>NC_081435.1:48194273-48494273 GCF_949786415.1 Peromyscus eremicus | reverse complement strand
AGGATGATGTCAGGAGGTGACCGTAGCCCCCAGATGAAAAGCGGTGGTGGTTCAGTGGCAGGGAAGGTAGGGGCACCAGGAGTGGCCTCGGGATTTATCTTGTAGATGAGCTGACAGATTTGCTGAGGGATTAGATGTGGGTGTGAGAGGAGAGTGTCGCTGGCTGGAGGAACCGGAAGGACATTGTTGACACTAACAGACGGGGAAGGCAGAGGACATGCAGGCTCGGAGAGAGAAATGGTGATTTCTGGTCAGTTGTGTTGGAGTGCGGCACACACTGATGGCAAGTACCTGGGGGCCTGAGTGCTGTCGGGATGTGAGGTGTGCCTTGTCCTCCCCTGCTCCAAGAGTCTGCCCTGAGACAAATGCCTTAGCTCCCTCAGTTCTGTCTGCAAACCTGCCTTCCCCTTCCTCCTGACCGAGAGGACAGTAGGTCCTGGGGAGGTCCCAGGCCCTTTGTGTGGCATGCCCCACGGGAAGGAGTTTTGGTTTTGGTGAGCCTAGGGGAGCTAGGAGGAGGCGCGGGCTCTGACTCTGCTCCACAGCTCTCTGTTTTGGTTTGAGTTCCGAGGGTAGCAGCAGGAGCATTGGAGGAGATAGCACAGTACAGTGATTAAGAATTTGGGCTTGGAGTCAGGCAGGTGGACAGTACGTCCTCCCTCTGCTGCCTGGCTGTGAGATTTGGGCAAATGAAAGAACATCTCTGATCCTCTATTTTGTCCTCCATGTAAAACAGGCCAATCCTAACACCTGCTTCACGGGTTTCTTTGAGAGTTAATGAGAGATATGCAGAAAACACTAAGCCAGGATCTGACATTCACTATTTAGAAGAAGCTGTTAGTAGCAGTGAGTGACCTGCGTGATCCATCAGGATAAGAAGAGATTTTGCCTAGTAGGTTATGAGAGCCGTGCCGGGTTTTCGAGCAAGAACACATGTACTTGTGGTTTGGTGGGGGGCAGCTGTAGTTGTTGAGGTTTGGGGTAGCGGGCTCTGGATTGTTCCAGGGATTCCCTTTGTAGCTGAGTGAATTGTGGTATGGGGAGGCAAGATGCTTAAGCAGAGTCTTGGAAGGGGCCCTATGTGCCACCTCCTTTAGTTCCCAAGTGTCTCGCTCAGAATCTTAGCAAGCCCCTGCTAACATTTGCCGCATAGTGAGAACAGGGCTGGCCCGGTGAAAGGTCCTTGGCTCTGTTCCTTCCCCTTGTACCTCTGTTCCTTCCCTAGCTGAGGGTCTTTGTTGCTGGGCATGGCAGTACAGGTCTCAGGGAGGAGGGTGGTACTTTTCCTTTTCCTGGGAACTCCTTGTCTCTACCGTTCAGTGCTCAGCCTTAGGGAAGTGTGAGTGAGAGGCTTGAAGGGCAGGTGACATTGCGGGGACTTAAGGGACATTCCAGACATTGAGTTAGGTGTGGCGGTGCATACCTGCAGTGCTAAGTACTCTAGAGGTTGAGGCAGGAGGATCACTTGATCCTAGGAGTCCAAGTGTGGGCACCACAGCATTTGAGGCCCACCTGGGCTACATAATAAGACCTTGACTAAAACAAACCAACCAGTTAGGCTGTAAACAGGCCTGGCTGTGGGGCAGGCTGGGCTGGAGTGGCATTCCTCTGTGCACTTGGATGTGGCCTTAGCTCCTGGTCTGGGTCCAGGCAGGGTGGTGCCTGCTTCAGTGGAGCCATGGAGAGGTTGATAATGAATGGAATGCGGCCCCCCAAGGACCCACACACACTTCACTGGCCCAGGCATGCTAGTCAAGCCCTTTGCTCTGTAGACCTTTTCCAGCAGTTGGGTTGCGCCAGGACAGCCAAGGACATTTCAAAGTCCCTGGGGCGACACTGGGCAGTGCTTGTTTTCTCAGGGTCCAAGGGTCTTTAGGTCTGTGGGAAAGGGTCTGGAGGTACTCCAGCAACTTTCCTTAGCATCTGGGTGAATTGGAGTCCAGAGAAAGCAGGACACTTGACCGAGACCTCACATGGCCTCCCCTCATGTCTGTCACCTCCTTCTGTCCTGTGTCCCTTGCTCAGACTCCTGGCATGGTGCCCAGACAGACGTTTATTTCAACCTCCCTTGTGTAGCTCCCCACAAGCTTTGTTTGTCCTGTTATCATAATTTTGCCATGCCCTGCCAGGCACTCACCCTGCTTGATACGTCTGACCCCCTGTTCCCGTCTCGTGTCTGCTTGTGATGGAGCCTGCTAGACAGAGCTGTGCAGAGCTGTGAGCTCCAGGCCTCAGGCTCTCGAGCCGTGCAGCCTGGGTTTGAACCATTCAGCTCTTTTCTTTGTATGTAGCATCGGCATAGTGGGCATAACGGCCCCCCGGAAGCCTCGGCATTCTGTCTACGCCGTAAGAGCAGCAGAGGCCTTAGCGTGCAGGGCTGTTGGGGGATGGGCAGCTGAGACAACAGGTGGCGTGCCAGCAAGACTTAAGCTCTCACATGTGTTCGTGGCTATCACGGAGGCCAGGCCGGTTGGCTGGTTGGCTTGGCAAGTTGGGTGTGTGGTGGACTCAACTCTGCACGAGGAGTGGGCTTTGAGTTGGCCATCTCCTGTGTACCTTTAGGGGAAGTTGTATGTCCTTGAGAGTCCAATTTCCTTCTTCTGAGGATGGAGCAAAAACTCTTTATTATATTTTCCCAAAGCTGTCATGTGATACTAAAGCAATGGTGTGAGGAAGGGTTGCCTGTGTGTGTTGGCTGGTGGCGAGGAGGATGTTAACCATAGTGGTGGACAGCTGGCTGAGTGGCAGGCTGGCCAATCTGCTGGGTTTCCAGTGCCCACATGGATTCCCCTCTCCACCTGCCTGTTCTCAGTCACCTTGCACTTTAGTTTCAGCGTTGTGTACCAGGAAACATGGGAGGCGCGAAGATCCCACAGCGTTTCCCAGGACTTTGTGGGGTTGGGGTTACCTGGGGCCAGTGCCTCAGAGTCAGGAATTAAGAGCCAAGACAGGCACTGGTTTGAATGTCAGCTCAGTATTTCCCCACTGGGAGTGTGAGCAGTTAGCTTAACCTTCTGAACCAAAGTTTCCTCGTTTGCGAGGTCAGGCCCTGAAGATGCAGAGGCTCAGCCGTTGGCATAGGGGAGGCAGGGGGATTCTGGGCTGTGGTGAGCTGGGTCATTGTGCCTTTAGGGAGATGAGGTGGATGTCAGTTGTGCCTCTTGAATCTCACAGTCAGGGGTCAAGAGAGTCCCTGAGACCATCTAGTAACATTTCCTTTACAGATGGAAGAGAAAGCCTAGAAAGAGGAGGTGCTTGCCTGAGGTCCCAGGCTGGTTATTCTGAAGCTGGGCCTCCAGTGAGGTACTGAGGAGCCGCCCTCACCCACGCCTGTGCCTGCTTCCCTGAGCAGAGCCCTGGGAGTAGTGTGTGGTGTATTTACCAGGAGCCTTTTGGGGTACCTGGTGACCCCCGTCTAGAGTGCCCTCAAACCTCTTCAAATGGATTCTGTCTGAAGTAGGTTGGGTGTACCCTTTGCTCTGGTCTCTGCTCTCCAGAGAAGCCATGTCCTCCTTCGCCAGTGCCTCCCCACCCTCTCCCTAGCTTTGTCTCCCAGGGACTGCACTGAGCCCCCTCAGGCCCCAGGTGTATTGGCAGCAGGCTCCTGTCATGGTGACAAGCTCCAGCAAGTCTGAAGGGACAGACTGCTTTCATGTGGGCCTTCAGGAAACACCCTTTGTCTCAGCAGGCCTGGGTTCTGCCCACCAGGCCTTTGGGAGATTAGAGGCTTCTGTGGCTCCCCGTCTCCCAGCTTTTCTCATCTGTCCGGAGTCGTTCTAGCCACTGGCTCTCCTCTGTGCTGGTTTTAGGGCCTGCAGGCTTTTTAGCGTCCCCAGCCAGGGCTTTGGCGTCCTTTGGGCTGGCTGGTTTTAGGAGGTTCCTCTGGCAATTCTGTCATTGCTGCCCAGGTGTGTGTCTGTAACTCACGCTGAAATCCAGCTCTCCATCCTCTTCCCTCGTCCTCCCTTCCTAAGAGATGGCTAAGGCTGTTCATCCCTTGTAGGGGTTTCTAGGATTTACCTCTAGCTGGCAGGACCCCTGTTGTCCTGTGCTGTGACCCGAGAGGCCGGAAGTTAGCCCAGTGTCCATCCTGGGGCCCCACAAGTATAGCACCACTGATGCTCTTGGGCCTGAGCTTCTGCCGTTAGTACTTTTTTGGTGTCCTTTCAGAAGCCACATCCAAGTCCCTTTTCTGGTGGACACTTCTGAGTGTTGGCTGCCACGAAGCTATCCCCAGCTGGCCTGACCTTTCCCAGCTTGCTGTGTGACCAGAGCCAAGTTGCTGCTTCTCTCTGGGCCGTGGCCGTGTGCGAGCTTTGCTGCTCCAGCATGTGGACACTCACAGGGACTCTGTCACCCTCCACACTTCCCCCAGTCACCTTTCTTCCTCCTCTGTGGGGCGGGACAATGGGAAGGGCCTGTCAGCTCAGCCAGGGCGGGGTCAGGAGCCAAAAGCCAACGTCATGGATACTTTGACTTCCAGATGGTACCAAGAGGAAATATCAATCTTTCCTCCTTTTCTCAGGACAGGTAAGAAAACTGAGGCTGGCTGGGAAGGTCACATGGGAAGTCAAGGACAGCTGGGACCCCTTTTACACTTGTTGCTTGCAAGGATTCTTTCCATTGCTCACTGCCACCTTTCCTGAGAGGGACCAGAGAAGCCAGACTCTCCTAGAGTTGGGGACATGCTTTTCTTCTCATATGGAGGGTACTTCCAGGTAGCTTCTGCTTGCTGTGGGTGCCCATGAGCCTTGCTGGACCTGGGAGGTCCAGGAGTCCAGGCTGGCTGCCTTGTGAGGGAGGTAGTGAGAGCCTTCCTGGAACAGGGTTGTTGGCCCTGGGTGCCCTAGGGCCCTCTCCCTCCCTCGTTCCTTTCCTCCTTTCCAGAAGGGAACCAGGCAGACAGGAATACCATTTGTCCTGGCTCTGGGGTTAGGTGCAGCTGTGTGAAGTGAGTGTGACACCCTCGAGAGGTACAGCCAGATGCAGAGCCTCAGAGCAGCCACTGGCTGGACTCCTGAAGCTCTGGTGTGTCCTGTCTTTTCTTCCCTGGTTCCCCTGTCTGTGCTGGCCTTCATGGTCCTCTTGACTATTGTCCTCAGTCCCCTGCCCTGTCCAGTCTGAATGTGTGTTAATGTGCAGTGTGTGTGTGTGTGTGTGTGTGTGTGTGTGTGTGTGTGTGTCTGTGTGTCTGTGTGTAGAGCCACACAGCTGGGGCCTGGGTGTGCAGCAGGCTCCTGAGGCTGGCATGGGGTTCTGTCTACCAACAGTCAGGAGGAGAAGCAGGTTCCATGTGTATCCTGGCAACATGGTCAGGACTGTCCTGGTGGAGGAGATAGAGGAGTGGGAGGAGACGGTGGTTGAGGGTGTGAGGGGGAAGGGTTTAGTTCTCCTGCAGCTTCCTGGAATAGCTAGGGGAGGCAACACCTGAGGCAGGCAGACTGAGGAGCTGAAGGTTTCCTTCAGGGCAGTGGGGACCCTGGAATGGTGATCTCTAAGGTCACTCAATTGTTAGATATGTGGCTTTAGTTCTGTCAAACCATAAGAGCTAGGTGACTTAGTCACTGCTCTGTTGCTGGGAAGAAACACTGTGATCAGTAAAGGAAAACATTTAATTGGTTGGCTTACAGTTTCGGAGCTTAGTCCATTATTGTTATGGTGGGGAGCATGGTGGCACACATAACTCCGGAGAAGTAGGTGAGAACTTTATATCCTGATCCATGGATAGCAGACAGACAGACATACACTGGTCCTGGTGTGGGCTTTTGAATCCTCAAAGCCTATACCTAGTGACACTTCCTCCAGCAAGGCCACACCTCCTCTATCAAGGCCACACCTCCTCCAGCAAGGCCACACCTCCTCCAGCAAGGCCACACCTCCTCCAACAAGGCCACACCTCCTAATCTAATCCTCTCAAACAGTTCCACAGCCTGGTAACTAACGAGTATGTGAGCCTATGGGGGACATTCTTATCTAGTCCACCACACTGGGGCGTGCCAAAGACAAGGCCCTTTGGTGGGCCCTGGTCGTGACCACCGTGAAGTTGAGGATCTGGTGAGAGTCTGCTAGCGACTGTCGTTAGCAGACTGCTTCTGCTCTGGTGCACACACCATGTCATGGTGTGCAGCTGGGGCAGCGGGCTCAGCTCGGGGACTGTCCAGATCTCTTCCTGCTTTGCTGTTGTTGTCCCTGACCTTCTAGTTGGTGGAGGGGACCCTGCCCTCTTATCCCCCAAGTTTAACACCTGGGGAGGGCTGGGTGCTGATGTGGCTCACACATTAGTGTGTGAGCCTCTGTCTCAAAACCATAGGGGAATGTTTAGCAGCCTGGAGTGGAAATGTAGAAGGAGATGGCACTTCCTTCTTTCTCAAAAGGAAGGCAGACCCGAGAAGTTCAAGGCACAGACTGATTTCCACTGGGAACAAGTGACAGATGGCCTGCTTTGACCTGGACCCTTCTTCCCTTTTTGTTCTTTAGCAGGAGGCCTCTGACTAGAGTGTGCATGGATTCCTTGTTTCTTCCTTTCTTCCTCCTCCTCTTCTCCTCCTCCTCCTCCTCCTCCTTTTTTTTTTTTTTCCGAGACAGGGTTTCTCTGTGTAGCTCTGGCTGCCCTGGAACTCACTTTGTAGAGCAGACTGGCCTCAAACTCAGAGATTCTCCAGCCTCTGCCTCCCAAGTGCTGGGATTAAAGGCGGGCGCCACCACGCCTGCCCTTCGAATTTCATGTTTCTTAGTAGGGCTCCTATGGTGATGGGGAAAGATAAGGTTCCTCTGGCTGTGGACCTGGCTGAGGAATGGTATGGAATGCTGAGCAGGGCACTCTAAGGAGCTTATGAGTGGACGCCAGAGTGGGCTGGGAAGGGTCATTCTAGCTCCATGTCCACTCAGTCACTTGCCTTCTCTGAATCTGCACTTCCTTTCTGTGAAGTGCACCCCAGTGACCCCACCCAGTGTGGGGACACAGCAGGGGTATTCAGCACAGCTCCAGTGAGCTTCCAGGAGCTCCCTCGGTTAGTGGATGTCAGCAGGAGAGGCTGTCCTTGTGCGGAAATGTCCTTTTCCTTTGAGTGCCTGTGATCAGAGCCTAAGGAAATAACTGCGATGGCTTTGATGGTCTTAGGAATGTCAGGGTGAGCAGAGAGCCCTGTTTTGGGGAAGGGAGCCCTAGTCCTGCATAGCTGGTCCTGCCTTGGCTTGTTATCCACAGTGCCCATCCCCCACCTGCTGTTTGCTTGCTTGGTAAACCTTTTTTCAGAGCTGGTACGGAGATAAATTTTCAACTCAGGCCCGGCTGGAAGTAAGGCATTAGCCACCCACAGTCTTGGGCCTGCCTTTGCCTGCCAGGAGGGGACCTAGAACAAGTTCCCAGGCTAAGAAGCAGGGTGAGCAGGGCTGTTTGGTGTGCTTGCTGATGGAGGGAGGGTTTGTGGGGCTCCTTCTAGAGAGGGGGGTCCCTGCATGTGAAACACAGTGGTTAATGCAGCAGAAAGAGTGGAGATGCACACAGTGATGGGCACTAGGCAAACACCAGCTGCCCCAGGAGAATTAAGCTGCCGAAGAAGAGCCTAGGCTCGGTGCTGACATTCCCAGCCGGCTCCACGGACTGAGAGCCTCTGGGGCTTCAGCTCCTCATCTGGACGTCTCGGGAAGAGAGGCCACCAGTACAGTTGCCGTGGGGTAATCTCACCATGTGGTGTCCAGGAAAGGGAAGTGGCTGTAATTGATGTAGCTGGGCTTGAGACGCCTGCCACAGACTGAAGAGGAAGCCAAGGCTTCCTTGACGGGAGACCTCTGTGCCTTGGGAGGCTGTGGAGAAGTAGAGGAGCACCCATCAAGTGCTTGCAAACCCCGCAGCAGCCGCGTCGGACTCCTAGCAGGACCTGGCTTTGTAGGAGGGTGGGCAGGAAGAGAAAAGGGGTCAGAGTAGGTGGGGGCAGGGCACTCCTGGTTGGTACAATTCAAAGAATCCCGTCTTTTCCCCCTCTCTGGTCCTCGGTGCCCTGTGTACTCACTGCAGGTGGACTCTGCCCTCGTGGCCCTGTGAGTCCAATCTGAACCACGCATAGTCTCTGGCTGGTAGTGACTGTGATAATGGTGAGGTGACTGATAGGCAGCAGCTTGACCACAGGCCAATCAGCACTGTGGGATCCTGGGGGATGGGAATGCTGCAGATTCCACCAGGAAGGGATTGCTCCCGTCTTGGGGAGGACTTAGAATATGGAACAAGGCTCCCCACAGCTGGAGAGCAAATGTGAAGACTTTCTGCTTTGGCTCTGGAGGGTGGGGCCGGCCAGGCTGGGTGGCGGTGGGGTGTGTCTCAGCTGCAGGGTGTGTCTGGGTGGTGGGTGGTAGTGTGACTGGGTTGAGGGTGTAATGGCTGGGAGGAGCTGGACCAGCTGTGGGGCATGGCCCTGGATGCATGTGGGACTAGTGTCTAGGCCTACAGCTGCCACCACCCTGCCCTCCCCAGTCCTTGGCTAAGTCATACCATGCAGACCTCCTCCTCAGCTCTCAGCGTCTGTGTGGCCTGGATGCCAACAGTGCTCCTTTTAGCATGCCTGTGTGTGAGTGCCCTGATGCATCCAGGTACACGGGAGCTCGGATGTGTGTATGGGAAGGTGGGTGCCCCAGTGTTAGCAGGAATGGCTCAGATAGGAAATAAAATATGTGCTGGGCTATGTGGACCTTCCCTCACTCACCCTGAAGTGACCATTACACTGGAGACTAAAAACCACGATTTCTGAAGCTCCCAGAAACCTTCACTGAAGCTCTGGGTCACCACTGCCTCATCCGTGCCTGGTGCTGTGCCTGGCACCTCATGGTATGTGACAGACAGACTGAGGGAGAAGACAGGTCATCTGCGCACTTCCAGCTCCGAAGGTGATGTCAAACTGCTGCTCATTCCTGAAAGCTCTGTCCCTGCTTCTCCTTTCTGGCTCCATTCTCTTGTCCCCATCTTCTAGACCACAGATCCTGATTTGTTTTATTTTGAGACAAAATATCAGTGTGTTGCCCTTGCTAGCTTGAAGTTTATTATAGATCAGTCTGGCCTGGAATTTGCAGAGATCCACCTGCCTCTGCCTCTGCCTCCTGAATGCTAGGATTAAAGGTGTGTGCCACTGTGCCTGGCTTCATTTTTTTTTTAAAGCTAATTTGGAGTTATTTTAAAATTTAATCAATTAATTTTTGATAATTCTATTAATTTTTAAATTTATGTGAATGAGTGTTCTGCTGCATGAATGTCTGTGCACCAAGTGCATGCCTGGTGTCTGTGGAGTCCAGAGAGGACATCAGAGGCTCTGGAACTAAGTAACAGACAGCTGTGAGCTGCCAGGTGGTTGCTGGGACCTGAACCCAAATCCTCTGGAAGAGCAGCCAGTGCTCTTAATTGTTGAGCCATCTTTCCAGCCCTTTTTTTTTTTCTTTTGAAATGTGTTGTATAGGTTTATAGGCTAATATTAAAAACATCGGTTAAAAAGATGGATCAAAAGAATCCTTTGCAAAGTTCACAGGGAAGTTAAGATGTATGTTTTGATGACTGTGATATGGTTCATAATCTTGCTTGTGAGAGTTTTTTTTCCCATTTATTTATTTATTTATTTATTTATTTATTTATTTATTTTGCTCTTTATTTTTGAGATAAGGTCTGGGGCTGGAGAGATGGCTCAGCAGGGTGAGGGAATTTGGAGCCCCAGCGCCCATGTGGAAAGGTAGGCGTGGCCAGTAGCCAGGCATAGCTCTGCGTGTTGGAGAGTGGGTGGGGCAGAAACAGGAGGAGAGCTGGGGCTTGCTGGCTGTCAGCCTAGTTGAAAAATGGCAGATTTCCGGTTCAGTGAGGGACCATCTCAAGGGAATAAGGTGGAGAGTTATAGAGGAGGATAGCCAGCATCTTCTGTCCTTCTGTCACATCTTGATTGTGAGCATTGACATGTGCACATACCCATAAACTGTACAAAACACACACCTGTGTGTGTGCTAGTGCAACTTAAAAAAAAAAGTCTTGAGCCAGGTGGTGGTGGTGCACCCCTTTAGTAACAGCACTCAAGAGTTTAATCCCAGCACTTGAGAGGCAGAGGCAGGTGGGTCTCTGAGTTCAAGGCCAGTCTGGTCTACAGAGTGAGTTCCAGGACAGCCAAGGGCCGTTACACAGAGTAAACCCTGTCTTGAAAAAACAAAACAGAACAAAACAAAAGTCTCTCTGTAGATCAAGCTAGACTCAAACTCTCAGCAATCCTCCTGCTTCAGTCTTTTGTGTGCTGAAATCACAGGTATAAATCCAAGTCACTCCACCCAGCCATCCATATCATAGAGAAGAATATAACACAACTACATTTTTTTTTCCCAGCAGAGGAAGGGAAACTGAGGTTCAGAGAAGTTGAGAGATTTGTATAAAGGTCACAGGCTGGTAAACAATGAAGCCAAGGCTCCAGCTTGGCAAACCGCCGTCAGCCTGAGCCTTGACTGCGGCTAGCAGCCACTTGGCTCGCTTCTGTTTCTGATGGTGTTTGGGTAAAGGAAGATGAGCACACAGTGCTTTTCAGGACCTGCCGGCACACGGTGACACACTTCACCCGCCAGGGTACAGCTCACCCGGTCCTCGTTTGTTCTGGAAGCTCTCAGTCTCAGTCCTGGAGCCCACCCTTTCATCCGAGCCAAGTTGCTCGCCCCTTCTCCTGCTGCCATGCTCTGAACAGCTTGCTCCATAAGAAACCTTCCATTTCCTATGGGTCCCAGGGTTGTGGAGGAGAAGCACTTTGAGGTAGGGATGTAGGGTAGAGAGTGACTTTCAACTCTAGAGCAGTGGCCACAGTTACCGTGGTATTTCCCGAAAGTGCTGGGTTGCCATGGTGTCTCTATGACGACCAGAGCATCTCATTCATTATCTCCAGCACCTTGGCAGGGAAAGCTAAGGCTGGGACTGGGAGAGTGCAGTGAAAGTCAGCTAAGGACTAGAGGCTTCTGTGGCTGTGGTCCTTCTCAATCTCCACAGCTAAGTGTTTCCTGCGGCTCTGGAGCATTCCTTTTCATGGGGTCTGAGTTCAAATCTCAGTTGTGCAATGGACTAGCTGTGTGGATTTTTGGAAAATGACAGTCTCTAAGCCTCATTTTTCTCAACTGTAAATGAGGATATTGACATATAATGTAAGGATTACATGAGATAAGGTATAAAAGGTGCTAAGCACAGTGTGATGCTCATAGTAAACACTTCACGAGTAGTGTCAGTACCAGTTATGGTGATGATTATAATTGTAACTGTCATGATTTTATTAGGGGAACCTCTGGGCTTCTGAAGGAATGAAAGACAAACTCAAAGTCAGGAAGAAGCAGTTTTGAATCAAGATTTAGTGATTTTCGTGTGACTGTTAAAGAACCTTGCCTGGGAGCTATTTATTGTATCTGGAAACATCAGGATCTGAGAAGAAGTGGGAGCCTCCATGATGGCTAGTACCTGGTCCTCACCTTTATGTGACACCCAGGGCTTGGGGAGATGAAAGGAACCAAAATTTATTTTCTAGGGTTCTTAGAAGTCAGCCAGGTGGACAGGGTCTCAGCGGATGGATGGCAGATGTAGGGATATGCACCTAATTGTTACTAGAACATGCTCTCTCCTCTCTTCCCTCTCTCCTCTCTTCTCCCCCCTGCCCCCTGTGTTGTGGTGTGGGTATAGATATGTAGGCATGTGGATGGGCACATATGGGTGAGTGCACATGTTGGGTGTGCAGGCCAGAGGCTGATGTCTGGTTTTTTTCCTAGTTAACTTTCTACCTTCCATACTGAAGCAAGGTCTCTCACCTGAACCCAGAACTCCCTAGTTGGCTAGTCAAATTAGAAAGACTTCTGGGGATTCTACCGTCTTTGCCTCCCGAGCACTGGGATTACAGGTGGGCTGCCACAGCCACCTGACATTTGTGTAGGCGCTTACGTCATGCTCACGTGACAAGTGCCTTACCCACTGATCCATCTTCCTGTTCTGGGTGTACCCTTTTAAAAGAGAAGTTATGAAGGTTCCGACCATTAGAGGAAATCTCCTAAATGAAAGAGAAACCAGAGAACACACATCTACTCCCTGGTTCCAGAACTGTATTTCCCACCCTCTGCAAGGGGTGGGAATGTTAAGGGATAGGCCTGGGGTGAGAATGGGGTGGTTGGAAATGACTTCAGAGAGGCCATGACATTGGAATTGGCATGTGAAGGATGATTAAGTGTCTCAAGAGGTTGGGGGAGGCATTTCTGGGGATGGGAACATCATGAGCTACCTGACTAATATGGTGACTGGCTGGGCAAGGCTGTGGTTTATGGGAAAGAGCCCGGATTGCCTCAGCTGTCCTGAAGCCTTGGTGAGTCTAGAGAGAGTAGATAGATGTTCCCCAGTTCTTAGTCCCTTGGGCCACTGGTGCCCTCTAATGCAGAAGGTGAGTAGGGCTTTCAGTAGGTACTGGTGGGTGACTGTGTGTAGTCTGTGCAGACGCTCCTCCCTTCCAGGGTGTCGGGAAGTCAGTGCTTTGTTTACAAGGGAGTCAGTTATTTTGCTCTCTCTGGCCTGGGAAAAGCCACAGACTCCACAGATGGGAATTCTTGGAGGAGGAGGAGGAGGAGGAAGAAGAAGAGGCCACTGGACTAGGCCAGGCCCCCTACTGCATGGAACAGGCACCCCACTTCTGCACTTGCTCTCCCTCTGTGAAATCAGGGCTTGCCCCGGCTAGATTCCAGGGCTGCCAGAGAGATGAGCTGTGCGGTGCCGTGTGAACTAAGCTGTTGTCCATGCTGTGAGGGATCGTTGTGAGCATGTTAAGAGGCAGCAAGAGCGAGTACTAACAGCAGCGGACAGTTCAGCGCGGCGTGCCAAGCGTGCTTCTGAGCTCCTCCATTTCCACAAACCCGAGACATGGTATGGAAGTGCTCGCTTGGCTTACAGATGAGGTAACTGAGGCCCCAAGTAGTTAATTGTCCAAGACTCCCCAGCTCCTAGATGGTGGGGCTCGATTGTATATAATGCCACCTGGCACAGTTGTGTGTACAATCAGAAAGTTCCTTGATGTAGGACTCTGGGTCCTTGCTTGGACTTGGGCACCTGGTCTGAGTTCTCTGGAACTATTACATTCACAATAGATGTACATGTATGTATTTTTCAAAGTTAAAATGATTTTTATTTTGTATTTGAGTGTGTGGGAGTGCCACTGGGGTCTAGAAGAGAGTGTTGGATTCCCAGGAGCTGGAGTTACAGGATGTTGTGAGCTACCTAACATGGGTGGAGGGGACTGAATTGAGGTCCTCTGGAAGAGCTTTTAGCTGCTGAACTGGCTCTCCTTTATTTAAAGGATATTTTTGCCTTCACAGTAAAGCTGATCGGAAAATAGTGTTCCCTACTGTCCACACAGTCTCCCCCATTATCGATGACCCCTACTAGAGTAGTGCGGTGTTTCAGCTGAGGAGCCTGTGCGGAGCCCTGATTTAAAGTGTGTGGTTTTTATATCTGAAAAATGTTGTCAGATTCTCACCAGGTCCCTTGACCCTGAGATGCTTGAGACCATGAACTGCATTATTAACAAGCAGAAAGGCTATTCCTGGGATAGATAGAGGCCAGTGCCACACACCTGAGCTTGCCACTTCCCCTTCTGTGGGGCCAGATGGATGGTATGGGCAGGGACCATCAGGGCAGACTCCACCCCCCCGGCTTTGTGCTCCTGTTGGCATGGTGTGGGGTCAGGCCTGGCCATGGCTGTGGCTGTAGATAGTGCCTGTCACTGGTAAGTGAGATGCTGGTCACTCTAGCCTTCCTGCCTCTGCCAGGACACCTGCCCTTTCTTGTTCTGCTCTCTAGAACTCAGGGAGTCTTGGAAAGCATCACACACTTCTTATCTCCAGGTGGCTGCGCATGCCGTTCTTTCTCCCATTCTTGGCTAGTCCTTCTTGCTCTAGCCTGCTCAAGTACCACTAGCCCCAGGAAGCCTTCCTCCATCCTCCCAGTCTGTCTTCCGGATACCCTGTTCCTTCTCCACCACCCACACTTGCTTACTCCCTGGCATTGCAGAGGTCTGCTTTGGATGGGCAGCCTCTTTCCCAGCTGCATGTAGTGCAGAATATCAGAGATAGAAGAGCCCCCAAGCCTCCTCTAACAGGCAGGAAACCCAGGGAGGGACAAGGTATACGCTCAGGATCACGGTGCATCATAGCACAGAGGGGACCAACTCCTCAATTTACGACAAAAAAGCAGAACATGAAAATCACCAGCGATACCAGTGTTAACATTGTTTGTGTGTTTGTGTTTAGTATCAGTTTCTATCCTGTACATAAAAATATTTAGCAAAAATAAAGACAAATGGGGTTGGGGATTTAGCTCAGTGGTAGAGTGCTTGCCTAGCAAGTGCATGGCCCTGGGTTCGGTCCTCAGCTCTGGAAAAAAAAAAAAAGACATTCGTACAGATTGTCTCAATAGTATATGTGGTCAGGGGCTGGGGAGATAGCTCAGCCAGTGAAGTAAGTCTTGTAAGCATGAGTATCTGAGTTCCCTCCTAACAATACGTGGGCAGCGGCGGGTGTGTGTGTGTGTGTGTGTGTGTGTGTGTGTGTGTGCTTTAAATCCCAGCACTGGGGAGGTGGAAACAGGTACGTCCTTGGGTTCACTGGCCAGACAGCATAGACTGCTTGGTGAGTTCCAGCCCAGTAAGAGATCTTTATCTCAGAAAAAGGTAGACAGTATCTGGAGAATGACACCTGAGGTCTGCTGGCTTTTACACACACACACACACACACACACACACACACACACACACACACACTGGCAGATGTCTGTCAATATCCTTCATGTGTTCTGTTTGTCTCGGATCCCATCATCACATTAGGTGTTCTGGTTTGTTTGGAGACAGGGCTCAGCTGTGTAGCTCTGCCTGCCTTGACCTCACTACACACAGAAGGTTGGTCTCAAACTTGTGGTCATCCTGCTCCATCCTCTTGGGTGCTAAGACTGCATGTGCCACCATGCCTGGCTTGCATCACGATTTCTAGAGACTACCCCCATGTATAGAGAATACCCCCATGTAGGGCACCTGCCTTTATAAGCTGCACTGGGATTTGGATTCCTATAGAGAAATCTTTTTTAAAAATATTTATTTAGCTGGGCAGTGGTGGCGCACGCCTTTAATCCCAGCACTTGGGAGGCAGAGGCAGGCGGATCTCTGTGAGTTCAAGGCCAGCCTGGCCTACAGAGCAAGATCCAGGACAGCCAAGGATACATAGAGGAACCCTGTCTCGAAAAACAAAAACAAAACAAAACAAAATTTTAAAAAGCCATTCTGTGTTTGTATAATGGTGTGTGTGGATGCTAGTATGTGGGAAAGCAGGCTTGTGCATGCCAGAGCATGTATGTGGAGGTCAGAGAACTTTCTGGAGTTGGTTCTCATCTTCCATCTTGCTTTCTTTCCTTGAGGCAGGTGTCTGGTTGTTGCTGTTGCTTCGCAGCATACTCTAGGCACACAGCTTCTTGGGGCCCCTGCTGCCACAGCCCCCTCCCTCCCTCAGTGTAGGGGTGCTGGGATCAGGCTCGATTATCAAGCACTTTGACCCACTGAGCTGTTTCCTCAGTCCCTTCATAGGACTTTTAAGTGTGTATACAAAATATGGGTTTCATATATCTGTATATTAGATTCTATTCTTGAAAAAATTGTACATGATTTATTTAATTTTTAAATTTATTATGCATGTGGGCATTTTGCCTGTATGTATGCCTTTGTACCACATGCGTACCTGGTGCCCACAGAGAGGCCAGAGGAGGGCATTGGACCCCTGGAACTGAAGTTACAGATGGTTGTGAGCTGCCGTGTGGGTGCTGGGACTAGAACACTGGTCCTCTGGGAGAGCAGCTAGTGCACCCAGCCATCTCTCCAGCCCTTGTACTTATTTTATTTGTCCTCCTTTTCCTTTCCCCATCCCCCACTCCATCTTGCTTCTTCCATGGGGACATCTTTAATGCTTCTGCAGTGATCACATCTTACTGTCTGTCATATGGTCCCCATGCTGAGCACATCAGAGTCTTGGGCCTAGGAGGAGATTAGCGATCTTTACCCATAAGGCCAACCCCCAGATTCCCAGTTCTCCATCTGGTGCCTCAGCCCAGTCTGTCTCACTTCCGAGACGGCTGACCCACATGGAGAGCTTTCTAGTCTGCAGGGTGCCCTGTGGGAAGGTGCTTCTTGGTTTGGTGGTTTTCACTCATGTAACGGGGGCTGGAGGGTGGTGTGTAGGCTGCTATGGACACATGGGAATTGGAGCCTTTGTACTGTATGTGTGGTCTCTGCTTACCCTTTCCAGACAGAGACGGGTATTCTGGCTTGGGTCCCCTGGTGGGGCTCAGGCTGGGGAAAGAGCTAGAATCTAGAGTTCTGTCTGTCTGGGTGGATAAGGCCCAGTGTAGAGGAAGTCCTTACCTGCCCCATTTGGTCACCTGGTACCCAAGGTTGCCAAGCATGTACCTGAGGAAGTGAGATTCGTGGTTGCATCTGGGGAGATGCTCACCACCCCTGTTTCTGAGTCCCTGCATCATACCCCTCAGACACATTTGTTCCATCAATCCTCACCACAGCCCAGCGTGGAAGGAACCTCACAGGGTGAGTTCACTGATGCTTCCGCGGTAGTGACTTCGCGCAGGCTTCTGTACACAGCTCTGGGTTGGAGTCCTGCTCTGGCTGCCTCTGTTCGTGACTGGGATTGCTGGGGTCACTTAGAGGAAAGGCTGGCAGAGGGAAGGAAAAGCAGAAGGTAGGAAGCAGGAGGGGAGTGGACAGGAGGATGTGCTGTTTGGTCCTGATGCAGATACTCTCTCTTCCTCCCAGGCCTCGCCACTGTTCAGTGTCACATTTTGTTTCTGGATGTTTTTTAAGATACTGTGTGTGTGTGTATGAATGAGTGTTTTGCCTGCATGTATGTATGTGTACCATGAACATACCTGGTGCCTGTGGAAGTCACCGAATTCCCTGGAACTGGAGCTGCAGGTAGTGATGAGCCTCCATGTAGGTGGTGGGGACTGAATCCGGGTCCTCTGCAAGAACAGCCAGTACTTTTAGCCCGAGTACTGAAGTTATTCTGAGCCATCTCTCCAGCTCTGCTTCTGGATTTTTCTTGGCCTAGCTTGGCTTACTAATAATGAAAACTAGCAGCTACCATTGGTGGATGCTTCTTTAAGTACACTCCTAGTGATTTCTGTACATTGTTGGCCCTCATTTTCCAGCTCCTTACGGTGTGGTTACCTTTGCTGTCTGCGTCATTTCACACACGGGGAGACTGAGGCTCACAGAGATAAAAGAGTGTCAGGTTGGGTGGCAGCTCTCGAACATGAACCCACCTTGTCAGGACCCGTGTTTCTGTGGTCACCTGGCTCTCAAAGCCCTCCTCTGACTCTCTGCTTTTCTCCCCAGCTCCTCAGCCTTCACCCTGCGGGTGCACCTCAAGAGAGCGGCGGCATGCGGCACTCCCTGGCTGGCCCACTGTCTTCTGACCTGCTGTTGACCACCCCCAGGAGGCCCTGACGCCCTGGGGCACTTCCGCTCTGCACAGGACCACGCTGGGGTTTGCCATGGTGACATAAAGGGGTGTAGAGGAAGGAAGGAGCAAGACCAGCCTGTAGACTGTGCCCCTGGCTGGGAGAGAGGGCCAGGGGCCCGGATCCTTCTCTCCGCTGCCCTTTGAACGTCTTACTTCTAAGTGTCTGAATCTCTCAGTCAGTGGACAGCTCTTGGGCCTCCTGTGTGAGGCCTTGCGGGGGGCCAGGCCAGGCTGGGCCTCTGCGGGTTGAGGTCTCGGGGGCCAGGATGCCTGCCCTGGCGTGCCTCCGGAGGCTGTGTCGGCACATGTCCCCGCAGGCTGTCCTTTTCCTGCTGTTCGCCTTCTGCCTGTTCAGCGTCTTTGTCTCTGCCTACTACCTGTACGGTTGGAAGCGGAGCCTCGAGCCCTCAGCAGATGCCTCGGAGTCTGACTGTGGGGACCCTCCACCCGTGGCCCCCAGCCGTCTCCTGCCCATCAAGCCCGTGCAGGCGGTTGCCCCTTCCCGAACAGACCCCCTGGTGCTGGTCTTTGTGGAGAGCCTCTATTCACAGCTGGGCCAGGAGGTGGTGGCAATCCTGGAATCTAGCCGCTTCAAGTACCGAACAGAGATTGCACCCGGGAAGGGGGACATGCCCACGCTCACTGACAAGGGCCGTGGCCGCTTTGCCCTCATCATCTATGAGAACATCCTCAAGTATGTCAACCTGGATGCCTGGAACCGGGAGCTGCTGGACAAGTACTGCGTGGCCTACGGCGTGGGCATCATTGGCTTCTTCAAGGTATTCAGGGAGCAGGTTTCTGAGCAGTTCCAGCCTGTCTCTATGCTTGTTAGCCAAGCACCTACCAGCTGGCATTGTAAAATGAGTGCAGTGGTAGCCCTAAGCTCCCAGGCTTCCAGTGAAGGTTAAGTGGGTTCCTGCTTCTCCCTGGCGAATGCTTAATAAGTATTTGGAGGTGTTGTCTACTCCACGTGGGGCTCAGCGCACAGCAGGCACTTGCCTGAAGGAGCCTTGGGGGTGGGTGCAGGGTAGGAAAAGGCATACTCTGCCAGGGACTCTGAACCCTGCCACGGCAGTCATCTTAGATGAGCAAGTGCAGGTGCAAGAGGGTTAGGCCGGGCGGTGGTGGCGCGCGCCTTTAATCCCAGCACTCGGGAGGCAGAGCCAGGCGGATCTCTGTGAGTTCGAGGCCAGCCTGGTCTACAGAGTGAGTTCCAGGAAAGGCACAAGCTACACAGAGAAACCCTGTCTCGAAAAACCAAAAAAAAAAAACCAAAAAACCAAAAACCAAAAACCAAACAAAACAAAACCAAGAGGGTTGTTACTCATCTGAAGCAGATTGGCTTTCCATTGTCTTCCTCCTGGAGATCAATAGTGGGGGGTGAAGTTTGGCTTCTCAAACCAGAGCCATTTTGCGCTAGAAGTAAGGAGAAAGAAATCCCAGTTTGCAGGTGGGGAGCTGCTCTGGGCTTTGTGGAGTTCCCAGAACCACCCCTGGGATGGGGGTGGGGAGTCCTCATTGCTTAAAGCTTGTTATGGAAGGTCTGCCCTTGAGGAGGGGGCAGGGACAATGGATATGTGGTCATGAAAGATGAATGCTGGCCCCAGCTGGGGACTTGACTTGGGGGCTTGGGGGATATTTGTTTACTGGATGCTTCCAGTGTCCTGGGCCCTTGCTAAGTACCAGTGCATAGAGTAGTGGAAGCGGACAAGTCCCTGCTCTCACAGAGCTGACATTTTAACACAGTGGGGATGGAGTGGGCCACTGGAAACAGAGGCAGTGGCGGCTGTGAGAAATGTAAAATGAAGGGGAGCAGGGTATTTGAGAGTGGGTGTGGGGCCAGTCCTGGACTCTGTGGTCAGCCAGGAAAGTTTTCGCCTGTGAGTGGCCTGAGGGGGACACAGGGCTATTGCATAGAGCAAGAAGGTGCCAGTCCCAAGCCTCCGCACACATTGTTCCTTTGTTCGGTGCTGGGAGAGGCTGCTTTAGCCCAGGCTTCCCACAGCCTGCTCTTTCATGCACTAATACAGCAGGAGGCTCTATCACTGAGAAGGGAGAGTGAGTCAAAAAACCAAAGGCCTTAGAAATCCTGCCGCGGGGCGGCCCAGTATGATTTGTTTCTCAGCCAGCTTGATCTCTTTCACAGAGCACCCTCTGGGGAACACTGGCCTGGTTTATGGCTTCACAGAAGCAGAAAGTTAGGCTGGCTCCATTGTCTCTGTGCTTTTTTCTTTTCTCCTCTACTCTCTACCCTTTCCTGGCATGAACTTCATTAAGGTAGATTCAGAGCCCCAGGCCTGAGAATCATCAGAACGGCTGACGTTTATTGAGAGCTCCTTCAGTGCGGGTGCTGCCTGCCTGATTCACAAATGAACTTACTTCACACTAATAAGTCATTTTCCAAGGCAGGCAGAGGGTATGGTGATTTAAGAGAGGGGAAACTGAGGCAGAGAGAGGTTAAGAAATGTATCCAATGCCTGGCGCACGCCTTTAATCTCGGCACTCGGGAGACAGAACCAGGTGGATCTCTGAGTTCAAGGGCAGTCTGATCACAAAGTGAGTTCCAGGACAAGCCAGGGCTATACAGAGAAACCCCTTCTTAAAAAAAAAAACAAAAACCAAACAAGACAACAACAACAAAAAGAAATGTTTCCAAGCTCACACACATCCCTACCAAGTATCATCCAGGATTCAAGTCCAGAAGCCCTGAGCCATAGGCATGGTCTTTCTAAGGTTTGAGGAGTCTAGGAGCTGACTGTTCTTTACTTAATGGACGTCAGTGTCCGCCGAAGCCCTGTGTGTGTGCTAGACTCCTCTAGGCCTGGGGCATGGACGTTAAGCTTAGTTAAAACATCAGAGCTCGGGTCCTGTGTCACCTCAGCTCCTTGCGTACAGTGAACATGAAGCCCGTTAAGAGCAGGGACATGCTTACGGTCTCTGGGGTCGGTGGCGAACCAGCTCTCCCTACACTGTTGCGTAAGTCAAGACTCCTGGATCTGAGCTAGGCTTGTGACTGTTCGGTTAGAATGCCGCCCCCTGGTGGTTGAGGCACGCCACTGCTCTTCTGCAGAGGCTGCCTTCTGTGCCGTGCCTTGGACTCGGCAGACTCAAGTGCCCGTGCCAGGGCTCAAGCTCCGCCCCTTTCAGATCGTCAAAGCAGGGTGAGGTCACGAGCTGAAAAGTCCAGACCCTGGGTCAAATCTTTGTGAAAGTTAGAAGCAATGTGACCTTGGCCAGGATGTTCAACCAGTGAGACTAGTTACAGTTCCTGCCTCTAGACCATGCTAGAAGTGTGACAGTTGAGGGATATACCGAGGACCAGGCCAGCACCTGGAGTCACTCCATCAGTGGCAGGTGGGGTGCCGTGCCCACTCCAAGTTCAGCAAACACAGCAGTTATACTTGGTCTGTGGCTCTGACGCTGTGCCCCTGAGAAGTCCTTGAGGTGGGGTCGGGTCCTCACCTGTACCATTCCTAACACAATCCCACCTCAGCCTTGCAGAGTCTGCGTCTGAATGCACTCGGAGGGCCGGCGAAGGCCACCTGACCTTCCAGTGCCCAGCATGTTGCATTGCATGTTCTGACACATAGAGTAGGCACTTTGTTTTCAGATAACGTGACTCGAAAATCAAGTGGCTTTACCAGAGTGACATAGTATGCCACCCAGCCAAGATTTGACAACCCAGCGTATTGCTTCTAACTGGATGACCTCTGAAGACCGCATAGGAACAAACTGACTAGAGCCCCGTAGAAGGGATGTAGGGTTTCTCAGGGCGGCTTGACCGTTCATAAGGAAGTCTGTGCTAGGCCTCCATATCCCAGTCCTTGCTCAGGCTCTTCCTTAAGTCAGGGTGACCCCTGTCTCCTTGGTGCTCAGGAGTAGGAAGAAGGACCCTGTGACAGGGCTAGCGTCTCCAGTGCCTAGGCCCTCTGTTCCCTTCCCTGGCTGGACCCTTTCATGGCTGCCTGTGATAGCAGAAGCTATCCTGGCCTGACTTCTTCCTCAGTGGTGCTGTGTCTGGACAATCACCAGCACCTCACAGCAAGCTCAGGGCCAGGACTTTGAAATGGGATCCGTGAGCTCCAGTGTCTAGTGGGTTCCCAGGCCTCAGCAGTGGTAGGCAGGGCCTGATGTGTCGTGGGTCCCTTCATAGGTCACATTCTGTGTCAGTGCTGACTTAGGGTGGTGGGGAGCAGGGAGCCTGAGGAGGGTGTCTCTGAAGATGGGTCTCAGTCTCTTGCACCTCAGCATTGAGGCTGGCTCAGGATAGGGACTTGGCAGGCACTCCCTGCATTTGGAGATCCAGAGTGGCTCCTTATCACAGTTTACAAAGCCAGGCCCCCTGCAGAGGGTTGGTGGGAAGATTAGTAAACAGCTTCCTCTGGGCAGGCTCAGCTCTGCACCTGGCGGAGCTTGGACTAAAACCTACCTGCTTTCTGTTCAGCACGTGCCCAGGCATGGTGCTCACCAGGGCAGCCCCACAGGTATCCTGTGGGTGACCCTCCTTGCTTCTCCAGATGCAAACCGGAACCTGTGCCCTCATTCCGAATCCTTGGGTAGAGTCTTTGACAGCTCCAGGGACCTGTGGGTCTGGCCCCCAATGGCCTTTTCTGCCTCTTGTCCGTTCTTGATCATTCTCTGGCTCCTTGCTCTTTCTCGGTCATGCTGTGCTCTCTCCTGCCTCAGGGCCTTTTCACTGGCTATTCTTAGGACTTGACCTCTACCTCTTCCTAGTTGATCACTCATTCTGTAACAAGCTCCAAAGGCCCTTTCTCCAGGAGCCTCCTGAGGCAGCTGACTGCCCAGCATGTGCTAGTCTACAGCTGTGACCTTTCCCATGTAGGTGTACCATGTTTTGTTCTTATGTGGTTTCGATGGCTGTCTCTCCGTCCTGCTTGACTCAAGGGGAGGGTCACATCTGCTTTTCTCACTTTACACAGTTCCCTGTCTGTCTTTTCCTCACTATATCTCATTAAATACTTACTATAATGTCTGGTACAGTGAGTCGCTGCAGACTGATAAATTAGCCCTGGGACCCACAGCTATCAGGTGCTAGGTACCAACAGCTATCTGTTCCTCTTTCATTCTTAAAAATAGTTACTCATCAAATGAATGTGTGTCCCTGCTGGGTGTCAGGGATCCAAAGTAAGAAATATAGCCTTGTTTTCAAGTAGGCCCAGGCTGGGAGGAGGGAGGCTCTGAACCCAGTGCAGCCCTGAGGCTTTGCCAGGATCCCAGGGAGGCCATTGCCAGAAGCAGGTATATGTATTTGGTTTGGAAGGATGAACAGGAGTTTACCAGTCCCAGAAGAGATGATAGAACCAGTGTAAGAACAAGGACAAATGTACTATATCTAGAGCCAGATGTCTGGAAGTGTGAGGGAGAGCATGGCAGAGTGGGGAGACCAGGGAAGAGGGGAGCATGGCAGAGTGGGGAGACCAGGGAGGAGGGGAGCATGGCAGAGTGGGGAGACCAGGGAGGGGGGGCATGGCAGAGTGGGGAGACCAGGGAGGAGGGGAGCATGGCAGAGTGGGGAGACCAGGGAGGAGGGGAGCATGGCAGAGTGGGGAGACCAGGGAGGAGGGGAGCATGGCAGAGTGGGGAGACCAGGGAGGAGGAGATGAATACAGGGAATGGGAGAAGCAGCAAGTCAGGGGGTGGGGGGGGGGGGAGATAAAGATTGTATCCCTGTCAGTGGTGGCTAGTGGGCAAGAGAGCTGCCTTTCTGTGTAGGAGGGTGGTGTGTGTGTGTGTGTGTGTGTGTGTGTGTGTGTCTTTCTGTCTGTCTGTCTCTGTGTGTGTATGTACGTGTGTCTGTCTGTATGTGTGCGACTATCTGTATATGTCTGTCTGTATGTGCATGTTTGTGAGCATGTGTTTGTCTGTGTCTATGTGGATCTGTGCCTGTGTATAGTTGCGTGTGTACACACGTGTTGTCTGTGTGTGTGTGTGTGTGTGTGTGTATTCAGTGAGGGATACGGCAGCTCTTGTGAAGCTGTAAATGTTGACGTTACTGTTCTCGACTGTGCCTGACAGCTGTTCTCCTGCCCCACACTGCTGTAGGCCAATGAGAACAGCCTGCTGAGTGCACAGCTCAAAGGCTTCCCTCTTTTCCTGCATTCGAACCTGGGCCTGAAGGACTGCAGCATCAACCCCAAGTCCCCACTGCTCTATGTGACACGGCCCAGTGAGGTAGAGAAGGGCGTGCTGCCCGGCGAGGATTGGACTGTCTTCCAGTCCAACCACTCTACCTATGAACCAGTACTGCTGGCCAAGACGCGCTCCTCCGAGTCCATCCCGCACCTGGGTGCGGATGCGGGCCTGCATGCCGCACTGCATGCTACTGTGGTGCAGGACCTGGGCCTCCACGACGGCATCCAGCGTGTGCTGTTTGGCAACAACCTCAACTTTTGGCTGCATAAGCTGGTCTTCGTGGATGCTGTGTCCTTCCTCACAGGGAAGCGCCTCTCACTGCCTTTGGACCGATACATCCTGGTGGACATCGATGACATTTTTGTGGGCAAGGAGGGCACACGCATGAAGGTGGAGGATGTGAAGGTAAGGAGAGCCTCGGAATTCCTCATCGGGCCACACCCCATCTGTGTCTCCTGCGCTGGTATCTGCAGACCCATTGACCCCCCCACTTCAGCCATTTGCTGTCTTGCTGTGTGCAAGAGGCATCTATGAAGTGTTAAATACAGAGAGATTTTGCATGTGTGTTCTGGAGCTCAGGAGGAAGAGACCCAGGCAGAAATAAAAAGGATCTGGCCAGGGTTGTAATCTGCCTCTTAACCTAGATGTGATTTTAACTCTTTGAAAATGTTCGTCATTATCAGAGCTCCCAAAGATTCTTCAGAATAAGATCCCAAGTCACATACACAGCATGCTTTAACAGCTGTGTATGGATAGTGGGATACTTACGTTGAATTCTGAAACTATTTACCGAATTGTTTGTGGAA
Source organism: Peromyscus eremicus (assembly GCF_949786415.1). Lineage (NCBI taxonomy): Eukaryota > Metazoa > Chordata > Mammalia > Rodentia > Cricetidae > Peromyscus > Peromyscus eremicus. The sequence goes on along the minus strand of NC_081435.1, from coordinate 48,469,776 downwards.
GCTCCTTGCAAACACGGGGTTGCATCCACATGTGAGCTGTCAAGAAAGAAGCCTGCCAGAGGACAGCCTTACGATGCAGTTGTCCATTAGTCATCGGTCACTGGAGCCTCTGCAGAGGAGCCAGCGTGCTGGAACGAGGGCATCAGTGTGGGTTGCCACCACAGAGGGCCAACACAACAGTAAAGCAGATGGAGACAAAACAGGGGATTAAGTCCCCAGAGCTGCTGCCTGCTGACTGGGTGTCCTCTCTCTGGAGATTAACAGGGCTAGAGATGTATTAGCACCAGACACAGACCTCTTTGATGCTGCAGGAGGCTTTAGACTGTGGCAGGCACTCTTCCCTGAGCGGTGCAGACACACTGGTGTTGTCTTCCTGAACTTGAAACCTCCGGCAGGGCTGGCCCAAGGTCTAGAAGGAAGGTTCCACGGGGTTGTGGCCTTGTCCTGTCAGAAGTGAACTCTGTAGAGAGGAGCACAGTCTCATCCCATCGCTGAGCCTGAAGGAAGGGGGAGGGCCAGGGAGGGACTCAGGCTGTTTGCTAGGGTACACAGTGGTGCCTGCCTGGGGTGGGAAGCGCATGTCCACGTGGTCAGGCTCCTCCCTCCCCTGCTTGCCACAGCAGACCTAGGCAGTGTTGATCCGCTTTTATGCACAGTGCTACTCCTGACACTTGAGTTTTCAAACGTCCCTCTGTTGAAGATTTTAAGCCCACTCCAAGTTGAGCCTTCCCGCCAACATCTTCATGCAGTGCCGTGACCCACCCCAGCAAAACAGATGACCCTGTTGCTTGCTTGGTCACTCTTCCAGTGGCCCAAGCTTCTGTCCTTTGTAGTCTAGGTCCTCACTGCATGAGCAAGGGAATGCCTGAGAGACTGTGGTCCAGGGCGAGGCCTCTAGCTACCCAGGTTCACCATGCCCTTTGTGAGCCATTGATCCGGGGTTGCATCCTGTAGCCCAGGCTAGTCCGAGCTTCATTATCCTCAGCCTTCTGAATACTCTGCCTAGCTTTTACCATCCCCCCTTTTTGTTTTCTTTTGGGTACAGTCTCATGTAGCCCAGGTTGGCCTTGAACTCTTGATCCTCCATCCCTTTCTTCCTGAATGCTGGGGTTATAGACATGTGTTACCAGGCCTGACTCCTCTTCCCTGTTTCTGAAGAAGAGGCAGTGCAGCCGCGAAGAGCCCTGCCTGCGGGAAACAAATCAAGGACACACACACACACACACACACACACACACACACACACACCCGGTCTTCCATGCATCAGCTCGGGGCAGAGTGCGGGGTGCTTCTTTGCCAGTCCTCCTTCCTTGCCCTGAGCCGGGGAAAAGGGGAAGCAGTATCCGATTTAGTACGAAACATGGCTGTCAACTGACTGTCCTTCAGAGCCGTGACTGTCACCTCGTTGGCACGTGTCATTCTGGCCATGCAGTACACTTCCCGTCGTCCACCAGAGTCTGCACATCTGGGGTTGGTGAGTGCTAGCTCTGTGCTCAGCCATCTCTGTGTGTTGTCTCACTGGTCTTCACAGCAGCTGGTGAAGAGGTAGGAGCCCTCTTCTACAGAGGAGGCCACTGTGGCCCGGAGAGATGGAACAGCTTGCCTGAGGCCACATGGCTGGATCATGTGTCTGTCAGGCAGTGATTAGACTTGCTTAGATGCCCGAGGTGACATACTGCCTGAAAGGGGGGCTTCTGGATCTTTCCTCAGAGCCTTGTGAGCAGTGCAGTCCTAACCCAGGGGCTAGCCCCTTCCCTGGACTTCCATGGGTGCTAGATGTGTTCACACAGCAACACTGGCACACAGGGCACAGAGGACATCCTTGGCAGGGCCAGGATCCTTTGATCTAGTCTTGCATTCCCCCCGGGAGGAAAAGTCCTCCACGGGAAGACATTGGTGCTTGTGGTGTCAGTGACTGCGGACGTGACTGTAGGTCCCATTCTTCGTCACTCTTCTACCACAGTCAGGCAGTTTTAGACCGAGTCTCGCTTGTCTGAAGAGCTCCACGAGGACAGAGATCTTCTGGTCCCCTTTTGCAGTTAAGGCCTAGAGAAATTCGGAAGCTTCTCAGGCATGCATTGCTGAGCTGAGCTGGAGCTCGGGGCTTTTCAAGCCAGAGAGAATCTGGTGTAGGAGGTGGCAGGGGGCTGGCTTCTTAGGTGCAGCCTGGGCTGCCTCCCAGACCTTATGCTGAGATAGTCCCTATGTGGCCGAGCCCTGCTGGCATCTGCTTGATGTTGCTAGCATTGGAGCAAGGGCCCAACATTTGCATCTTGGGGCGCTGTGCTGGAGATGGAACCGGGCCTCAGGTGTGCGGCAGATGCTTCATCCCAGACCCACACTGCCAGCCTTGTATCAGGTCCTGAGAGTTTTGTAGCTGGTCCTGTTTATACAGGACACCCCCTCAGATGCTCAGTGGGAGGAGTCTGAGCTGACCTCCCCTCACTGCTGCCTCTCCTCTGCCTGTCCTAGGCCCTGTTTGATACACAGAACGAGCTTCGCACACACATCCCAAACTTCACCTTCAACCTGGGCTACTCAGGGAAATTCTTCCACACAGGTAGGTGGTGGTTTGCCCCTGCCCTCTGAATAACCTCTTAGACTTCTCCCAACCTGCCCCCCAGATTGCTGTTATGAGGGCACCAGATATATATATATATACTAGGTGGGGGTGGGGAGTGACTCCAGAGTTCATGGTCTACAAGGGACATCCCAGCAGAGGGCATTTGGGGACAATAGTAACAGCAACAAGGTTTCCATATGCCTGGCAGCCTGTACGGTCCTAGGTTAGGTTCTTCTCCTATCTCCTCCTCACTCTTACCTTTCAAAATCACTTTCAAAGTGATTTACACTTATAACAGCTGTTAGTTGAATTAAAAAATGCTTAGCCAGATGGTGGTGGCTCATGCCTTAATCCCAGCACTTGGGAGGCAGAGGCAGGCAGATCTCTGTGAGTTCGAGGCCAGCCTGGTCTACAGAGTGAGTTCCAGGACAGCCAGAGCTACACAGAGAAACCCTGTCTCGAAAAACCAAAAAAAAAACCAAAAAAAAAAAAAAAAAACCAAAAAAAAAAAGGTTTTTATTACTGTGTGTATACATGTTTGTGTTTATATGCCATAATGTGTGTGTGGAGGTCAGAGGACAACTTGGGGGTGGTTTTCTGCTTCCCCTGTGTGGGTCCCGGGGATTGAACTCAGGTTCTCAGGCTTGGCCATTTCGTTGCTGAGCTATTTCAGAAATGGGCTGAGTTTTAAGACTGTTATAGAAGTACACAGCATAGAAAGTGACAGCACAAATGACCGTCCCTCCCCACCACGGCCACCACTGTCCTGTGTTTTGTCTGCAGTAGCAGGGATGAGGTTGAGGGTTCTTCCACGTTCCTCCCATGCTGGGCAAGTGAAAGGGAACCAGCCCTGAACTGGGGGGCCGCGGTCCTCGGTGAGGATGGCTTCTGGAGTTCTAGGCAGGGCCACCGTGTCAGCAATAGGTTGAGGTTGAGAGTGTGCAAGATGGCCCAAAGGTACCCGAGCGTGCTGGTGGTGGTGTCTGCATTTGTGTCCTTAGCCCTTAGCAGATCTGGAGGTGGCTGAGACAGAGGTTTGAGTGTCCTGAATCCACCCAGAACTTCTGCAGGCTAGTGGGCGAAAGGGCATATGACCCAGTTTGGATCAGTGGAATAGGACAAGAGTAAGCATGTGAGAGGTGGCAGAACACTTGGGGTTGTTGACTTCAAACACCAAGAGCCCACAGAGGAGATGGTGTGGCCAAGCCACTTGCTGAGGCAAGGGCAGTCCAGACTAGACTTGGGTCTCTCTGGGCCAAAGTTCGGTTGACTCTTCCACGCAGCTAGGTGGCCCGTGGCTGAATATTCCATCTGTAGTCGGGCCAGGTTGGAAGGAGGGCTGCGTGGCCAGCCAGCTGTGCCGAACTCTCTCTGCCGCTGCCGTAGGTACCGACGCTGAGGATGCTGGGGATGATCTGCTGCTGTCCTACGTGAAAGAGTTCTGGTGGTTCCCCCACATGTGGAGCCACATGCAGCCCCACCTATTCCACAACCAGTCTGTGCTGGCTGAGCAGATGGCCCTGAACAAGAAGTTCGCTGTCGTGAGTAAGATTCCCCATGGGACAGAACTGGGGGGGGGGGGTGTGTCAGGGGCTGGGCTGGGCTTCACTGATAGATGAGCTTCATCTGATAAATCTGTTTCTGGGCTAGGGCCTGGGGTAAGCTGCCTTGATAGCCACTGTCTCCTCAAGAGGGCTGTCCCTCTGTACAGACAAAAATGAAAGCTCACTGGGCCTGGTGGTACATGCCTGGAGTTCCAGCCTTTGGGGGGCAAAGGCTGGAGGATCAGTTGCAGCCAGCCTGGGCTACATGAGACCCTGTCTCAAAACTACAAAAACCAAAACCCCAAGTTAAAGACACTGAGACTCAGGAGGTCACCTAAGGACTCATGCCGAGGCCTCTTCATTTCCTGGGCCCAAACTCTTACCTTCAGGCAGGGTAGAACCTCTGGAGAGCTGGCAGAGGTACTTAAGAAAAGCCCAGTGTGGACACACTAGCCAAGCAGGAGAGAGCAGGGATGTGAGTCCTCTGAGCTCGGTGCCAGGCATGTGGACTGAAGGAGAGTTGGGAGACTAGTTCTCGGCTTGTTTCTACTAGTCACTTGCTTTGAGATTCTGAGTCCCTCCCTTTCTGTTCCAGGCCTCAGTTTCCCCATCTGCACCTATGGGCTTAGACCACATGCCCTACCATTCTAGCCTTTGTTTTTTGTCTTGTGTTCTAAAAAAGAGGAACAGGGTCCAAAGGGAAAGACCCCATTCTCATCCTGCCTGGGTCATCCTCTCCCCAGGAGCACGGCATTCCCACAGACATGGGGTACGCAGTGGCGCCCCACCACTCCGGTGTGTACCCTGTGCATGTGCAGCTGTACGAGGCCTGGAAGCAGGTGTGGAACATCCGTGTGACCAGCACAGAGGAGTACCCCCATCTGAAGCCTGCCCGCTACCGCCGTGGCTTCATCCACAATGGCATCATGGCAAGTGGCTGCGAGGGGCATGGTGGGCGTTGTCATGGGGCTGCACACGCTGCTAGGAGGCGTGACTGAAGGCAGCCGACTGAGGGGTTGGCCAGTTTCTGCTGCTGTTCTGCCTCAGAGACTCCATCATAGGGAGGGCAGATTGGTCTTCTTAGCTTTGGTGACAGGATCAGGAAAGCTTTCTTTCTTTCTTTTTTAAAATGTATTTTCACTGTGTATGTGTGTGTGTGTGTGTGTGTGTGTGTATGCATGTGAGTGAGTGTGCCCCCCCACCCCCAAGGGTGCAGGTACCTGTAGAGGTCAAAGGTATCAGATCCCCCTGGTGCTGGAGTTACAGGTTGTTGTGAGGGTTGTGAGGTATCTGATGTGGGTGCTGGGAATCAAGTGCAGGTCCTCTGGAAGAGCAGTAACTGCTCCTCACCACTGAGCCATCCCCCTTCCAGCCATGGAGAGTATTATTTAAAGAGAGTTAGATGAAGATACGGGACAGGGCTCTATCACACTCATTTGCATGTTTGAATCTCTGCTGAGTGTTTGTCTGTCCCTACTCTGGGGGCTAGGAGACACAGAAGTGAAAAACCCAGACAAGTCCCTGACCTTGTGGACCTGACATTCTGTAGGGAGAGACGGACAAGGTGGTCACGAGTATGTGAAGCTTACAGTGGAAAGATGGTGAGAGCACCCTGGAGAGAACCCAGCAGGAAAGGGGTGCAGTTAGTAATAATCTGCCCAGGTTGAGCTTGCAGGACTCAAGGCTGGGAAAGCAGTGGGTGCGAAGGCCCGAGGGTAGGGTGTGATTGAGGACCAAGCAGGGGCAGATGGCAGTGGCTCCCAGGTGGGAGGCTGGCCGTGACGGACTGGAGCTTTAAGCAGAGATGGAAAGGCTTTGGGTGGAGCACGATCTAGTCCGTTCATTCTGCCTGTGGTGCGGAGCAGAGTGTAGGGTCCAAAAGTGGGAGCAGGCAGACCAGCAAGGGACGGATGGCACGTCTCCACGTGAGAGTGGGGTACCTTGGTCACAGCACAAGGTTAGCACATGGTCACATGCTGGACGTAGAAGGTCGAGCTGAGTTAGATACAGGGTCTAGGAGAGAGGAGAGAGGTCGGGGGTGATGCGGCTTCATGGCTTGACATACATAGAAGGATGTATTGTCACCAGCTGTGACTGGTACAGGCAAGGTTTGCACTTTGCTGTCCGTCCATCCGTCCAGCCATTTGCCTACCCACACGCTTCCCTACCTGCCTCTTTAGTACCTGGGACTCTTTTTTCATTATGTTTTTTTACATTTATTTATTTTTATTCGTGTGTGTGTGTGTGTGTGTGTGTGTGTGTGTGTGTGTGTGTGTAGATCAGAGGACAACATGTAAGAGTCACTTCTCTCCCTCCACTAGGAGGACTGAACTGAGGTCGTCAGGTTGGTGAAGAGTACCTTGCCTGCTGAGGCTTCTTGCTGCCTTCTCTCTCTCTCTCTCTCTCTCTCTCTCTCTCTCTCTCTCTCTCTCTCTCTCTCTCCCTCCTTCCCTCCCTCCCTCCCTTCCTCCCTCCCTCCCTCCCTCCCTCCCTCCCTCCCTCCTTCCCCCTCTTCCCTCCTTCCCCTCCCTCCCTCCCTTCTTTTATTTATTTATTTTGAGACAGGGTCTCATAGCCCAGGCTGGCCCTGGGATTCATGTTAACTCTGGGCATGAGGTAGTCATGAGACAAGCTCATTCCCTGTTCCTAGAGCCTGGTTTCCAGAAGGAAGACAGACAACATGCGGTTCCATGAGTTCATGACTACGGGCACGACGAGCTGAGGCTGTGACATTGCAGTGCTGTGTTAGAGGGTCAGGGCCCCTCACTGCAAATGGCACACGTGTTTAGAAACTGCCATGCTACTCTTGGACCTGTTTATTTTGTGTAGGGAAGAGCAGTGAAGTGCAGGACGAGGGCAGTGATTCCCCGGGGACCACTGTGGCTGCAGAGCCCTTGGGAGGGACTCCTGGGAGTGGGGGCTGTGGGACCTCCTAGGGGAGCGTCTTTCCGAGGAGGTCCCAGCCCTTCTCCTGAGGAAGCGGCCTTCCTTTCTGGACCATGGCTGGAGATGCCATGGCCCCTCTCCTGCTCCCTCCCAGGTCCTCCCTCGGCAGACCTGTGGCCTCTTCACACACACCATCTTCTACAACGAGTACCCTGGAGGCTCCAGTGAGCTGGACAAGATCATCAATGGGGGAGAGCTCTTCCTCACCGTGCTCCTCAATCCTGTGAGTGCTCTGCATCCCAGGGCTGGTATGAGGAGGGGTGCTGACAGCCTGTCCGTAACCGAGGTGGCTTCCTGAGCTGGGGAAGAGTGGACAGGTTGGCATGGGGACCTGGAAACTGGGAGGTCCACTGTCCACTTGTGGCACTGGCCTCCTCGGCTGTGTGACCCGGACAAAAGCAGTGGTATTTTCTCTTTGTAAGTGTGCACTTCTGTATAGACATGTTAGCACTTCTTGTTTATGTTCTCTTTCTAGTCTTCGTGTGTGTATACGTGCACATTCACGTGTACACCACACACATTTCACTTGAACCTTTCTGGGTCTCTCTTTTCTTGTTTGTAAGGTGGAACCAGCTATTCTAACATTATAAAATGAGCAACATGCATGTTATTCTGAGCCTTGTGAACTGCATACTCCTCATATTCTGTGTACACTCCCTGTCCTGATTTATAAAACAATGCAAATAGCTTCTGCCCAGGCCAGCTTCCTACTCTAGGCCTGTAATGTTAGCAGTCAGTTAGACCTGGGTTTTCCTTGGCTGAACACAGCCCAAGGTCACTCAGTTTGTTAATGGTCCCAATGTACCTTGCCCTGGGTGTCAGTGGCCAGTAACAGGTGGGGATCAGGTGACTCAGAAGCTGACCCAGCCTCACCTCCCTCTCCCTTCCCTGGAACAGATCAGCATCTTCATGACGCACTTGTCCAACTATGGAAATGACCGCCTGGGGCTGTACACCTTCAAGCACCTGGTGCGCTTTCTGCACTCTTGGACCAACCTGAGGCTGCAGACACTGCCCCCTGTGCAGCTGGCCCAGAAGTACTTCCAGATCTTCTCTGAGGAGAAGGACCCACTTTGGCAGGTGGGCAGAGTGGCATGTGCCTTGCTATAGCAATGTGCTTTCTCTTCTCAGGCATGGGCTCCAGGCTCAGCCGTTACACGTCACATTCCCTCGCCAGTGTGGGCATACTCTTGGGCATGCATAGGTGCAGTATATGTATACGCTGTATATGTCCCTACCCCCACCCATAAGCTTGTGTGTGTGCACACTCATACACAGCCTTGGAAAAGAGCCTTTAGAAACTGTGGGTAAGGCTAGAGCGATGGCTCAGTGGTTAAGAGCACTGGCTGCTTTTCCAGAGGACCCGGGTTCAATTCTCAGTATCCACATGGCAGCTCACAACTGTCTGTGACTCCAGTTCCAGAGAACCTGGCACCCTCATACAGATATATATATCTATCTATCTATATCTATCGATCGATCGATCGATCGATCGATAGATATATACTGGCAAAACACCAATACAAATTAAAAAAAAAAAACACCAAACCAAAAACTTGGGGTAAGACTAGTGGAGGCAAAGTATAGAGAGTGTCTGCCCTGCCTAGTGGCGGGTCATGCCATTCCCTTCACCTGCAGCAGGCTCTGAGCTACTTGGTAAAGGGGCTGAGGGAAGGGTTAGGGCAGTCTTTGGGAAAATCTATACCAGGACTACTAAAAACTGGAGGTAGAAGCTAGACTCAGGCCAGAGATCCACACACTTACTCCTGGGCCAAGTCTGACATGTGGTCCGTCTTTGTAAAGAAAATTTTGTTGGCACCCAGTCACACTTCTTGTGTGTCTGTCTGGGCCACTTTGGTATGACTACAGCAGAGACCAGAGAGTACTGTAAGCCTACAGTGTTTACTAACATTTCCCAAGAGGTTTCTCTTGCTCCACGGGGGAAGTTTGCTGAACTCTGGATTCAGGCATAGCTTGTGCAGTTAAAGTCAACAAATCCTTGTGAGTTCCTGTTAGTGATGAGCATAGAGCTGGCCGTTTGCCAGGCTCAATGGGATTATAACACTAACCAGAAATGGTCCCTATCTGTCACAGAGTGGTGTTGGGAGGTGAGGATGCAGCAAGAGCACAGAGTGGTTAAGAGCCAGGTAACTGATGGGCGTGGTAGTGCATGCCTTTAGCTCAACACCTGGGAGCAGAGTCAGGTAGATCTCTGTGAGTTCAACGCCAGCCCAGTTTACATAGTGACTTTCAGGCCAGCCAGTGAGACCCTGGTTTAAAACAAACGAACTAACAAACAGACATAGCCACATATGGAGGGAGTTCACTCATGCATCTTAGGCCTCCCTCACATCCTTTCCATTGCTGTTTTAGGATCCTTGTGAGGACAAACGCCACAAAGACATCTGGTCTAAGGAGAAGACATGTGACCGCTTTCCAAAGCTTCTCATCATTGGCCCCCAGAAAACAGGCAGGTCTCTTGACCCTTGACCCAGCTTCCCCCACTGCCTGTTATCTCAGCCACAGAATTCTGGGGACCATCTTGATCAGGTCTCAGTCTTAAATATTCTAACTCCTTTTACCAGAAATGGGAGCGACATAGGGACCAATAGGAATTGCCTGTCATTGTGGGGGTGGAAAGCAGAGGGAGAAGTGGCATTTATTTTGAACCATAGCCTCAGAGAGCACCCCGACACCCTCCTGAGAGTCTCCGAGACAAGGCAGGAAGGATGTCTAGATCACTCACTTGGCAAATTTGAGCAGAGCCAGGCAAAACTGGATCAGCACAAAGAGGTCTGTGATCAATTAGTCATGTCTGTCAGGAAGATGCACGGGCAGGATTGCTAAACATTTGCCATCCACTCAGTTCTATAAGGATAGGTAGGTGTTCCTTTTTATAGCCAAGAACAGAGGGTCAGGGAAGTTAAGTGACTTTCGGCAACATAGTTGGGAAGTGATAGTTCCAGGTCTGGAGACCTGACCTGCGACCCTGAAGCCTCACAGTCACCGAATGTTAGTTACAGTCTCCCTGGGTGTGCTGTTATACAGAGAGCACTCAAGAATGAACAAAAGATCCCCTCAAAGAGGAGGAAGGACCAAGACAGGGAGGCACCAACAAGGAGAGCTGGTGGGCCTGGGCTTCCTAGCTCCTGGAGCATTTCATACGGGCTGCACGTGCTACATGCCTATAAATCCCAGCACTCAGGAAGAGTTTGAAGTAGTCTGTGATACGTGTCAGGACACTGTCAAAAAGCAAAGCGATCCAACACAGAACAGCAGTAAAAAGAAGCGAAGAGAACGAGAATTTCCCTTTCCCATGAACGGACCTGGAGGGTCCTTATCCCTGGGCTGTTCCCAGGTTCCCATTTGGACAGAGGCCCAGAGCTAGAAAAGAGGGCCAGGAAGCGCCTAGTTCTGAGACTCTGAGGAGACAGCAGGTAACTGGGCTGGTAGTGTGGTGGCAAGAAAGCCTCTGAGGTCGAGTCCTTGTCTAGTCATGAAGAAGGCTGTGATAAGATGCGTGGTATCTGGAAGGGTTACAGGAACCAGTGGTCGTGTGTAGACCTTATGGTCTGCATTTAGTGCATCTTTAATATACTCATGAGGGAACTAAGACTCCAGAAGGGAAGGGATTTTCCTAGCCCCTCCCAATGACTAGGGAAGACAGGCCCAGAATGTATTCTTGTCTTGTTGGGGGCTGGGCTGAGGTCTCAGCTGCTCCCCCCCTCGTAGGCACCACGGCCCTCTACCTGTTCCTGGGCATGCACCCGGACCTCAGCAGCAACTACCCCAGCTCCGAGACCTTTGAGGAGATCCAGTTTTTTAATGGTCACAACTATCACAAAGGCATCGACTGGTAAGTGGCCTTCTGTCTCCAGCAGGGCAGGAAGGCCATTGTGGAGCCAGCTGGGGTGGCCACTGTGGCCGCAGCAGGAAGCAGCTGGTGCTTGCTCACACGCAGCTGAAATTCCTGTAAACAGGGACAAGGCGCAGTGACTGTTGAGTCATGTCGTAACAGTGTTGTGACAAACAGGACACTGGATGAGGAAGCCCTTTGCCCAGGGTCAGAGCTAGCTGGAGTGGGCATCCAGCCCCTCCCTGACTCCACAGAATCATAGAGTTCTCAAGGAGCGAGGGTTGCACCCCGTGACAGGTCGCCAGTGACAGCAGCATGCTCTGAGTGGCTTTTCCTCCACCCATGGCCAACTGCAGGGAGAGGGGTTCCTGTGGGCCTCTAAGAGCTCTCTGGGGGGGGGGGGGCGGTAGAATCGTACTTCCCACCAGAACTTTCCCAAGAGGGCACCGTATAGGGGGCTAGCCTGGGCTGCTGTTACCCTCAGTTTTTCCATTTGTATCTTTCCTACCTTTATAAACCTGTGTGAGCATGTTCTATCATTCTGCATTATTCATTAGTGGATTCCCCGGGTACAGAGGTTATGGGCCTCTGTGTTTGCCGATTGCTGTGTCTTCACATTGTTTTCTTTCACTTGCCATATATCATCTGTCCATGTCTCTCCATCGTTCAGTCTATATTTTTAACAAGTGTATCCTCTTACCTAACGCCCCTTATATCATCTGTCCATGTCTCTCCATCGTTCAGTCTATATTTTTAACAAGTGTATCCTCTTACCTAACGCCCCTTGTGGCCAGATGTCTTAGTGCAAGCCAGTGTGTTTGGGATTTTAGAAAGGAAATGTGGATGAGCTATCCCTGTAGCAGTACACCCCCTTCTGCCTGGGTTTCAGGGTGCCCCGCCGCACATGTGGGTAGCGGGCAGCTGTGGGGATACTTTTGCCAGGAAGGTTAAGGAATTGGTTGCTGGACACTACAAGCTTAGGAAACACGTTCTCTGAGCTTCCTCAGCTCAGGAATTACAGATGGAGAAAGTCGGTCTCAAGTGAGAGAGGCTGATTTCTTGGCCCCATTCCCAAGACTTTGGGTTGTTTTTTTTTTTTTTTAAAGTAACAAACACTCTTTTATTTTATTTTTTTATTCATTTATTGTATATACATTGTTCTGCTTACACACCAGAAGAGGGAGCCAGATTTCATTAGGTGGTTGAGGGCTGCCATGTGGTTGCTGGGAATTGAACTCAGGACCTCTGGAAGAACAGCCGGTGCTCTTAACCTCTCAGCCATCTCTCCAGCCCTTTTTTGGTTTTTTGAGACAGGGTTTCTTTGTGTAGCTTTGCGCCTTTCCTGGAACTCACTTTGGAGACCAGGCTGGCCTCGAACTCACAGAGATCTGCCTGCCTCTGCCTCCCGAGTGCTGGGATTAAAGGCGTGCACCACCACCGCCCGGCATGACTTTGGTTTTATGTAGGTCTGAGGTGGGGTGTGAAGGTTTGATAGGTCCTGGGGGATTCTGTTTAAAGGTCATTGGGACCACTGAAGAAACTTTGAGTTAGGGTGTGCTTTGTTTCCTTTCATTGTCTCTAAGGGGTTCTGCTCTGCTGGGTGGGAGGTGGGACAGGGCCATTCACAGCAGTCTAGGGAGAGGGTCTGTGTTCTGTTGGGTGGGAGGTAGGGCAGGGCTCATCCACGGCAGTCTAGGGAGAGGGTCTGGGTGGCAGAAGGTGACTGGAGAACACTACCCTAGGTCCAGAGGTGGCAGTGGACATCCATCTCCTTGGACTTGTCCTTTTTGAATGGGAGTCACTCTGAGCCTGGCTTGTCCCCAGAGACAGAGGTCAGGGCCAGTAGGTTATCTGTGGAGCCACACAGTCCCCTCCCCAGGCCCCACAACCTACAGCACACTCCTAAGACTCTCCAGGTTTTTGATTCTATGATGCCCACCAGGAAAGAGAGGAATTTGGAATAGGAGTCTGCCAGGTGGCAGTTCCTCCCTGAATCCCCATCGGAGGCGAGTCCTTGCTGGTTGGGGCAGTACACCTTGCTTCGTTTTTTAGGAAATTCCACCTCCAGGGACCCCCAGCCTGTCACACTGCATTCCTGGGGCCTCTGGCTTCTGAGATTTGGCCTTGAGCCCTGCCTTTGGGCTTCCTACAGGTACATGGAGTTCTTCCCTATTCCCTCCAACACCACCTCTGACTTCTACTTTGAGAAAAGTGCCAACTACTTTGATTCAGAAGTGGCACCACGGCGGGCAGCTACCCTGTTGCCCAAGGCCAAGATCCTCACCATCCTCATCAATCCAGCCGACCGAGCTTACTCCTGGTACCAGGTGAGTAGGGTGTGGATCTGTATGACATTTACTCAACCAGCACTGACCAAGCACCACTGTGTTTGGCCCTGGGCTCGTCACCTGGTGTGTGATGGCTGAGAGTAGTCTTGGCTCTGTGGCACTTCTGGCATGGTGGTGGTGACAGGCAGAATGTCATCTTCTATGTACCTGCCCACTCGAGGCTTCACATGGGTCCTGCCTTGGACTCTGATAGCCATAAGAGGCAGACTCGGAGTGGACTTAGAGAGAGCCTAGATTCCCAAAGCAGCCATCTGGGTTATCTTTTTATGGTTTCCTTCCCGTGAGGGGTAGCTGGCAGCAGGGACTCAGGCAGGAGGCGACCCTCCTGCAAGGATCTAAGAAGGCGGCTCCCACCTGTCTGCAGCAAGAGCTGCAGATAGAGACCTTCCTGTTGCTGTTGCAGCTGTGCAGTACTTCAGGGCTTCCTGGGTTTCTGGGCCTGACTTGACTTCTGCGTGTCTGTGCTTGTGGGAATGCTATTCACCCTGGCCTGGGCTAGGAGGGGTTTCCTCTCCTGTTTTCTGGTCCTTCTTGGGAGTATGCCATGCTGCAAGCACTGTGTCTGAGTGGCCTTGGTGCATGAGGCTACTTTTCTGGCTGCCTGCATCAAGCCATCAGACTGGGTCTGACCTTCATGCTGTGGGACAGCTAGTCCTCTGCCTTAGGTTACCTGAGAAGTACATACTGTCCCAGCCTGGGAGGCCTAGCCACTTTGCGTGGCTCTTTGCCACCTTCTGAACCTCCTCACCTAATGGTGCAGTGGCTGCTTCCTGGGGCCTCGCTGAGTCTTGTGTAGTGTGCAGGGTTCCTCCTTTCTCTGCTCCCTTAGGACTCTCACCTTGAGCCTGCGGTGGAAGGAGCCCTTTCTCTTGTTCTGTAGGATACTGGTTTATACCTTGTCTTGCCGTCCCAGGGGCTCCATCTTTATGGGAAGCCCAGAGTGCAGCAGGCCGCGTCTCTCTCCTCTGGGTACACCTGCTCCAGCAAAGCATGGATGGCCAGAGGACTGCTCTCATGTGGGGACATGCAGGGGCGGAGGATGCTCTTGGGAGTTCAGTCAGTCCTGTCTGGTAGTCATCTCTTGAACTGCACAGCAGTTTTCTAGAAAGCAGACAAGGGTGTGTGTGTGTGTGTGTGTGTGTGTGTGTGTGTGTCTCCTTTACACAGGTTTCATGTGGTGTGATGGAGTTCTCTAAAGGGACAGAACCTATAGAATGAATATGCATATACAGGGTTTATTGGATTGGCTACACGGTAGAGTCTGAGTAGTCTAATAATGACTGTTGCACACTGGAGAGGCTGAGAGCTCTTGCAGTCCCAGTCTGTCCCTGAAGGCCTGCGGGTTCCTAGAGAGCTGCTAGTCTTCAGTTCACATTTGGAAGCCAGAAGAAGTTAATTCTGATCTAAGGGAAGGAATGCAGCAGCAGCAGCAGCAGCAGCAGCAGTAGCAGCAGCAGGGTAGATGAACTTAGCAATGAGAGTGAAAAACAGGCAAAAGCCAAACTTGGTTCTTGCACCTCTTTTTATCAAGACTGCCACTGGGGGGTGCTGTCCACATTTAGGGTGGGTCTCCCCACTTCAGATAACCTGATCAAGAAGATCCCTCTTGGGTATTCCTTGCGCCTTGCCTGTTAGTTGATTACAGATTACAGTCAAGTTGACAGCTAAGGCTCACCATCACACGTGGCATTTTGAATGCAGGTCTTACAAACCTAAGGCCTTATTCTTTGTCCTGTCCATGATCAGGGGAGTCGGTGCCATAAGGAGAAAGGCTGCTTTATTCCAGGAGGATTTAAGAAGGTACTGGGAAGAGAAGAAGGGAGCTGGGCTGTCTTCAGAAAGTCAGGAGGAGCAGAGATTGTCCTATACATTTATATACATTACTGCCCTGCCTGCCCTGGCCTGGGCAATGCATGATCCTCAGTGATGAGCAGGGTCAGTTAGCATGGGCAAGTCCCTGGCCTCTGACCTCTAAGATCTGCTGGTGGCTTATGGCATTACAGGTTGGTCAACCTGACATTTCCTCCATCTGTGATTTCTGTCAGTCCATCCAGTGTCTATCAAGGACAGTGTTGCTTTTGGTAGAAGAGACGCTCATGTCCTTTCTAGTAGGTAACACTCTTTCAGCAAGGACAGGGGCTTTGAATGCAGGGCTTGGAGCAGGTATTTCCATCTAGCTGGCATTTGAGAATGTCGTTGCATTTTTATTTTATTTATCGACAGCCATTTTCTCTATGTAGTAGCTGATTCTGGTTTTCCATGTTATAAAGGTGATGTAGTCGGTTTTCTTGTCGTCTGGGTTTTAGGAAATTGTTGTAAAAAGGAAAAAATGAGGGCTGGGGTCGATCTCAGTTGTAGAATGCTTGCCTAGCATGCACAAGGCTCTGGGTTTGATCTCTGCACTGCACAAATCTCGATGTGGTGACACATCCCTGTAATCTTAGTGCTTAGAATGTAGAGATAGGAGAATCACAAGTTCAAGGTCACAAGGCCATCCTCCACTGTACATAGTGAATTTGATGCCAGCCTGGATTATAGGAGACTGTCTCAGGAAATGGGAGTCAGTGTGAAGAAAGCCACATTGATGTTGGCACTTGCTGGCTAGCAGGTCCCTGGAGTGTCAGGAGTCTCAGAGACTGTGCCAGTGAAGAGCATTTGGAAAGCTGGTGTAGTGTACCCTACCTTGCAGAGATGTGGAACCTGGGGCTCTGGAGTTGATGCCTCTTTGAGGCTAAAGCGATGAGGCAGAAGCAGGACATCAGCCTAGGCCCCCCACTTGCTTCTCTTCCCCCTGTGATGTACCCATCCTCTTCCCTCGCCACAGCACCAGCGAGCCCACGATGACCCAGTGGCCCTAAAGTACACCTTCCATGAGGTGATCACAGCTGGCCCTGATGCGTCCTCAAAGCTGCGTGCCCTCCAGAACCGTTGCCTGGTCCCTGGCTGGTATGCCACTCACATTGAACGCTGGCTCAGCGCCTTCCATGCCAACCAGGTAGCTATCCACCCTGCCTCTCGGAGAAAGGAGTGGCTGTAGTTTAAGGGGACCTGGAAAGTCATGTGAGGGACGAGGAAGGAGGGGGAGCCGGGGTGTGGTGGTGGAGAGGAAGCCTGCATGGAGGGTCAGCAGGGTTAGCTCACAGGACGTCTTTTAGAGAAGCCTTGACTGAAGCAGAGCAGTGTGGGCTGGAGGCTTTGCAGGAGGCTGCAGTAGGTGCACTGTGGGGATGTGAGGAGCAGGGATGTCAGCTTTCTGATAGCTTAAACTCTGGGAGAGAGTAAGATGGGGAGCTGGCCGTGAGCAGGGATTGAGCAGGGATACCTTTGGTAGAGGAGTAGGGGGTGAACTCTGGGTGCTCAGGGCCCTGTGCTTCCAGCCAGGCCATTCCTGCTGCAGTGGGCATGGACAGTTGGCCACTGGGATGAAAGCAAGTCCAGACAGCCTTGTTTTCCTTTCCTTTCTCCAGATCCTGGTCCTGGATGGCAAACTGCTGCGAACAGAACCTGCCAAAGTGATGGACACGGTGCAGAAATTCCTCGGGGTGACCAGCACTGTTGACTACCACAAAACCTTGGCGTAAGTGTTGTCTTGGTCTTTGGCCAGATTCTGGGCCAGGGGAACAAAGGCTTGAATGACTAGGACAGACCTAGGGTTGATTTGAGTTAGTAAGAAAGCATGCAGCTCTTCTTGACGGTGACTCTTTGGCAGAAAGCAGAGGTTAAAGGTTTTCAGTCCTGTCAGAACGCTTCGGCCTTAGGAAAAGGGAGTGATGGATCTCCTCTGCGCAGCCCGCCTTGGGGGATTCTCCTCAGTGCAGTCTTGGCTCTTGTCTACATGAGGGAGCTCCCACAGTAAGCGCCAGCCTGGGTTGCGGGGACTTGGGACTGGAGAGGCTGCCTTTCAGCGCTGTGACACACACAGGTGGCAGGTTCAGTCCCAGAGTCCCAAGAGTAGGGGGAGTAAATGTATCCTCACTGGCTGTTTTCTTGGGAGTGTCCCCTCCTCACTGTCAAGGATATTGGAGATGGAGCAGAAGGCGGTGCCTCTTGTGGAGCAGGAAACCACAACACTCATGAGCGTAGGCTGCTTGATCACTGGTGTTTGCTTAGGACCAATTAGGACCATCTTGTTTTGTTTGCTTCATCTCTGAGTTCTGTGACTTGATAAATCCTCTGGGTCTTGGAGCCTCCACTTACAATTCTAGGGGTGGAGATAAGGAGGATTACTCCTGCCTCCTAAGATTGACGGATTGAATGAGAAACTGTGTGGTGCTCTGGGCTCCGTTCTTAGGATGGAGCATGTGTTTTCTGTGTGGCTGCTACCATCTTGAAATTTGGGACTTAAAGAAATCTTGGGTTCAACACAAAACAAAACAGAGCCGGGTGGTGGTGGCGCAAGCCTTTAATCTCAGCACTCGGGAGGCAGAGCCAGGCGGATCTCTGTGAGTTCGAGGCCAGTCTGGGCTACCAAGTGAGTTCCAGGAAAGGCGCAAAGCTACACAAAGAAACCCTGTCTCGAAAAACCAAAAAAAACCAAAAACAAAAAAAACAAAAAAAAAACAGAAAACCCTATTCTACGTCATTAGGGATTGCTCAGAAAATGTCTTGCAGGATTATGTGGGACTGGAAAGAGTCCACAGGGATTTTGGGAGGAACTGGAGCTGCTCAGCCTGGACCAGAGACTTAGAACATGGAGGTGCCTTTTCTGGGAGAAAGGCAGTGTACTCAAGGCAACACTTGAGCTACAGATGGCAAGTGTCAGCCTGCACATTCACACTGTGTGAGTGGAGGAGACTCCCTGCACGCTAGGACAAGGACATGACCTTGAGGAAGGAGGCCAGACCACTCACCCACGGCCTTCCAACCTCTTCAGGTTTGACCCAAAGAAAGGATTTTGGTGCCAACTGCTTGAAGGCGGAAAAACCAAGTGTCTGGGCAAAAGCAAGGGACGGAAATACCCAGAGATGGACTTGGATGTAAGTGGGGGATCTGTTCCCATGACAGTGGGCTAAGTGGGAGGGGTCCGTCTCGGGGGAGGCCTTTAAACCTTTCCTCTTGACGATGGCACTGGTCTTGGGACGTCTTGCACAGTAGTCATTCTCTAGAGAGGAAACTAGAGGCTGGGCCTGGAGGTCAGCATCACTTTAGTCAAGTGTTATCACCTTTTAGCCAGGGTCGCACTGGGGGTTCCATGGGTAAAGCAGATGCTGTGCATGGCCTCCACACACAGGAAGCAGAGTCCAAGGCAGGGGTGCTGACACAAGGGGTGTGGTTGTGGGATAGAGGGCGTAGAGTTGGGGGCCATGCCCCAGGATCTGAACCTGTGAAAGGGAGAAGTAGGCCACCCTGCAGGGAGAACACTGTACGAAAGCACGTTCGGGACAGCCACAGCTGGATGGCCACAGCTGGCATGTCCTTGTTCTCCTCTTCCTTTTTGCCTTTAGTTTTGACGAATGCTCTCTTCTCTCTCATGGGTTTTGACCTTGGGTACTGTGTTTTGGTGCTCCTCCTTCGGGAGCATTTTCTCTGGAGGCTTCTTTTTAGAAGATCATTGGGATAAGAAAGAGTCTGGTGTTATGGAGGGGGTCACGCTCATGCTGGCACGTCACCCCTGACCTGAGCTTTCTTGCCATTGCAGTCCCGAGCCTTCCTAAAGGATTACTACCGGGACCACAACATCGAGCTCTCTAAGCTGCTGTATAAGATGGGCCAGACACTGCCCACCTGGCTGCGGGAGGACCTCCAGAACACCAGGTAGCCTCGGCTACCACAGCCAGACAGAACGCTTGTGTTAGCAGGGATGTCCTGCCTCACACTGAGCCAGACTGACCTGCCGAAGGGTGCTGGGCCAGGCCAGCCAAAAGCAACGAGCAATACTCTGCGAAGGCCCGTGGGGCCGGAAGCCCAGGCAGGTCTGCAAGCGCCTCAGAGCATCCGCCGCTGGATGTGTGGCCTGTGGGACCTCTCTGATACCGGAGGTCCATTCCGTTCGCAGCTTCCCTGCCTGGGGAGACCACTTCCTGTTGGTGGAACGTCGTTCCCTGGTGAGAGGAGTCCTGGAGACTCTCTCCTGTCCCTCACTGTGTGCTGCCCACTCGTGCCCTTCCCTCTGTCACACCGCCACCCCTGCTCCGGCAGGGTGTCCCCTCAGTGTTAGCTGCCATATTTCCCTGTCCTCCAGACAGTAAGGGAGAAGAGTGCAGCTGGGCCTTTCGCTCAACTAGGGAGAAAGACTGGGCATGTCCGTGAGGGTTTTGAGCCAGGCTCTGCCAGGGTTTAGCTGGGCACCCGGAATCACGCATTGGATTGGATGTGAGGGTGGCCATCTTGAGAGGACTTATGACCTCTGTATTTGGGTTAATATTATCACATCTCATCTCTTCTTTGGGGGAGAGACTCTCTGGTCCCTATAGTATCCACCTAGTGCTCATGGTCTCTTGTAGGCCCTGGGCCACTGCCATGCCACTGGGCCTAGAGATCTGGGCCTTAGCCCTGTCCTATTCACCTGGATGTGACTGTGGTGTTTCCTGTGGTAACGGCTGAGGCGAGTCAGGAGTCTGCCAGTGTCCATGCTCCCGTGTACATACATCATTTTACAGCCACTGCCTCGGCCCAGCAGACATGGCAGAGTTAGCAAGACTGCTGTCCACTGCTTTGCCCAGCAACCTGTGGCCGAGGGTCCCCAGAGACCCCTTAACCTCCCAAATACTAAGAAGCTAAAGTATTTTAATATTTTGTGTTTTTTTTTCTTGGTGCCAGAGTTTATACCCTGGGTGCTGGGGTCGCACTGTGTTTTATATATATATATATATAATGTGTATATATATATTATATTTTTTTTGGTTGGGTTTGTTTTTAATTCAGTCATACACAATGGTGGCAAGCCCTAACCTCAAAGGGTGTCATATCTTAATGCTAGAGAAGGAGTTGGGAGGGAAGGCAAGTGTTTCCGGTAAGAGTCTAGGCCTCAGGGAGATGGCTTGTCCCACAGAGGGGACAGAGACGGTAAGATGGAAAGGAAGAGCGACTCTCTCCAGAAAGTCTGGGTTTACAAGCCTAGTGGCCCTGGGGTGTTTGGGCCACAGGGAAAAGCTGGGCTGGGGTGGGAGACCCCTGGGCTGCCCTCCCCCCGTCACATGGTGCTAGGTTGGGAGCTGCCTTGGAGTGGGACGCCCACAGGGACCCACAGAATTGTCTCCAGTCCCTGCAGACACAGGGTCTCTGGCTGTTTTCTGCTTGGTTTCTGTTCCTGCCCCCCTTTTAACAATGTGAAGTGACTGAGGTTGGGTTGCCTTTCTCTGCCCCGCCCCCCAACTGCCAATTCAACTGTCCACCAGGCGTCCAGGACATTCTGGCATTCTGGGCTTGGAAGGGTCCCAAGATGGGCACAAAGTGGGTCCAGGAATGGGAGGTGGCCTTGGTCAATGTCACCGAGGCATTGGAAACAGTACCGAGAGCTAAGTTCAGGCCCCTGATTCTGAGCCCTGTGCTCTTCCAATACCACACTGCCTCGGAGCCTGTCCTCGGGACCCTCCAGTGTTTCAGGTTCCTGTCTTTCCCTCAGTCACAGCTGTGGTCATTCCAGGACACGGGGACAAACCACTCTTTCCCAGCCAGGTGCCTTTGAGCCTTCCCCTTCCGAGACCTGCACGCCGCTCTTCCTGCTGTGTTCTCTTGCTTCATTCATCCTGGTGGCTAGGGCTGTCTTCATTCTGAGCTGGCCTCTCCTTGAGTTCTCCACTGTTGTGGAGAGTGTTGGGTGCTCAGGGGAGCCTGCATGCGTGGTTTCGGGGTGCAAAGCCATGTCATGTCATGTTTCTCATTGGGGTCTTGGAGCCTGTGGAGTACCTGAGGACAGGGTTGGGTATGCTCAAACGTCTTGCCAGCAAGCTGTAACCAGACTCAGAGTTGGTCAGAGTGTGTGTCCTTAGCCTCACTTCCCACCTGTCATGAGGGTGGCTCTTGTATTCTGAAAGTTGCTTCCTATATGAGACCCTGTGAGAGCTGAGTTAGGGTGCTTGGAGTGGCCCCTGTACAGCATGCAGCTCCATTAGCCTCTGCCTCTGGCCTCAGGTGGAAGCAGGCAGGTTGGAGACCCTGGCAGACAGGAGATACTCTGGGGTCTGTTTCCTTCTAAGACCCTGGGGGCTGCCGTCTGTTCTAAGCCTGTAGGTTATTGCTGCTACTCTGTCCCTTCTTGTTACTGGACCCAGACTCTGGCCCAGCTTGCAGATACTGGGTCTTGGAAAGTAGCTCAGTTTGTCCTAGGACCTCTCAACTAGAATGACTGGAAGCATTT
The DNA here is from genome assembly GCF_949786415.1 of Peromyscus eremicus. Taxonomy (NCBI): domain Eukaryota; kingdom Metazoa; phylum Chordata; class Mammalia; order Rodentia; family Cricetidae; genus Peromyscus; species Peromyscus eremicus. The sequence continues at coordinate 48,448,220 of NC_081435.1, read as the reverse complement.
GGAAAATCAAAAGAAGGTTGAGGGAATTCGCTTCAGTTGTTTAGGCCACTCCCCTGTCCCTTCTGCAGTCTCTACCAGAAGCCTTTGCCTTATGGGTGCAGATCATCTGCAACTGCCTCAGTCATTCCTGGTTCTAGAGCTTTCTGTGGGGCAGGCACCTCAGAGAGCATGAGGTTGAAATGGACCTTTTCACAGCCTGATGGATGAGCAGTTAATGCTTCCGGGTCTGCTGATGGCCAGCGGAGGAAAACTGCTGGCCTGTCCCACCCTGGAGCCCCAGGGATATGTCAGTGGGAAGAGCGGGTTCAGAACCATCCCACCCAGTGTTGGCCTGTGAGTGCCAGCCACCCTCCATCTGGACTGAAGGAGGTCAGCATTTGCCAGCTTGTCTTCGTTCTCTGTGCGTGGACGTGTTGTAAAACCTATAAGTTGCAGGTACCATGGGACTGTTGATCCCTACTGTTGCCCTGAAAGATAAAGGCCTTCTGCCAGACCAGCCAGTGCCACAGCCGACACAGCCACTAACAGCTGCTGTCTAGTCTGTACCCAAAGGTTCCCACCCCCCACCCCCGACCTCCTGGCAATTATACCCGCTTTTAGTATTGGACCCAGTCAGGGCAAGAACATTGTATCTTATTACAAAGTTCCTTTGAATGCTAAAAAGGTCTCCCTTTGCCCATTTGATTTTTTTTTTTTTAATGTTTGGTTTTTGTTTGTTTGAGACAAGGTCTCATTATGTAGTCTCGGCTAGCCTGGAATTTTCTGTGTAGACCAGGCTAGCCCTGGAACTCATAGAGATCCACTTGACTCTCAAGAGCTGAGATTAAATGTGTGCACTTACCAGGTCCAGTCCAAAATAGTATTTTGTTTGTTTTATTGAGACAGAGTCTCACCATGTAACTCTGGCTGTTCTGGAAATTGCTGTATGAACCAGCCTGGCTTTGAACTCAGAGATCCACCTGGCTCTGCCTCCCAAGTGCTGGGATTAGAGGTGTGCGCCACCACTCCCAGCCCCCAAAAGGTATTATTTTTAAGGCCAGAGGGTCTGTTGTCATATAGAAGTCCCACATTCCAGATCCAGTGTTTCCTCAAGGGTGACTGTGCTTTTTGTGCTAATGTGGCATTTCCCTCTGCCTAAGGTGTGGCTCCTTCCACTACCACCTGTAGCAAGGGCCAGACCAGCCTGGAGGAAGGGAGAGGGCTCCCTGAAGAGGCAGCATCACGTTGGGAGGGTCTGAGGGTACTACGGGGTGGAGTGGACCGTTGAACTGCCCCAGGGAGGCCAGGCTGGGCATGGAGTTGTCAGAATGAGTGTATACAGCTTTGAGGAGCTAGGCTGCCCCGTGCCGAACACAGCATCCATGTTTCTCCACCTCTTCCCTTCTCTGTCTTTGTTCTGGCTTCCCTGCTTCTGTTCTGTGGTTCTGGGGTCTTCACTTTTTAGATGGTCCGTGTGCACTGGAGCAGAAATAAGACCTCAGGCTATGACGGGAAGATGGAGAAGTGCCTCCTCTAGGCTGCGGTATGAGGAGCACGGGGTACAGTGGGTGGTCATGTGACCGTCTTCCTCCCCAGGCCTCAGTGTGTGTGAAATGAGGTTAGGAGTTTGTCCCTCACCCCTCACCCCCAGGCCTTCCATGCAGTGCTGGGGTCAAGGTTGTCTGGCTCTGGGCTTGGCCTTTGCCAGCGCTGAGCAGGCTGGGTACTGACTGTGTGTGTCGACTCTGCTGAGGGCCAGTGTGAAGGCCAGGGGAGACTCCCCACAGTGTTTCTGCTTAAGAAGTTCACTTCTCCTCCCTCTTCTCTCCCTGGCCCGGAGGAGGCCGCCAGAGGAAGGGGTTTTCTATGACTGAGCTAGCTTTTCTTATGGGCGAGAGGGCTCTTTTATAATTTGTGCATGAAATTCATGTTCTTTCCCGGGGAGAGAAGAGGGCCGACTGAGTGGGGTGGGGGGCACGTTTGGGAAGCAGGCAGAGTTTCCTTCCCTGGGGGGTGGGAAGGGGTTGCAGAGGGCAGAGGGCAGAGGGCATGCTACCCAGCTCACCTGAAGAGGGCTCTTGAACCAGCCGTTTTGGGTTGTGTTAAATGTGGGAACTTTCCTCCATTAATGTACAATCTCGAACTAACTGCTAATAAAATGGGATTCTGTTTGTACATATTGGTGCTGTGTTTGTGTCTGACCTTTCCCTGCTAGGGAAGGTGGAGATAGGCTTTCATCATGGCCCACATGTGCTCAGTTTGCATCTTGGTTTGGTCAAGACAGACCCTTTCCCCGGCATTCTAGATTGAAGTCTTTTCAGTGCTGTGGAGGCCTGCCCCAGGGCAGCCCTGGGGTGTCTCAGATGACCAAGAGCCTGTGAGCACAGGGTTGTCAGTGCTAGGTGTGGCACTGTCCCCAGAGGACCCTCCGAGGCTAGAGATGTTTCTGCCATTTTCTGCTTTCATGACTGGGGACACGCCACTCTGACTTTTTGATTGGCAGTTCCCTTGTCTTTTAGGATGTGAAATGAGTTGGACTTAGTGGCCTTACCTAGAGAATGTGCTTGGAATGCAGATTCCCAGGCCCTGGCTTTAGAGATTGACCTCCAACAGGTATGGACAGGACATTTTGAGCAAACTCTTCTAGGGATTCAGGCTTAGACAGGTTTTATAAGTTTCTCACTATCCAAGAAAACCCTAGGTAAAATGAGTGACCGATTGTCAAACTGTCAAGCCCCCACCACCACCACGTAACCCCTATCAGCTTACTAAGAACATGCCTTGAGAACATCCTAGTGAGGACCAGAGTCTAACTAGCAGAGAGATTTTGTCTTGATGTCTGCAAGGCAGAAAGAAGTCTAGGCCCAATCCCAGAATCCTTTTGGGAAGTGGGCATTCCAGGTGCCTTGTCCAAACCACTCACCCAGAACTTCCAGGAGTAAGATCAAGCAGTGTGTATTCAAGAAACTCTCTGGGGCCGGGTGGTGGCGGCGGCGGCGGCGCACACCTTTAATCCCAGTACTTGGGAGGCAGAGGCAGGCGGATCTCTGTGAGTTCGAGGCCAGCCTGGTCTACAAAGTGAGTTCCAGGAAAGGCGCAAAGCGACACAGAGAAACCCTGTCTCGGAAAATTAAAAAAAAAGAAAAGAAAAGAAACTCTCTGATGCTCAGAAAGCTTTGGGAACATTAATTCAAGCTCTCAAGTGTATGCCAGAGGCCTCCCTGCCTCCCCCACACACCTTGGAAAGAGGACAGATGTTCTGGGCACACTTGTGGGGAGAAGAGAGCCCAGGTCCCAGGTGAGCACATCAAGCTCCAACCTGTAGAAACTCCTTGGGTTGGCCAGCAGCAAGCGTAGCCTGGGCCATGAGACACCACGGTCCGGAACTGCTGGAGTCTGTGCTACCAGGAGCACACCCAGAAGGGATGGTGCAGATGGAGGCGGCTCAAGGCAGGTGTGCCCTGCTGGGAGCAAGGGTGAGGTTGATTCTGAGCAGCTCGGCTCCTCCTCATGTTATTCTGGAATTCTAAGATCCCTTGAAATAGAAAAACCTTGCCCAGCTGTTGGCAGAGTAACCAAGAGTTGTACAATACCAACAGCCCAGTGAGTGGAAGTCCCTCAGATCCTCTACCCTTGACTGTGAGGCACCCACTCGGGATACCAGTTAACCAGGTGCCCCAAGCTTCTACAGGACACAAGTCCTTAGAAAAGCCTTCGGGGCCAGGCGGTGGTGGCGCACGCCTTTAATCCCAGCACTCGGGAGGCAGAGGCAGGCCGATCTCTGTGAGTTCGAGGCCAGCCTGGTCTCCAAAGTGAGTTCCAGGAAAGGTGCAAAGCTACACAGAGAAACCCTGTCTTGAAAAACCAAAAAAGCCTTCTAGTTTGGTTTCTTTTGCTTCGATAAACCCCATGACCAAAAGCAACTTTGAAGGGAAGTGTTCATGTCAGCACACCTTATAGTCCATCACTGAGGGAAGCAGGGCAAGAAGTAAAGTGGAGATGATAGAGGAGTGGTCTTCCAGGCTTGCTCGGTCTACGTACATGCCCCAGGACCACTGGCCTAGGGGCAGGACCCACAGCAGGCTAGGCCCTTCCACATCGAACGTCAATAAAGAAAACGTCCCACAGGCTGGCCCCACTCAGGCCAGTCTGAGAGGGGCACTTTCTCAGTTGCGGTTCCCTTTTCTCAGATGATTCTAGTTTGTGTCAAGTTGGCAAAAGAGCTAGCCAACCAACACAACTGACCCCTTGAAAACTTGACACACAGACACATCCCTGTTCAGTCATAGCCTTTCCTTTCTTGTCCCGAAGATGTCATGTTAATATTCATACCACAGTATAAAAACGTTTCAACGTTTAAAAGTCTCAGAGTCTTTAAAAGTTCAGTCTCTTTAAAAGACCCAAAGTCTCTCTCTCAAAAAAAAAAAAAAAAGAGGTTCCTGTCCTTAGATAACTCTAGCTTGTGTCAAATTGACAAAAAACTAACAGCACAGGTAATGTGTTTCATAAGAGCATATCAGGAACAGTCCTTGATAGAGGATCCGTATGATGTTACAGGCAAGCGCTGGGACCTGAGATTGATCCTCGGAACCCACGATTTAAAGCGAACAAAAAAACACAAAGACCCTCATGGTGGCATATGCTTGCGGTCCCAGTGATGGGGACACAGACAGGCGGGTCCCAGGGGCTTGCAGACCAGCCGTTCTCGCCTATTTGGCCATGAGACTAATGAGAGACTCCCCCAAAGACAGGGTGGCTAGCAGCTGGAGAACACTGGTATTGTGTCTGGTCACCGTACACACGCATCTGCATACACATTGGTCACCGTACACACGCATCTGCATACACATTGGCACACGTGCACACTAACTGCCTCAGCCCCAAGTCTTGGGCAATTTCTTTGTGACCGTTTGTGTAACGTGAGTGTCACGAGTGTTTTTCCTGGGAATATTAAATGTGTGCCCTACCAAGACAACCACAGTGGCTGCTTCTGGAGGAGGGAGAGAATAAACTTGGGAGACGAGCATTTCCTAAGGGGACCTTAGCTTCTGCCGAGATGTCACTTGCACAATCAAAACCCCAGCAGAAGCAGGAAAAGGGGCTCGAGACAGCTTGACTGGGGATGGTGCGTTGGGGGCCAATGTTGCTCTCCCCTCGGCCCTCAGGCTCCTTCTAGGAAGGTTCTGAGCAGGTCCAGAGTGCTGGTGGAGGACTTAAATCATTGGTCCTGAATACTTGCCGAGTCCCCTAGGCTAAGAGCCTGACTAAGTGCAGGCAAGCCAGCTCCCCTTGGCATTGACCCCACTCTTACAGGGGCATTAGAGTCACCAACATTGAAAAGGCTGACATTGTGTGGCTCCTGGTGAGCTGCCCTGGGGACCTGGCTATCCACCTGTGAAGTCAGCGTTGTGGATTCCAAGAGGAAACCAGAGATAGGTCCTTATCAGGACATTTTGCCAAGTAACTATCTGAAACTAATCATGGCAAGGCTGAGTAATGGCTCGGGGACTCAGGGCTACTGACCTGGCGTTCAGATGCCACAGACGACCCCAGAAATGAACCTGGACCATTAGATAATTAGCTATGAAGGAGAATTTGTGAGTCTGGACTGTGCACTCAAGGGAATAGTGTTCTCTCAAAGTTAAGCTCTCTTGAGTTTGGCTCTTATGCTGGTATTCAGGAGTTGGTCATTGTTAAGAGTACACACTGAAGCTGGACGTGGTGACTCATATCTGTCACACTGCACCTGGGAGCTGAGGCAGGAGGATTGTCGTGAGTTTGAGGCCGGCCTGGGCTACATAGTAAGTACACACTGAAATATTTCGCATTTAGGAGTAACAGGAAGAAAGCAAGCTGAATTTTGATACATGTAGGGTGCAGTCTATAATATACCCACCAGGGGGCACTCTCAGCTCAGTTTCTTGAAGACTGTTTTGCGCTCCTCACCAGATGGGGCTTGTGGTTAATGTGAGGCGAAGCAGCATGACACTAAGGCCGACATGACATTAAGCAAGTAGGAAAATAAGAAAAGATGCTTCCCGATTGCTGGCCAGGCACTCTGCTCCTGGGAGCTATCCTCTCAGTAAGGAGGCCTTGGGGAGGATGTTCTCACCTTTCTATGGCAGATCCAAAATCTGAGGTTAGGTAACTGCAAGGATGGCTAACAGGATGGAGTCCCCTCTGGCCCTGCCTCCTGGGGCTGAGGCTGGGAAACAGTGCTGTGCAGTGTCCTTGGGACAGAGTGGAACAATCCCCTGTGCTTGGCTCTGTTCCTCCCAGGGCTGGCCAGGCAGTCCTGGGATGGGCCAGCTGCCTCGGGTCCTTAGAAGTATATACATTCTGGAGCCTAAAATAAAACCACCAAAAGCTTAGCAGGATGTACCAATCCTCATCCCCAGACCCCTGCTTCAGTGCAAGCCCACCACCACTCCTGGCTTTTGTAGATCTTTCCAGAATTATTTGGCACGTGGGAAGAGCGAAGTCAACAGACATCCCCCACTGGTCTGTGTTCTTCGTGGTATTTTCCGTTCTTTTTCACAGAGCCCCTGGGCACGAGTGCAGGGCAGTCTGCTTCCGGGCATGGAGGCAGGTGGAGGGGCTCCTGTACTGGAGGTACCCGGGGAGGCCCTGCTCTCTCCACCTTTAGGAGCATGGAGAAGCTGGAACCTCCCCCCCCCCCCCAGCCTTTGCCCCGTTTAGGGGATGCTACTCAATCCTGTGGAGGGTAAGCTTCTAGCGTAGCCATCAAAACATTCCAGGAGGGTAGATCTGATCTCAAATCTGGGCAAATGTTGGCCACGTAGCTTAGGGCAGGTGACTTGGGCCCCCCCCCATCCGTAAAATGTGTCTTGGGTAAGAGAAGCTGAAATAGCCTTCTGGGAAGGGTGAGGCTTCTGAACCTGAAGAACTCGTTGTAGAAGCCTGCCGTGTAGGAAGTGTGCCAGAGCGAGCCTTTTCTAGTTCTTGCTGTCCAGTCCACACGGCCCCATGTCTGAGCCTGAAGCAGACTGCCACTTTTGTCCCGAGAGCCCGTCCCGCACAGGAACACCACATTTGAGTGCTTTCCCCAGGGCCCTTGGAATGGAAGGGTTTGGTGATCTGGGCCTCTGAGAATAATCCTTAAGATACAGATGCAGCTGCTGACCAGCACAGACACCGAAAAGGAGCTTGGGAGTCTGCAGGAATACGACAGCTGCTCACCAACGCACTGGAGGACTCAGGTGAAGGGGACAGATTCCTAGAGATGCCCAGAAGCAGTGGGTCAGCCAGTAGACAGAGCCAGGAAAGAGAACCAGAGATCAAAATACTCCCAGCCGGAGCCAGGCACGCTGGCATATACCCCGGAAACAGAGGCAGGAAAATTCCCATGAGTTTGAGGCCCACTTGGGCTAGATGGCAAGACCTTCTCCCTCTCCTCCTAAATCTGTCATCCATCTGGCTGGCCAGATGACCAACCAACCAGACAAACACTTGGTCTTGGCCAGAAGGCGGAGAAGAGATTGTTTCATTTTTCTTTTAGATAGAGTCTCACGATTCTTGATTTGTCCTTGAGCTGACTGTCTTAGGATGACCTCGTCCCTCTGATCTACCTACCTCCACCTCTGGGATTGCCGGTGTGCCCCATCTCACTTGGACTTTGTCATGCTAAGGAATTGAACCCAGGGCTTCGTGCTCCAGAGGGCTCTACCAGCGGAGTTCCATCCCCAGTTCACACTCAAACCCAGCAAAACATCCTAAAACCTCCCAGCAAAGAGCCGCTGAGTGCTAAGGTGACACGTCACCTCGGATTCTCCCCAGCATCCGAGGAGGCAGCAGTACCGATCCCTGATGAACTCTTAGAGAGGATGGAAGCGGTAGGAACAGGAATGGACTCGTGCCCCGAGGTCAGCACCGTTTAATAGTAAGGCCAGACAAAGACTAGTGGGGCTGGGAATGGAGCGCAGTTATTAGAGTGCTTCTCCAGCATGTGCTAAGAGCCGTGTCCCATCATCTCTAATTCCACGTCTGTTCTCTCCTCCCAACATGAAACTATTCCTTCCCTCCGCCCTCCCTTCCACACTCCCCCACACACACCCTCCCCCCTCTTTCCTTCCTCTTTTTCTTCCTTCTGGAGACAGGGTCTGTCCATAGAGCCCAGGTGGACTTTGAACTTGGGATTCTTCTGCCTCCAGAGAACTGAGGCAGGAGTGTACCACCATGGCCAGCACTTGCTGTGTGTGTGTGGGTTGTTGACACTGGACATTTCACATGAGTGGAATTCTATCTGATGTGGCATATTTTTTTTAAGTTTTTTTTTTTTTAAGTTTTTAGTTTTTAAACTTAGTTTGTGTGTGCATGATGTATGTTTAAGTGCAGGCACAGGCATGCCACCACATGTATGTGGCCATCACGGTACAACTTTGTGAAGTTGGTCCTCTCCTTCCTTAGGTTCCACGGATCGAACTGAAGTCATCAGGCTTGCATGGCAAACACCCATGGTGTTTTTAAAGTTCATTTATTTTGTAGCATCTTCCAAATTCTCATTTTAATATAGTTTTTAAAATAAAGTTTTGTTTTGTTTTGTTTTTTGCCAGACATGGTCACGCATATCTTTAATCCCAGCGCTTGGAAGCCAGAGACAGTAGAACCCCCCCATCTTTTTTTTTCGTTTGTTTGTTTTGGTTTTGTTTGTTTTTGGTTTTTCGAAACAGAATTTCTCTGTGTAGCTCTGGAGCCTGTCCTGGAACTCACTCTGTAGATGAGGCTGGCCTCAAACTCACAGAAATCCTTCTGCTTCTGCCTCCCGAGTGCTGGGATTAAAGGTGTGCACCACCACTGCCTGGCTGATGCTATTTGATTTTACGGCTGAGGATGGAATGCAGGGCCTTGTGCTTCTAGGCAAACACTGAATCTGTGAGCTCTGCCTGGGCCCCTAGCTGCCATTTCATTGCTCTGAGGTCCCTTGTACCCACTCTTGGGCTGCACTGCTGAGAAACTTCCAGCCTCTAGCATTGAACTCAGAAGGCTGTCCTGGAACCCTGGTTACCTAGTGAGCTTCCCAGGGGCTCCCAGCTCCATCAGGCCCCAAACATGGGACAGTTTCCAGCTGCCTGACATTCGCTGTTCCCTGAGGTCAGAGGATCTGACTTGGGCAGGAATCATGGGTAGCCCTCTACTCCACAAGCTATCCACAGATCAGAGGTTCCCAAATGCCCACCATGCCAGACATCTCTCCTCAGAACCCAGCACGCGACTGCTACACAGTCAGAAATTCAGGTCCTGCTGGCTGGGCTCAGATGTTCCAGGTTGCATGCAGTGAGTTAGGTTTTTACTTCACTCCCCAAGGGTTCTGTTGTATAGGCAAGATTAGGAGCTCCCAGGGCTGGTGAGTCAAGGTCATTTTAGTCCAGGGTGCTTGATGAATCTCTCCCAAAGAGTCCTAGGAAGACTCTAACCCTTAGATCTCTGTTACCTGACACTAGGAGCTTTTGAAGGTTTTATCTGCCTGTCACTCATAGGCCTTATAACTCCCTTCCTACAGGAAGTCCTCCTGGCTTGTGTGTATATACCCTTCCATCACATACATGGAGATGCTTATTATATCAACGTAGAAAAATAATAAGAGTAAGCTAGGCTGTGATGCTGCATACCCATAATTGCAGCACTTGGGAGGTAGAGATGCTGTCTCAAAAAATTTTTTTAAATAATTTATTTTAAACAGATAGCATATGTTTATGTTGCCAAATTCTCATATATACTTAGTATAGTATGGACAAAGAAATTGTGAGCATTTATGCCTAGGTCATTGACTTATGAATTATTCATAATGTACTAGAGCTCATGACCGTCTAGTCTGTTACGTCCTTGCTTCCCCATTTTATTGACAGGTAAATTGTGGCCCCAGTACATAGGTAATGCAGCTCAAATTATGGACTCCATACTTCTGCTCCCTTGGATGTGATTTCACCTAGTTTAGCCCTCCAAGTCTGTGACTCTTGGTAGTTCATGGTCTAAGGAGGAGGCAAAGGGCATTTGTCATGACCAGCCAGTTCCCTCTGGTCCCAGTGTGAATGAGGGCCAGGGCCCATCTGCACAGCTGGAGTCACTTACCCAGATGTTTATGGGCCTCTGCCTGTGTGTTTATAGTTCTGTCTTTGGATCTGCTTTGAGTCTTCAGTAATTGGAACAGTATCCCAGGAGGCCATGTGGGGTGGTGGGCGCCCACTGGATAGGAACGGTGGATTGGGCCCAAGGCCTGTTTGTCTGGTTCCAACACGGACTTCAGATCTTTTATAAGGACTTGGGAAGGACAGCAAGATGGCGTAAATTGAAAGCAGGTGTGAACATAAGTGAGCGAGAGCGTGGAGGCAAGGAGGAACCTGGAAATGCAGTCTGCCATAACTGAGGCACTTTTAGCACAAGCAAAAACTTGAGCCAACTCCTTCCTTTTAAGAATATTCATGCTCACATATGTACATGTTAATCCCCAAAGTTATAAATATCCGTTGTAGAAAACGTAAAACATACAGACAAATAAGACCACGTTAATGTCCAGATCCTCCTGCCCTGAGATGACCGCTGTTCTCTGCCTTTTGCTCAGAGGCAGAGAGTTGTTTCTGTAAGAGAACATACACTGTATTTTTTTTTTTAAAAAAATAAAGCTTTTAAAAACATTGCTTATCATTATTTATTTCTCTGTGCGTGCATATGCCCACGTGTGTGCTGGTGCCTGAGGAGGCCAGAAAAGGGGATTGGATCCTCTGGAGCTGGAGTTACAGGTGGTTGGTTGTAAGCCATCTGACATGGGTACTGGGAACTAAAACTCAGGTCCTTAACCACTGAGCCGTCTCTCTAGCCCCTAAATAAAGCTTTTTTAAGATAACACGTTTATTCCTTTATTTATGTTATGTGTGTGAATGAGTGTGCTGTCGTGTGCAAGTGGAGGTAACAGGACAGCTTGCAGGAGCTGATTCTACCTTCTATCATGTAGGTTCCAGGGACAGAACTCAGGTGCCTTTACTTACCTGCCAAGCCTTCTTCTCACTGGCCCACCCACTGTGTTTTGCAAGCTTCCCTTTAATCAGAATACTTGTCTAAATCTTTACGTAGCATTAAATATTTTTTTTTCTGCCTCATCAAATGATGTTATTCCCATTTCAGTGAAATACAAGCTTGTAAAAGAACTACGTCAGTTCTAAATCTCAAGTATAAGAGGGCTGGAGAGATGTCTCGCTTGCTGCATAGCGTGAAGGCCCGCTTGGATCCCCACCACCCATGACCACTGAGGTAAAAGCTAGGCATGGCTGTATGCACCCCAAATCCCAGAGAAAACAGACGGAGCTAGGCATGGCTGTATGCACCCCAAATCCCAGAGAAAACAGATGGATCCCCGGATCCCCCGGGGCTTGCTGGAACTGGTGAATCCCAGTATCAGTTAGAGACAATGTTTCAAAAAAAAAAAAAAATCAAACAAAAACAAAAGGTGGAGAGTGATTGAGGGGGACACCTGTTGTCAACCTGTAGTCTGGAAACACAGTTTATATAAAAGTGCTACACCTTCACTGCAGATAATTCTGGAAGTCCAAGGACACAAACATAAGGAGATAAAAATGACCCACCGTGTGGGATCAGAGCTGCTCACACTGGTGTGCGAATTGGGTTAGTTCATGCCTCCCACACTGCTCGTTATGGCTGGTGTGCACACACCAACCAGGCATTTGTGCTCTCCCCATATTGCAGGTGGTCCCTGGACTTTTGCATCTGGGTAGATCTCCCAGAGTCCCTGGCCGTGAGGTGGTGGATCTGCCTGTGGCCTCCATCCCCCACCCAACCCCCTCTCACCCCTCTCTTCACCCTTTGCTTCCTTTACAGAATCGCCTGGAGTCAGCTTTTCCCATGAACTTTATATTCTTACTCCCCCCCCCCCCAACTTGGAGACACATTGTGACCATCTCTTAATGTCATGTAACACCCTCTTTGTGGGATTAGGTTTTGTGAAGGCACCAGACTTTAACCATTGACTGTGTGGGTGAATTTAGATTTTTCTGGATTGTAAACAAAGGCATGCTGAACATTCTTGTGGTCAAGCCCTTGAGTGTGTCTGCAGCTATTTCCAGAGATGCTTTCTTTCCTGGCTTTCACTGACCCATCGCATCAAGAGCCAGGCAACTTGGGGGTGACTCTGGGGCCCCAGAAGAGCTGTATGTGTCCCATTCTTACAGGGCCACCATGACCAGAGGGATGTCCAAATCATGTAGAAGAGAGTGACACACTTTATTCTTTAAATAGTTTCTCACTGAGCTTAGAGATCCCTGAGAGCCTAAGACCTAGCTGACACTCAAGGGACATGGGCATGTCACCCCCAGCTTGGCTGCTGCTGGGTCAGAACAGGTACAAGAGAGGCCACTCTGTAAAGGTGGCATCTCTTCACTACTGGATGGAAGAACAGCTCCTGCTTGTGCAGAAATGGATTCTGAATCCAGGGAGCTCCGAGGAGCCTTGGGCTCTGCTACCAGAAAGAGAAACCTGTGGAACACAGAGGGCCTTCACCCAGTCAGAACATTGTAGTTGGTTGTTTATTTTACTCTTTGCTCTTTACTCTTTGGGGGGGCCTGCCACCCAGCTCTCAAATAAACACATGGAGGCTTATTCTTATGAATGCCCGGCCTTAGCTTGGCTTATTTCTAGCTGGCTTTTCTCAAATTATCCCATCTACCTTTTACCTCTGGGCTGTTAACTTTCTCTATTTCTGTATATCTTTTCTTTACTTCTTACCCCATGGCTTGCTGTGTAGCTGGGTGGCTGACCCCTGATGCCTCTTTCCTTCTCTTGCTCTTGCTCCTCAAGCCTCCTTTTTCTCCTATTTATTCTCTCTGCCCGCCAGCCCCCGCCTATCCTTTCTCCTGCCTAGCTATTGGCCATTCAGCTCTGTATTAGACCAATCAGGTGTTTTAGACAAGCATAGTAACACAGCTTCACAGAGTTAAACAACTGCACCATAAAAGAACGTAACACATCTTTGCATCATTAAAGCACATGTTCCACAACGCAAACCAATGTAGCACGTCCTACAACAGTATTCCACAACCTTGACCATCAGGAATCACATTGCATGATGTGCTTGGCTGGGCCTCGAAGGACAGTTAGCAAGGGCGGGGTGGGGGGAGCTAGTGGGGCCCACTGAGCCAAGCTGGAGGTGTGAGCTCGGCATCATGGCTTAGCCGCATAGCGGTAACTATGGGAAGGCAGAGAAGGACATGAGGAGCTGGGGACTTGCTGAGCCTGTGGGTCGAGGGGGGCACAGAGCCTGTATGTCCTCTTCCAACCCTGGCCCGGTAAGGAGTGATGCGTGAGGTTTGAATCTTCCAGAGCCTTTTCCTTTTTAATGCCCAGGACTCCCTTTTTAATGCCCAGGACTCCCTTCTCTACCAGGCTGTGGGGTGCTAGGGTGAGATGGGAAGAAAAGTACAAATCCACGGCCCTTGGCCTTTCCATCGGAAGCCCTGTGCACAGAAAGGGGGTTAGGCAGGGGGTCTCAGTGAGTAAACAGTCAGCCATTGGAGGTCCATAGAAAAGGCATTCTATACTCCCATGTGTGTGGGGGTGGGGGTGCAGATTTGATGCTCCCTGACGGGTGGGTGGTGCTCTGGAGCTGCCATCCAGGCTGTGACCAAGTTGCTTACCTTTTTCTGCTTTATCATATGCAAGAAGAGCCAGTGGTCAAAGATGTAAGGTGACCCGAGACAAGGGCCTAACGTGGGTCTTAGTTCACTTTCTAGTGTGATAAAATGTCATGACCAAATGTGACACCGGGAAGAAAGGGTTTATTTCATTTAGATATCCCAGGTTGCAATCCACTGAGGGATGCCAAGGCAGGAACTCAAGGCAGGGACCTGGAGGCAGGAACCGAAACAGATGCCAATAGGAGGAGCAAAGGAATATTACCGCCTTGGTCCCCATGGTTTGCTCAGTTTGCTTTTTTTTATGTAACCTAGGACCACCTGCCTAGGGGTGGCACCACCCACAGTGGGCGGGGCCTTTGCACATCAATCATTAATCAAGAAAATGCTGCACAGGCTTGCTTATAGGCCAGTCTGATGGAAGTGTTTCCTTAATTGAAGTTTCTCCTCTTAGGTAACTTCAGCCGCATCAAGCTGACAAAAGACTAACCAGCAGGATAGCATGAGTGAAAATACTGCACCCAGGAAGTAGTCACAGACATTAGCTCCTGTCACTTAAGCTCGGGCTGCAGCAGAGGAGGGTAGCTGGCCTGTCACTGACTGAAGTCACTTTTTACCAGGCTTTGGAAGTGAGCAGGGAGCTTCAGGGACGGGGGTGGGGGTGGGGGTGGGGGTGGGTGGGACAGTGGAACCATAGAGGTAGCTGGAGCCCCTCTGCTCACAAATGCTGCTTTACCTCCCTGACCTTGCTCTAAGCACCACTTCCCGTAGTAAAGCAAGCCTGTGAGTCCCCAACCCCTGTCCCCCAACATGTTGGCCTGGACTCCAGGTGTGAAGTGCTTGCTCTGTGCCTTGTGTCACTTCTCACAGTTCTCACAGCCCTGCCAGGCGCTCTCTTCAGTCCTGGGTGCCAGGGTGGGGCCGAGGCTCAGAGGTTTCCTGAGCTGCCTAGACCCAGACTGTGGGTGGCAGGGCCGGAACTTCACCCCTCTGTCTGAACACAGGCTCTGGCGCGTAAGTCTTGTGCTGCACAGTAACTTTGCCTCCAACGCCAACCTCCCTCCCTTCCTCGCCTGAGGTCTCCTCACACTCCACCCTCCTCCCTGAGGCGGCCTACCTGGCCTGCCCTGCCCTGGAGGTGAGCCCCGTGGCGTTTGCACAAGGCACTATTCATTCAGGCAGGCTACTGATTGAAACCATGTGTGGTATGGCTGGCCCTGCTGGCGGCAGCTCCGGAAACCAGGCCTGGCCTGGGGCCTGAGGCTCTGAGGGCTGGGGGAAGGGGCTGGTGACCCACGGGCCTATCAGGCCGAGAATGCACTGGGACAGGACTGGAACTCCTACCCCCTGACGCATACCAATGGGACCCTGAGCTGGGCTCTTGGGGTCAGGCTGGGTTGTGGGAGACAGGGGCCCTCTCCAGGTGAAGGTGGAGCCCTGGGCTTAGAATACCTCAGGACCTTGCAGGGGCCTCTCCAAAGCTGTCTGGAAAAGGCAGACTGTGGGCAGGCTCTGGTTCCCAGGAATGGGTGTGTATGTGTATGTTGAGATCTCCACACAGCACCCCAGAAGCCCCTGCCTTTATGATTTCTTCAGGACTTTAAAGGGCATTTGGGTGCAGTGGATAATGCCGTGGGCTTTGGGTACACACGGATCTGGCCTTGTTTCTGCTTGGGTTGCTCCCAGGCTGTTTGACAAAAGGCAAGCTGGTCATCTTCTCTGAGCCCTCTCTCATTATTCCCCATACCATGACTGGGACCTGTTCGAAGTGGCTGAACCAAGGTGGCACTCTACTGGCTGAGGAGAAGGTTAGGTGGATGCTTGCAGCAGCTCTGCTGACACACCAGCCCTCATCTCCAGGCTCAGGACCCCCTGTCCTGACCTCTGTGTTGTGGCAGGGAGCTCGGAGGTTGCCTGGGAGCCCATGTGATTCATGGGGGTGAGTAGGGAGTGGTGTAAGGTGTAGCTGAATTAGCCAAGAACACAGTGAGACATTTGTTCACAGGGCTGCCTCCCCTGGTGCTGAGGCCCCCACCGGAAGGGGTGGGTGGTTAAGCCAGACCGCAGCCTGCCCTGACCACAGGCCTGGCTGCACCTAGACCCTTCCAGTTCAGAGCTTAGCCCCAGAAATCGCCCTGGTTTCTCAGGCATGCAGATCCTATTCTAAGTGATCTTGCAGCCTGAGGCTAGGCATACACAGTGATTTTGGATCCTGACCAAGCAGGATCAGCACCTTCCGTGGGTGGGACTAGGTCCACAACAGGAGCTCTCTGGGACAATGGATCCCTCATGCTATACTGTGCTCCCAAGCCAGACAGGCCCTTCAATGTTAAACCCAGCAGAGAGGTGCCCTTCCTTACACAGGGCAAGGCTGAGTCTGGAGGAAAGGCACCACTGTGCCATGCAGGGGAGAGAGCTTGTGTGGTGTTTTCTGGTGTGATGAACTGCTGAGGTGAGGTAGAAGGCAGAGGGTTCTGGGGAGGCAGGAACACGGGTGGACTAGACTCCTCCCTGCTGAATAACCGGGGTGACCACCTACCCTCTCCAAGACTCCATATCCTCTAAAGCCAGCGAGAGCATCCTGCCGCAGAGGGTGGTGTGGTGGGAAAATGAGTCAGTGGCACAGAGCCAGCTTCAGGTGCCCTGAAGGACCTGGGTTCTTATCCAGCTCTTCTCCACAATAGCTGTGTGACCCTGGATGAGTCAGAGTCTTCTAGAACAAAGAGCCGGATAAACCTTCCTTGTGGGGTTGTTGGGAAAAACAGAGCAGTTGCTCTGGGCTTGGCACCGTGCTCACACATATGTTATGTGTCATGATGGTATGTTTCTGGCCAGGTTGTAGACCCAGGTGTTGGGTCAGACCCGGATACAGATGATCTGTGAGGGTACTTCATGGATGTGATTAAAATCCAGAACGTTGTATTTGCGTTAGGTAAGAGAGGTGATTCCAGATGATAGGCACAGGGCTGTCTTCATCTATCCGCAAAGCTGAGGTTTCCTTTAAGAAGACAGTTGACTTGTATGTGCCAGCTTCAGCCTGTGGTGTTCCCAGCAGTCCCAGTCTGCCCTTCCTCAGGGCCTGTTCCTCTGTTCGGTGGACTTTCCCAGAGACAGAACCAGCAGGCTATGTATGAGCATTTCTGCACACACGTGAGTGTGTCTGTGTGTGTATGTTTGTGTATTTGTATACATAGGAAAGGATTTCTTACAAGAAACCACCTCTTATGCTTATGGAGGCTGACCATTCCCCCAGATCAGCAAGCTGGAAACCTAGACAGACGATATTTTGGCTCAAATCTGAAAAAGCAGATAACACAATTCCAAGGCAGCTGGGCAGGAAGAATGCTCCCTTACTCCTGGGAGGGAGTCTTTTTCCTCTTTTTGTATCTGACTGGTTGGATGAAGCCCCCCACCCCCGGTGGTGAGGCTTTAGTCATCTCATTGATTCAAATTCAATCCCATCCAACAACAGCCTCCTGTAGAAGAGTATTATTTACCAAAACATCCAGGCGCTCCTTAGCCCGGTCAAGTTGGCCTATAAATTAACTCTGGATTTTTTAGCTGACCTGTGTAGATCTTGCCTGCTGGACCTGGGATCTGAGGACCTGAAAGAACAGGGCGGACTACAGTCTAATGCTGGAGATGGTCTTACTTTCTTTTTGGTGTACTTCTATACAAAAATGTAACAAAGAAAACAATGATCCAAGGAAGGTTGTTTGAGTTCAGAAGAACATGGTTCAGAAAAATATGATCAGAAAAACATGTAAATAAGGTCAGTAAGCACATAATAAATATTAACAGAGCAGCTCTTTCCCAGAACTTTCTCAGGTCAGACCAATTTACAAACACCATTGCCTGGCATGTATATAGATTATATCTGCCATGAAATCAAGGGCAAAAGGTCATTTCCAGGTTCAGGGTATACTGATCTGATTAGGTCCTATAGCTATGTTCTGACATCCAACAAGAATAAACATCTTATAAATTGAGTGTAAATGTTTGTCACAAAATCACATCCAAGAGCGACCCAGGAAACTAAACGCACCTGAGGTAAAAGGCCCTCTGCCTTTTTTTCCTGGAGCTGCTCTCACAGTTCCCCAAGGCACTGTTCACCATGCTTCACTCTTTTGACGTGTGGTGACATTAACCATCACACTTGTGGATTTCAGACTTGCCTATGTGATGGTTGGTTTTGTCAACTTGTTGTGGACTTAGATATACCTGGAAAGAGGAAATCATAACTGAGAAAATGCCTCCATAAGATTGGCCATAGGCAAGTTTGTAAGTCTTTTTTTTTTTTTTTTTTTTTTTTTTGATTAATGATTGATGTGGATGAGCTCTACCCACTGTGGGCTGTGCCATCCCTGGGCAGGTGGTCCTGGATGGTATCAGAAAGTAGGGTGAGCGAGCTAGTAAGCAGCATTCCTCCATGGCCTCCAGGATCCTATCCTGAATTCCTTTGATGATGGGCTGTGCTTTATTTATTTATTTATTTATTTATTTATTTATTTATTTATTTATTTATGGTTTTTTCGAGACAGGGTTTCTCTGTGTAGCTTTGCGCCTTTCCTGGAACTCACTCTGTAGACCAGGCTGGCCTCGAACTCACAGAGATCCTCCTGGCTCTGCCTCCCAAGTGCTGGGATTAAAGGCGTGCGCCACCACCGCCCGGCGGGCTGTGCTTTGGAAGTGTAAGCAAAATACACCCTTTCCTCCCTGAGTTGCTTTTGGTCATGATGAAATCACAACAATAGAGACCCTAAGATACCCAGCCAGTCCCTACAACTGTGAAGGCCATGTCCTAGCATTAAGCAGCCTAGAAGATGTCTCTTCTTGGTTGGGTTTCTCTGGCTGAGCTCTGACTAGCACATAGTAAGCTGTAGTAAGATTGACCATCACTTAGATTATTATTGTTGTGAATTTCCAGCCATGGGTCTGCACACAGCACACCACTGGCAAACACCAAAGAGACCTGTCTTATAAGGAACATAAGTCATGGCAAGTTTTCCACAACTCCAAAAGGGTCCAGGCAGCTAGCCCCCTCTGAGATGCTACAACCAGATGTACTTCTGGCAGGTAGGCTTCTTTCTCTGGGTACCACATGTGCAGAAGAGGAACCACTCACATAGCTTCATTGCATGCAAGCCTTCTACCAATGGACTAACTTGGTCCTCGCAATAGCCCTCTGAGGTTGCTACTGTTTTTCCTCATTTCAAAGGAGAACAAAGTTAACAGGGAAACTCAGAAGCCTGTAAGTAGGAATTGGAGTGCTGCTAACTCCATCTGAACCAGGTTGCACAACTGTGGGTCGGCTGCTTGTAGACAATGGAGGAGGGTTTTGAGCGGCATGATGGGTTCAGTCTAGATTTTCCCTCTTTACAAGATGAAGTTTGAGCCATTGAGGGGTATAATTCAGTGGTAGAACGCTTGACCAGTGTGTACAGGATCCTAGGTTTAAGCCCTGGTAGTAGTAATAAAAAAGGAAAGATTGAATGTGGGTCTGCTTGAGCTTTGATCTCAGTGTGAATTCCAGCTTTGACTCTTTTAGAAAGATTTGGTTTTTATTTTTTTATTTTTATTTTTATTTTTTCTATTTTTTTAAAATCTATTTTTATTTTATGCACATTGGTGTTTTGCCATGGGTGTTGGGTCCCCTGGCACTGGAATTACAGACAGTTGTGAGCTACCATGTGGGTGCTGGGAATTGAACCCGGGTCCTCTGGAAGAGCAGTCAGTGCTCTTAACCCCTGAGCCATCTCTCCAGCCCTTGGTTTTTATTTTTAATTACATGTATGTATGTGAATCTGTCTGTGTTTGGGTACCTGCCCATTAGTGCGAGCAGCCAAGCAGACCAGAGAAAACTGAGACGGAGGAGTCACAGACAGTCGTGAACCACCTGATGTAGGCGCTGGGAACTGAACTGAATTGAACTTGGGTCCTCTGCACTTTTAACTGCTGAGCCATCTCTCCAGCCCACAGCTTTGACTCTTGCATATCTGGTTCATCTTTGTATTCTCAGTACATGGGAGTAGGTACGTGACAGATATCAATCATCGTGTTTTTCCTCCTTGGCCTCCCTCCACTTTCTATGTTATGAGCGTCTTAAAACTAATTTTTAATGTTTAAAAAAATTCTTTGTTTTTTATTCTGTATGTGTGAGTGTTTGCCTGCAAGTGTAAATATGTAGTGTATGCGTGCCTGGTGCTCCCAGGGGCCAGAAGAGGGCATCTGGAACTGGAATTACAGATGGTTGTGAGCCACCATGTGGGTGCTGGGCACTCTCCAAGAGCAGCCAGTGAAAGGATCTGACCTGTGGACTCTGAGGAGCTACCTGTCTCCATCTCTCATCTTGTCATTGCTGGAATAACAAGTGGGTGCCACCACACCTGGCTTCTCCATGGGCTCTGGGGATCCAGATGCCACCACACCTGGCTTCTCCATGGGCTCTGGGGATCCAGATGCCACCACACCTGGCTTCTCCATGGGCTCTGGGGATCCAGATACCACCACACCTGGCTCTTCCATGGGCTCTGGGGTTATAAGGCCAGTACTTCCCTGACTGGACCATCTCGCTAGTCCTGATGGTTTGTTTGTTTGAACGTCTTACTACGCAGCCCCGGTTGGCTTGGAATTCCCTGTGGAGATCTGGCTGGCTTAAAACGTGTGGGAATCCTCCTGCCTCTGCCTCCTCAGTGTTTGGATTACAGGCATGCATCAGCATTCAGCGTTTCTTCTTGTCTTTGTCATCCACTGTGAAAATGCACTCCTCTCTTCTAACACCTTCCCCCGTCCTGGGTGGGCAGGGTCAGGGGAGAAAGATCGGAAGCATAAGAAAGCAAGGGGAAAGATGTAGGGCAGGAAGCAAAGGGCGGGGACAAAGATGTCCACTCTTAACTCTTCTACCCATCACATTCCGGAGGTGATTCTACTCAGGGCAACTAAGCAAGGAGGGGAAAAAAGCATTCAGATTGAAAGGCTCTACTTTTTTTTTTTTTTGTCCTGGATCTCGCTCTGTAGCCCAGGCTGGCCTCGAACTCACAGAGATCCACCTGGCTCTGCCTCCCGAGTGCTGGGATTAAAGGCGTGCGCCACCGCCGCCTGGCTCGAGGCTCTACCTTTATACAAAAAGTGTGTGCTTTAGACTTTTTATGAAGTGCTGAGGATTGAACCCAAGATTTTGTACATGCTAAGCAAGTGCTCAACCACTGAGCTGCATCCCTAGCCTGACCTGATTTTATCTGCGGAAAGTCCCAAGGCAGCCGCTAAACATCGACTAGAATAGTTGAGTTCAACAAGAGGGCTCCGCAGGTGAGTGATGACCTGAGGTGGATCCCTGGAACCCACATGAAAAGGCTGGATGCTGAGGCTTGAGTCCGAAATCACAGCCCTCCCAAGGTGAGTGGGTGACAGAGACAGGAAATGGACCAAAGTGCAAATGCACAGTGCCGTGGTGGAAGCCGAAGACCCCACATCAAAAACAAGGTGGGAAGAGAGAACCCACACCTCAGAAGTTGTCCTCTGATCCCTGTACACACGTCATGGCACCCATGTACCCACAGTCTGTCTGTCTGTCTGTCTGTCCCTCTCATAAACAAATAAATCTTATAAAGAATAAGTTTTAAGCTGAACAGTGGTGGCGCACACCTTTGATCCCAGCATTTGGGAGGCAGAGGCAGGTGGATCTCTGAGTTCAAGGCCAGCCTGGTCTACAAATCAAGTAGCCAGGGCTACTCAGAGTAACTCTGTCTTGAAAAACCAAAAACAAACAAAAAAGAATAAGTTTAATATGGTACAAGATGAACATAGAAAATGAGTTGTATTTTCTGCATGGTCACAAAGAACAATCCAAGATTAAGAAAACAATTAGTCACAGTGAAATTAAAGAAGAACAAAATACATAGACATAACATAACAGAAGAAGCTCAAAACTTACAAAGCTATAAAGCTTTGGAAAGAAATACCTATATGTAGGTGGAAAATACCATCTGTGCATGGGCTGGAAGACACATTACCCCAGTTTAAATGACAGTACTTCCCAAACCAGTGACCTAGTGCCTCCAAGCTGAGTTTCTCATCTGTTAACACACAGGCAGTGAGAGGACACTCAGTTCATGAGCAGCAACCTGCAAGATGCCTATGTAAACAGTTTAACCGAGCTGGCCCCTGGGGCAGATCTGTGGGTAGGGTAGGGAAGCCTGGTCAGGACACACAAGTGAGCATTAGCGATGCTTTTCCAGCTCCCCAGGGGGAAGGCAGGCCTGATAGAGGTTGAGTCTGCAGACTGGGCTTGGCGGAGCTCTGTGGGCTGATAATAAATGAACAGGAAAGGAGAGTCCATTACACAGGAATGTCTAGGGAGGGGGAGGGAAAGGAGTCGGCTTCTCTTCCAGCACCAGCTAGTGCTGCAGCCTTTGATTGATGTGTCTTACACCCCGGCAGCCTCCGGGCCTGGTGGAAGGAAGCCCCTTGCTCACCCCTCCTGGAGCAAGGCCAGCAGCCAGATGTTCCCAGCCTTTGGGGAACTAAGGTGGGGGCAGGGCAGGCCAACAGTGAGCCGAAGGGCAGCTCCCCAGATGTTGGGCTTCTCTGTCTTTTCTGGGCCGAGGGAGCTTTGGTTCTGTGGCTGGTTTCGGTCAGTGGCCGCGTCACCCTGGGGAGGGTAGTCCTTACTCACCCTGTCCTGGCCAAGGAAAGAGCTGCCCAGGAAAGAGCTCTCCCCACCAGGGAGAATCTGACTGCCCCAAATTCTTGAGTTGTTCTGGCCAGAGCCACAGGGGAAACTGTGATCAGGGCCTGAGACTTTTGGAAATGGGCTGACCCAGCTGAGGCCCCTGGATTTGTTAGTTGGAGTATAAATCTAAAGGCAGATTCCAGAATGTTCAGCGGTACCATGGGAGACCAGAGTGTATGGCTCCATAATCTCGTCTTAAGCACCAAGATCCATCTCTGGTCTTTTCTGTGGTTTTAGTGTTGAACAAACAATAACTAGAAGAAAGCATATGTGTATACACACAAACACACAGACACACAGATACACACACAGAGAGACACACAGAGAGAGACAGACTGATGGATAGACAGAGAGACAGATAGACATGGAGAGAGACAGAGAGACACAGAGAGAGAGACAGAGACACAGAGAGAGACAGAGAGAGAGAGAGAGAGAGAGAGAGAGAGAGAGAGAGAGAGAGAGAGAGAGAGAGAGAGCAAAAGAACTAAGCATCACCTGGAGTTATCACATATGGCTGAGGATGTAGCTCAGTAGTAATGTGCCTAGCATTTGCGAGGGCTTAGGTTCAACTTCCAGTAAACCCAACTAAGAGCAAAATTCAGGGCTGGGGATGTGACTTAGTAGGTAGAGTGATTGTCTAGAACTTTCAGAGTCCTCAGCTCCACAGAAGCCAGATGTAATGCCTCATATCTGTAACCCCAGCATTTGAGAGACAGGAAAATCAGGAGTTCAAGGTCATCTTTGGCTACCTAGTAAGTTCAAGGTCAACTGAACTATATGAGACTCTGTCTCAAAACAAACAAACAAAAAAAGCAAAAGCAAAACCAAAACCAAAACAATAACAAAATCCCAGGCGTAGCATAATTTACTGCCAGCAGGCCAGTACAAATTCTTTTTTAAAAAAAATAATTTATTTGTATTTTATGTACATTGATGTTTGCCTACATATATGTCTCTGTGAGAGTGTCAAATCCCCTGGAACAGAAATGATAGACAGTTGTGAGCTGCCATGTGGGTGCTGGGAATTGAACCCAGGTCCTCTGGAAGAGCAGCCAGTGCTCTTAACCTCTGAGACATCTCTCCAGCCCCTAATCCAAATTCTGATATTCCGTCCTATACATGTAAATGTTGAGGTGTGCATAAAAAATAGGTTCATCTTTGCTGCCTATCCTTGTGAACTTCCTGTCTACTCCACAGTATGCTGTGAACTTCCGCTGGTGTAAAGAGATGCAAATCTGCACCGCCTAGTTCAGGGCTTTCCTTGTGTGCATGGGCGTGTGTGCCTTCGAAACCATGCCGGTGCAGACAGGCGGCAATGATTCTGAGCATGCGCCTTTGCACATACCTGCAATGCTTCCGTATGACAGATCCCACAAAGCAAAGCTGCCAAACCAAACCAGCCGAGCTCATGTGTACAGACCTCCATCCTCAGCTCAGCGGCTGCTTCATTCAGTGCCCACCATGTCCCAGCCCCACCTCTGGAGGAGGGTGGCTGGTGGCTGGTGGCTGAGGTGGCAAAACCCCACCGGGGGGCCCAGAAACACATGCCTCCCACGGTTCTAGAGGAGCCCACAGGGTGGGGAAGTCCTGAGGACTGGAGATAGTATGAGTCATTTTGGTTTATGCTTTCCCTTTGGGGAGCTGGGGAGCCCGGGTCACTGTTCTGTTCACACAGCCTGAATGACAGGGGTTCCTTGTCAGTCTGTCCTGGTCTGCAGGGACTCTGCAAGCACTTAGGGATTGTGGCAGGCACAAGGCAAAAATGTTCATATCACGAATAACTTACCCTAGGCACAGGCTTATGCAGGGGCAGGCCAGCTTTCTGCCATAGACCCAGGAAGCCTTGGCCAAGGTAAGTGCAACCCAGCTTAGCCTAGGGAGTGGGTGACTAAGGAAGACTGGATGCCCCTCTTTGGGGAGACGGATGTAGGACAAAGCAGCGTGAGCTGTGCCACTGGGAGGAGGTTGGAGGTGGGACTTGGACAGGGAGATTGATGGTTCAAAGCTCCTCGGAACTCAAGGATCCTGAGAACTGTGCAGAGCCAGTTCCTTCGTGATGACGTTTGCCTGCACACACTCTCCTTTATCTGCACACAAATCAACCATTGTCAGCAGCTTCTCTGCCCTACATATACGCACGCACACGCACTCGCCTTGCCTCATTGCACACGTCACCACACTCAGACAGCACAATAGGAACCCCACTTTGAGTGGCACATTCCTCGGTGTATTGTGCACTTGCTGAGTGCCGGACCTTTCCGAGGCTTTGTTTGCAGCTCCCATTGTGAGCTCTACCGCACAAAGCGGGTGAACTGGCTTGGCTAAGGTCACAGAAGTGTGGAACGAGGGAGCCCCACCCTACATACACACCACCTCTCGTCCACTCAGACACACCCTGCCCCCTTGGTTTCCTTACTTGCCTCCTTCCTATTCAGTTCAGGCTGCGTGCTCGCCACACACACCGCCCCTCATGCCTCACCCGGCCCTTGGTACACAGCTGAACAGAACTGGCTTGTCCACATCCAGGCAGCTGGAGACACAGTAAATCCAGGCTATAAACCACCTTCTTAGTTTCTTGTGTAGACACAGAGCTTATTTATTTATTTATTTCCCAGCTCTGCGCTTAACTGGAAGGAGGCAGAGGCTGCTGCCACCGCCTGCTGAGTCTTTTCCCTTCCTGACCCGCCCCTGTCCTCCTCTGCCCTCTCAAGCCAACCTCAAGGACCTGTCTTCTGTGTGCCTGGCACTAGGGTTGGCACTGGGCTATGGAGAGGATGGGAACCCACTAGCTCATCCAATCATAGGAGGCGCAGAAAGAAGGGGTTTGTTCAAGGTCACACAAGGACCGAGTGACAGAGCCAGACAAAACAGTGAAAGCTCCCTCTGCCCAGGTCACTGCTCTGTCTGGGAGCTCAGCAGGAGAACCAGTGACCCAAGGTGGCATCTGCTGCCCTCTAGTTCCAAGGCTGAGACACGGGAGACCGAGTTCAAAGCAGCCCTGACATTGGCCAAGGCTCCGAAGCCTCAGGCACTTTCTACGCATTCTCTCGATTATCACCCCAATAACCCAACAAGCTGGTGTGACACGATTATTCTCTTCTGCTATTTTGTAGCCACAGAAGGGTCACGGTCGGCCACTGAGACTTGAGTCTGTGCTACCAAACCCAAACTCTCCCTCTGGGCTGGTCTGCCTTGTTGGAGGAAGGCTTTGGCAAGCAGCTAGGAGAGAGTAGGCCTCGAAGAGGATGGGAGGAGAGGGGAACATTCTGGATGGTGGACCTTGTTTGAGGCAGATGTAGAGAGGCCAAAAAAAAAAAAAAAAAAAAAAAATGCCTGGGGAATTCTGGTACCAGCCAAGGGCCTGTGCATCCCCAAATCCCTTTCTTTTCAAAAGAGGTTCCAGCAGGTCAGTCTGGTTCTGTGTCCCCAGGTCTGGGAGCTCATTAGACTCCGCTAGTGGCTTGAGAGACTCTAAGCTGGGCAAAGGTCTCTTTAGCATCATAAACCGGCCCACATGGAAGGAGGAGCCACGAGAGCCTCCGTGGCTGTCCCACTCTGAAGGTCCTCGGCGCGCGTCAGCATCACGGTCCTTGGCGTATGTGATGGCTGCTGGCCAGTGCTCCAGGCCTGCAGAGGTGAGTTTAGGCACGATTGCCCTTGGCTATGGTGGGCTGAGGGGACTGTGGACTGGAAAATGGTACGGGAGGAGGGAAACCCCGTTGTTACCAGTTGTTTTCGGAGGGTGGAGCCTGAGAGTCCGGTATGTGATGTGCTCTCTTAAGCCCCCAGAATCAGTAGATAATTCAGGCAGAAGCATCCTGATCCTCTTCTTTAAAGTGTCCAACCCATGACTGCCTGCTCTGGCAAGCCTTCCGTCACACCTGTTCTCCTTCTTCATAGACACAGGCCACCTCCTCAACGGCCTTTCTACCTCTTGGGCTTCTTATGAACTCAATTTCTAACGAGACCCTGAGCTGTGGTATGCTTAGATTGATTTTGCGTCCCTTGAGGTTAAAAGATCTGGGAAGACGGATGTGTCTTTTGTGTTCCCCCGAGTATCCGCAGGCCTTGGAGTATGATAAGAACCCAAGAAATACTTGACAAACAAAGGCCTGGTTGATGCGTAGATGGATGTGGGTAGATGATGGATAAGTAAGTGAGTGAGTAGGAAGCCAAATGTGTGGGAGGCTGGCAGCTGGTTAAGTAAAAAGATGGACACACACAATGGATGCTGTCAAGGTGGGTGGGGAAACGGGAAGGTAGCAGAGAGTTATGAGAGAGGAGATCAAGGACATTAGATGCGCTGCCACTACTAAGCATGAAATTTAGCAAGAATCAGATGTTTCTTTACGGAACTGCTGAAGTAAAGCACAGGCCAGCATCGTTATCAGAAGGGACATTTACGGACCTCAACTCTCGTATGCTCTGAGACGTAGAGTAGGTTAGCCCGAGCTCACACAGCAAATTAGGTGATCCCGCCGCTTCCTCACCACCTGCAAAAAAGCCTCCGGGAACAGGGTCAAAGTTCT
This sequence comes from Peromyscus eremicus, assembly GCF_949786415.1. NCBI lineage: Eukaryota > Metazoa > Chordata > Mammalia > Rodentia > Cricetidae > Peromyscus > Peromyscus eremicus. Next base: position 48,421,323 of record NC_081435.1, on the reverse strand, counting down.
AGTCTCAGCCGGTCTCTTCTGAGTTTCTGGGTGACCGGGGACGATCCATTGGGATTCTATTTTTCCTTTGAAAGAAAATGTTGGAACTCTACTGGGGCCCAAATCTAGCATTTCCTTTGCTTCTTGGGAAGTCCTACCTGGTTGGGTGTGTTAGACTTGTTTCAGTGACCCTTTCCCACTCCTTTCACAAAGACCCAGGGAGCTAACAAGGTGGATCCAAACCCTGGGGTGGAGTGAGGTCTAGAGTGGGAGCAGCAGCCTTAATCTCTCTCTGGAGCCAGCCTGGCCACCTCCTGTGTCTCCATCTTAGGAACATCCCAGATGCTACGTTGTGAAAGGCCCCTTAGTGGGTTTCTGGCTCCACGTGCCATACTTAGAACATGCTCAGTGCCCTGGACTCCTGCAGCCCTCCACCCCTGGGATGCCTCTCCCAGCCAGGGTGAGGGAAAGGCTGGAGCGTAGGTAAGGAAGGGGTCTCTGTGGTGGCTGTGCAAACAAGTAGGCCTTAAGATGTTTCTAAGTGCGGTGTGGTGGCGCAATGCCTTTAATCTCAGCACTCGGAAGGCAGAGGCAGGAGGATCTCTGTGAGTTCGAGGCCAGCCTGGGCTATGGAGGGAGATCCAGGACAGCTAGGGCTGTTGCACAGAGAAACCCTGTCTCAAAAAAGAAAGAAAGAAAGAAAGAAAACACAGAGGACTGTGGAGTCTGGCTGGAAAGAGGGGATTTTCTGCTGACCATGTTGGGACTGAGGAGCTACATGACAGCTATGCTAGACCGGGGTGCAGGGAGGGAGAGAAGGAGAGGTAGGGTGGTGCTCGCAAGGCCATAAAGCCAGGCTGCCCTCTGGACTTTATCCTCCACAAAGGAGAGAATGATGTTTCTATAAAAAGCTTTCATGTGCTTCTGACATTAGCAAATGCGTATTGCATAACCACTGTAGAAGGAAAATAAACCCGATGGTACAGCTGAGTGCATGAAGGTAAAACGCGGATTGTAGGTGCCGGTTGGAAGTAATCGTTAAGGCACACGCTAGGCAAAATGGTGTGTATAATATGCTACTGCTTGCAAAGTGGAGGGGTGGAGCTCAGTGGTCGGGTGCTTGCCTAGCACAGGCGTCGTGCAAGTGAATTGGTAATATTTTTGGTCTTTTCGCTTCCTTCCACAAATGGTCCTGCCATGGATACCCGCTGGTGCAACCATCTTGGAACATATGGCTCCGTCCATATGCCAGATAACTTCCTAGAACTGCTATGGCAGACCAGGAGGGGCGTGCATGGACTTCAGTAGACACCAGCAGATTGTCACCTGCATGGGCTAGTTAATTACTGCTAATACCTTTGGCAGGGAGTGTTACGTTCTGAGCCCCAAAGTCTCAATGGGCTCGAGGATCTTCAAGTGAGTTTATTCTGAGTCCCCATTAACCCTTTCCAAGTCCTGAGCTCTGGTGCTGTCTGTAACGCTTTCTGCAGCAGCAAGAGAGGAGTCCAGTGGATAGAGTTCCTCTGCGGCTTGGAGACGTCCCCGCCCCCGGGCTATGCAAGGACCCACATCATCCAGGGGGAGAGGACGGACTGCCAGCAGCTGTGAGGGGCTGAGTTCAGCCAAAGCCCACACGGAGGGCTGCCAGCAGTTCCTTCTTTTCATTTTTCCAAGTCTTGCGCTTTGGGCTGGGTCACAGTGTCATCCTCATGTTTCCTATTACTCTTCAAGGCTCTCTTCAAAGCACCAGCCGCACAGGCCCTTTGATGTCTGGGCCGAGCCTGCCTGCCTGCCTCCCTCCGCCTGGGGGAGACGCATCTTGTTGAGGATCAAGAGGGGTACGCAGCTCGAGATGGTCCCCAGCCCTTCCCCCCCCCCCATGTCTTCTCCAGGATCCACTCCTGTGGGGAAACTGTGGGTTCCTGGCTGAGTTGAGAGGCCCTATGATAGAGCCTAGCATGGGAAGTAGAGCCCAGGAAAGGCAAGGGGATGTCCTAGGTGTGAACGGGAAGAACATGAAACTGCCAGTATCATATGAGCCTGGCGGCTTTTATTACCTTCAATCTCTCCATTTCCTTACATCACTTCCTGGAACTCTGAACACTGATGCCCTGTAGCTTGAGGGTGGTGGTTGTCTGTGGGTGTCGAGACAGTCACCCTACCTAGGTCCAAACCCCGATTTCTGTCCCTTGTATATAGCTAGATGGCCTAGGGAAAATAATTAACACACTAGGTCAGCCCCAGACTTTTTTATTTTTTTATTAAGAAAATGGCCATCCCCACCTTGAGTATTTCTGTCAGGGAGGAATAGGGAGATGGTGGGATGAACTTCGCAAGTGTCTGGTGAGTGAATAGACTCAAACAGAGCAGCTTGTGACCGTTGATGATGGCGAAGGGGGTTCTGAGAAAAAGCTACCTAACTGCCTCCCCACTGGCGTGGTCTGAGGACTCCCTGGGGCCTTTGGTGCAGAAGGAGAGTTAACTCCTTCTCTGGCCCTCCTCCTCACCTTCTGTCTCTAATTCCACAGCTCTCTGCTTGGAGCGCCAGGCTTGGAGGGGGTGGGGAATGAGAAGGAGAAGGTGCCAGGCAGGGGTGGGGGGCAGGCTCTGTCTGGGCCGGAAGGGGCCTGGTTAGGTGGGGGCAGCATCTGGAAGCCTGCAGCCCTGACTCTTAGAGGCAGCCGGAGTAGAAAGGGGGTGGGGTGGGGTGGTTCCTGGCAAAGCTGAACAGTTTGGATTTGACTTGGAAACACTGTGAGAAGTGCCTGGTGGCTGCCTCCTCCAAAAACAGTCTCTGAAGTCAAGCTGGCCAGGGAGGGCTGTTTTGTATAAAGGGGCTCCAGGGACTTGGGGATGGAGAGTAGGCTGGGACCTCCTCGCCCCTGCAGGCTCTGGCACTTCCTGCAGGCCTCCCAGACCTATAGCCTGAATGTTCACTGGAGCCAGAAGACCAGGGTCCCTGCCCCCCAGAGGAGAAGCACCTTTACAGAAGCCTTGGTCTCTTGGGCTTCATCATCATTCCGCTTTGCTTTATCCTTGCTTAGCCTGTGACGTTACTTATGTAACATTTTCCTTTAGATTGAGTCACTTAAAACACCTCGAATACACTTATTTCAAAAGAAACGTTCTATTGCTGCTGTAAACGGAATGCTCTAGGCTCCCAGTACCTGGCAATTACATAGGTAAGATATAATAAAAATGGAACAATGCTGTTAAGTGCTAGTGCCTGAGATTCCTTCCACTCTGGTTGAAAACAGGGAGATCAATACACATGAAGGCTGTTAAAGACTGAGAATCCTCTCCATTATACCTGCCAGGTAAAAATGCAAGCTATGTATTAAACTTGAATACTAGAACATGATGAATTTTTATTAATCAGGCACACAGAAGCCTCCAGAGATGGTGAGCTCCGTTGCTGGAGACAAGATCCCATCGTTAAGGGACAATGATTCATTTTTCATTGTTGGTGGTGTTAGAGATCAAACTTTACCTGGGCCTCTTGCCTTCTAGGCAATCCATTCTACCACGGAACTATACTCCAAGCCCAATAACAAATAATTTTATTGTATAAGTACATTTCAGATAATGTATGATCATACTCACACTGAAAAAAAATTGTCTCATTTCAGACTTAATGGGGCAGCTGCATTTTTACTTGCTAAGTCTGGCAACTCCACCCTCAGTGAATGCCATAAAGTTTTAAAAATTATTTTTTAGATTTATTTATTTTATGTATGAGTGTTCTGCTTGCATATATGTATGTGTGCCATATGTGTGCCTGGTGCCTTTAGAAGCCAGAGGAGGTGTTGGATCTCTTGGAACTGGAGTTATAGATGGTTGTGAAGCACCATGTGGGAATCAAACCAGGGTCCTCTGGAAGAGCAACACGTGCGCTAAATCACTGAGCCATCTCTCTAGCCCCAATAATAAAGTGTTTAAAGGAACAACTTTCTCACGGCTGAGAAGTTAGATGTTTCCATGTGGTGTTTTTATGTCATCAAAAACAGTTTTGAGAAAGCCTGTTCTGACTCAAGGCTGCGTTAGACCACCGCACGCAGCTGTGAGGATTTGAAGGTAGGATTCCAGCTGGGGGAGTTTCTGACAGGCCTGTGGGGGACCAGGCGACACTGGGGCTGGCTCTGGAGGTCGGCTGGCCTGTGGACAGAGGACAGCCTCAGGGAAGACGGCTTGACCCAGCTTTCAGAGGACAGAGGGCTTGTGTCTAAGTGTTCGGTTCCAAAGCATGAGTGTTAAATATTTGCCCCACACAGAGGCTCCCAAGACAGAGAAGACCTTTGAGGCTGTTTCCTTGAATATCTCTACTCCGCCTTGTGCACCCCTTTGGGGTTGGGGTCTTGTCTCCAGCCATGGAGCTCATTCTCTCTGGAGGTTTCTCTTTGAGTGGGTCATCTTCACTGTGGGAAAGTTCTTCTTGGACTACGTAGAAGTCATTTACTGTAGACTCACTGAGCATTGTACTCATTCAGCTCCTGTACCAACCATCCTTACGATTCGGTTTTGGGATGGGGTCCGGGGCATGGCCTGGAGCAGCCCTGCAGCATGTGATGTGGGGAGCAAGAAGAGGCTGATGTGCTTCTAGAAGAGGCCATGCCAGGGAGGGAACAACCTATCTTGTGATGTACAGGGCTGTGGCAGTTGCAGGCAGAGCCATGGAGTCCTGGTTCTGTGGTTGGTCAGTCCCTGGTTTCTCACTTTTCTGCCTCCTTTTTTAACATTCTCTGAGTGTCCTGGCTGATCTTTCTGAATATGTCAGTTCTAACTCCAAGTACTGCTTGGAGTTCAGGGATGGGAAACCATCCTAGGCAGTGTCTGAGTTCAGAGAGAAAACAGGCAGGGTGGCCAGTGAATGGTGACTGGGGGGCGAAATGGGTGCCAGGAGGAGAGGGAAGGGGAGAAGAGGGGAGAGGAGGAGAGGGGAGGGGAGGGCGCTCCAGGGTTGGCAGGGCGGGGAGTTGTTAACTCAAGTCAGAGGCAGAGCAGACTCTGCCTTTGCCGCTTCTGGCCTTGCCTTCTGCCATCCTGGGCACCCTCACACCCGAGCTGCTCAGATAGCTGGAAGACACAGGCGCTCTGTGGAGTGCTGTGCACAGGCTGAGACTTGTGGCCTGCAGCAGACGGTTGGCTGGCCGGGCTGGGGGAGCGAGGACAGAAAGGTGTTTATCATGGCTCAGAGCTGGGCCTCGCTGCCACATAAAGGGGCTTTCTCCTCATTCCTGGGTCTCAGGGCCAGAAGCCTGGGCAAGGGGAGCAGAGAGCCTCTAAGTATCTCAAGAGGGTCGTCATGAACCTCTAAGCTGTGTGGACTCCCTAAATGCTGGCCAGCCCCTCCCCCACCGGTCGATAGGCTTTTCTGACAGATGGCTCTTGCCCTGACCCTGCTTCTGCTGCTGACCTTTGCCAAGTGCCCCGCCCTCACCTCCAGCCCGAGTTTTCCTGATTATATGAGGAAGAATTTGACAAATGGCCAGCAGAGAGCTTCCTTAGTCTCATATTTACAGACTCCAGGCTCTCCATAAACACCACCATTGTGCTCCCAGGATTGCAGAGTACTTTCTATTTCCCCCCTTTAATTGACACAATAATTACACGTATTTATAAAGTAAAGGACAATATTTCAGTGGGTGGATATGATCAGACAGGGTAATTAGCTTATCCATGTCTCAAACATTTATCATTGCATTGTGTTAGGTACATTCACAGGCCTCTCTTCCAGCGATGTGGAGTTTGAAGTTCATTGCTATCAGCAACCTTATCCTCTAAGTGCGTCCCTAGAGATTTTTCCTACAGATCCCCCAGCAGCTTGGGGAGGGGAGCCTGGTGAGCTCAGCCCTCGGGTGATAACATCACAGCTCAGAGAAAAAGGTACTATCCAGTTTGTAGATGCCTTCTGGCCTCATCTCTGTCCACTGCATCTGAAGTCTTCAAGGGACATCAGTGGGTCCCTGGAGGCTACAGAGGAGAGCCAGGGGGCCTAAAAGACAGAATGTACTGAGTAGCGGGTAGGCAGAGTAGGCGCTGTGTTTCAATTGCCTGTATGGATTCTCATGGAAAATCTATCTTGAGGAAAAAAATACTTGTGCCTAAAAGATGTTGCTGGCCCTTTGCTGCTGCAGGATTTCTCACAGGCGCTGAGAAGGACCCTCTGGTGAGTCACACCAGCTCAGGCCTCAGAGTCTTCAGCAGAGCTTAAGTAAGTGCTTCAAGGGTCTCATGGGAGAGATAGGGACTTGAAAGTTTTAGACTGTAGACATTTAGTCCATCAGGATTGGGGTGGAGGCTGGAAAACTTCAAAAACACACAGAATGACAAACTACAAAAATGTCAGAATCACAAAGTGTTAATGCTGGAAAGGTCTCTAGACACCATCTGCTCCATCCCTCCCTTCCTGACTTTTAATGAAGAAAAACTGAGACCCAGACAGGGGAAAAAATTTGGCCTGGGTCATTCAGCGTCAAGGACAGTGGCAGGATGAGAAGGTGAGTCTCTGCTTTGCTGACAGTTTCTACACAGGCTGCTTGTTGGGGAGGCGTGATGTAGGGGATAGGGGTGGGGGGTGGGGCAGAGTGAGGGTGGGAGCCTTGGGACAGGCAGGCAGACAGAGGTATGTGGGGCCCAGCTGCCTGCTGATAAGAGACCCCCAGTGCCATTCCAAAGGGATGTTTAAACAAGATGTATTTTTTCCCTGCTGCAGACACTATTTTCTTTCTTGTGCAGACTGTGCCGGCCTTCACGATAAGGCGCCTAGACATGTTCACACTAAGGCAGCCAAAACATGAGGCAGGAGGCAAAAAATTCCCTTCTCGATCCCCCTTACCCACTCCCCCTTGTTTCCTTTCATTCTCTCCAAGTTCTCATGCTCCCCCCCCCCCCCGCACTCCCCCCCCCCCCCCCAGCTGACTGGCTTCTTCCTGTCTTCCCGTAAGTCAGCCCAAAGGAGTCAGGAAGGTATGTGGCCCAGCGGAAGTCAAAGGAGAGACACATAGAGTCCCCGAGTCCCCCCTGAAGAAAGGGCTGGGCCACAGGCTCCCCCTAACTATCCACAGCAGTGGATAAAGGGAGAGGGTATGTCATTTACAGCCTCGACCCTGCAGCCTTCTCCTTCATGCGATCCCTGTAACCCTTGCAAACGGAATGCAGACTATTCTCTGTTTGGAGGTTCAAGCTGGAGGTGATTAGAGCTCCCCTAACCACAGAGTCTCCACTTCCTGACCCCCACTCCTGCCCTCCTAATCCAAGGCTCCTTGGGGACTTTGGGGGGGGGGGCTATCCATCCAGCTTCCATCTAAAACTCCCCAGACATAAGAGTTCCTGCCAGAGCGATCTGGGGGTCCTGACCCACCAAATCCACCCGTCACCTGGATCAGCCCCTTACCTCTCTAGGGCCTCGGTTTCCTTTGCCCACCAGGGTTAGACACAGAGAACCTGGCCTTGAAATCCCTCCCTTGATTTTTGCAGAAAACAATGCGCTACCTTGGGCTTCCTGGGCACTGGCAAGCGGGCTGCGTGGCCTCCCCATATCAGTACACCACCCCACTCTGCTCAGGAAGTCACCCCACCCTCCACACATCTGGATGGAATTTACCCCCAAAGCAACTCCATGGCTGTGATGTGATCAGGACAGCTCATGTGTCAGAGGGGGCCTGGTGCAGACTGTTCCGCAGGGGTGAGGACTCTTAGCTCCTCTCACGGCTCTAGTGCTTTCTTGAGGTCTGTGGGGGAAGATCAGGTCTGGAGAGCAGTGTCCTACTGAGCAAACAACAAAGACCCAGCAAGGCTTGTCCTTTCTGCCCTGGCTCAGGTACCCCATCCCCAAACCAGGTAAGGGTGTAGAAGCTGGAGGGAAGTGGAAGTGGGTTCATGGATCATGCCTATGAACCAGTGCAAATGGGATTCTCTTTGTCTCTGTTCACATCCTGAACCCTGCTAGGGGACCTTGATGGTTAAGCTGGTGTTTGCAAAGCTGTGACAGTGAGGATTTAAGGACATTGGGCTATGTCTTTGGATCCTTCTTTGGGGAATCAAGATAATTCCTACTGTCTTCCAGTGGATTTTGCCAAGTTTAGTGGGATCAGCGGGCTCTGGAGCTTCCTGTTGCTCAAACTCTCCACTGGAGACCCTTGTGCAGAGCCTATGGCTCAAGGCTACTTTCCTGGCCATCCTACCACCCCACCCGACCCCCGCCTCTTTCTCCATGTCTACCGACATATCCAACAAGATCTGAGCTCAGGAGTTCTAGACACAGTGCACCATGCAAATTAGGGGCTCCATTAAATTTGTCATCACTGTCACGACCTCCTAGCGAGGGACCACCAGGTTGCCTAAGGGAAGATGAACAGGCTTGGATAAGAAACAGCAGGTAAGATCACTCATGCTCATCAGTAGCGGCATCACGCCTGTGAAGATCACAGCCCTCTGGGTGAGATAAGCTGCAGGCTTATTACAGGTTCCACATGGGCCACACTAACTGCACTCTGCCCTGCCCCTGAGGACCTACTCAACGTCCGTCGAGTGGAGAGCTAGGCATGTTCTCGTGATGCCAGTTCAGATCAAAGTCCCGTGCTCAGTTCTGCTGCCTAGAGAAAGGAAAATCTGAGGCCACAGCTCCCTGCCCAAGGGGCTCGAATGTCAGAGGAGCTAGAGTCAGTTGATGTAATAGTGAAGAGCCAAGGCTGAAGCTGGTGGCCATGCTTGTATACCTGCCCTGAAAGGGACAAGCTGGGGCCATTAGGCTTGAAGCTTAGCCTCGTCCCAGCTTCAAAAAAAACTTCCAGGAAAGGGACAGTGCTCACAAAACACTTCCCACAGTGCCAGCCGGCGGGGGTCTGCTCATGGCAGGATTATTATTATCGTGTGAAATGACTGTAATCAAGACAATTGCTCCTCACCTAGAAAATGTCCTAATGCAGAGCAGCACAGCCCCAGAACTCACAGGAAGCCTCTTTCAAAAAAGGGCTCTGAACTCCAACAGGGTTCTCTCTGTGCCTGTGTCCAGAGAGCTGTGGACAGGAGTAGAAGGGACGGTGGGATGGTGGGCATCCTGGAGACCAAAGGGGCAAGCAGCTTGGGGTGGAGGGTCTGAGTGGGAAAGAAGGAGGGAACTGAGGTGGGATCTCAAATCCACCTCCTCAGGTACATCCATGCATCTGGGGTGAGGAGAGCTGCTGTCTGCTCACTGCTGGGATGTTAAGGTAGAATGGCTCCTTCAGTCGACCGACTCTGTGATGGCCGAAGGTTACACTGAGGACCACCCAGGTGCAAAGAGACCAGTTAGGGCCTGTTGGAACCCAGACAGAATTTAATGCCAGGATCCAGGCACAGCGTGAAATTCCAGAGAGGGAAACCACCACGTAGGCGAGAGTCCCTCTCATACCCTCCATCATATAATCTTGGTCACTCAGTGAGATGGTTCTGTCTACTTCGTTCATGAGGGAAAAAATGTCCCCAGAGGGATTCTTGCAGGTCACTGATGGCAGGATGAGGCTAAAAAGTCAGATCTCCCGTTCTTAGGCTGGTGTCCTTTTCCCACAGACACCTTAGGCGGACAAGCCCACACAGACTTTATTAAATGAAGGGATTCTCAGTACTGTGGTGATGGCTCTGAGTCTCAGCTGGGGATAAGTGACGAGTGAGTGACGTTAGAGTCACAGCAGCCAGGTCTGAAGTCAGGAGACTCTGGTTGGAGGCCCAGGCTTGCACTGACCACCCATGTGACCCAGGGAAGGAGCAGAATTCCTGAGCCTGAGTGATTGTCAACAGAGATGAGTGGTGGAGTCTACTGCAAAGCATATCTTTGAAGGGTCTCTGAGCCGAGACTTGGAGGCTGAGACCTCTCTGTACCGAGTGTGTATGACTCCTGCAGAGGCATGGCCATGGATGGAGCCCACTGAAGGATTCAGACGACCTCATAATTATGTGTGTTCATTATGGGCTCTTAGTGTCGTGCCTTATGCTAACTACTTAGATAAATGGATGAGCAGACAGCTGGTAAGAAGAGCCTGGGCTCTAACAGGGATAGAGGCAACTGAGCACTGTGGGATCCCTGTGTGGCACCGGGCAAGGGCTTGCCTGAAGGGAGCTGAAGGCCTGTTCAGTTGCACAGCCATGCAGCAAACCCAGGCTCCAGAAGTCAAGCTTCTATTTTCCGGCCTGCCCACCATCTTGCTTCACCTCCTCCAAGGCCTGGCCCTCTCTAGGCCCATTTCTCTTCCTGGAGGGCAGAAAGAAGGCGCTTGAGGAGTGGGAGCTGAGCCTCCATAGAGGGAGGCTTTCTCGCACCTGAAGCCTCCAGGCCTGTTGGGATCTGCCGGCCTGAAGGGGATTTCCTGGGGCGGGCCCTGTTCCTAGCGCTGCTGACGGTGCCCTTGGATGGGTGCCCAGAATTGGTGTGTGTGTGTGTGTGTGTGTGTGTGTGTGTGTGTGTGTGTGTGTGTGTCGGGGGGCAGTGCTCATAGAGCGGCGTTCCAGTGGGAAAAAGAGGCGGGCACACTCGCAGTCCACACGCTGGCCCGGCCTCCAGGTCCTGGGGTCTCCCCACCTTTAGCCCTGAGGTGAGGAAATAGGGCACCCGGCCTGTTGAAGGAAGCAGCTCTGCCCCTTGGCCCGGGATCCCGATGTGTTTGCTGTGTGACCTCAGGCAAGTCCCTGCCCATTTCTGGGCCTTGGCTCCGGTTGGTACAGTGAGGAAGGCAGAGATTTCCAAGTTCTTTTGGAACTCTGACACTTGAGATCTGGCTGGGGGCTGGGGGGGCTGGGGGCTCCTGGGAAAGGGGACAGGATAGGGCTGGATTCCAGGGACCCACCTCCCCCCTCTAGAGTACAAGGTATGGAGACGCAAGGATGGGTGGTACAGGGGAATCGGAGCCCCAAGGCTTCAGGTGGCTCCAAGAGGGGGCCAGGCAAACCCCAAGACTTGGAAACGTGTTTATTCTGAAGTGTCTGGTGTCACCGGGGCCGTTTCTTTGGGGTTTGAAATGCTCCAGAAGTCAGCGCTCTGCATGTGTGTGTTTGTTGAGTGGAACATGGGCTGTATTTATTCATCCTTTCGCCTGAGCCCTTAAAAATATAGACGGCTAATGTCTTCAGTATGTATGAAATATCCCATATGCTCGGAACAAAAGGGGCTCTGTTATTAAAGTTTCATTTCCACACGCCCCCTCCCCTCCCTCCCGCCCGCCCCCCTGACACCCTGCCCTCCTCCCATCCCGTTCAGCCTGCTAGAGACGACAGCAGAGAGAGGAGGCAGGCGGGTAGGCGGTGGGCAGCGAGCTGCTGTGGACAGAGGTTGGGCACAGCCGGATTCTTCTCCAGTGTGTGCAGAGTCCAGTTCCAGGTGAGGCGGTCATAATGGGAAAGGACTGCAGAGTTCTCCAGAGGCGAGAGGTCCCTGGGATGTCCAGTGGGGAGTGGGAGCTGAGGTGGCCCTTTTTTGTGGGCTCCTATGAAGCTGGGGCCCTGGCAGGGTCCCACTGTCTGGGACGGAAATGCCCGCTCTGCTGCTAACTGAAACCACATGTGCCTCCCAGGCAGCGGGACAAGGACATCGCCTGGCCTGAGGCTTGGGACTGGGAGAGAAAAGACGTAGACTGACCTGCAGTGTGCTCCAGGGTAGGTGAAAGGCTAGAGAGAGAGAGAGAGAGAGAGAGAGAGAGAGAGAGAGAGAGAATGTGTGTGTGTGTGTGTGTGTGTGTGTGTGTGTGTGTGTGTGTGTGTGTGTGTGTTGGGGGCCGTCAGAGTGCAGGAGGATGTCAAGATTCTGTGTGTGTGTCATGTGCATGCATGAATGGGTGTGTGCCCGTCTCCAAGTTGGAGTGTGTTGACTCACAGGGCTCACACGGCCTCCCTCCTGGCCCAGTGGGCATCTTTACTTTCCTGGGCTCCGTTCTGCCCACTGCCCTCTATTCTGCACTTCCTGCAGTCACATTTCACCTTCTCTTACTTGTGGGACCTCTTCCCATCTCCCAGATGAAACAGCCGAAGACAGAGAGGGTGACAGCAGTGCCCTTTCCCATCTGTTTCCTGTTCTTCATAGTCTTCCCTAGCCTTTAGGAGCTTGGCATTGTCCCCATAGCCCTGGAAGGTCGCGAAACCAACCAGGAGCTGGCTTGTCCATGGACATTGGGGGGACTGGGGTATGGGCTGTCCAGACTCTGGCAGACGGTATGGATTGGATGGGGTGAAGACTTAGGCTTGGGGAAAGACAGGGCCTCCCTTCTCCATTCTTTGGCCAGTGGGATCATTTCTGAGGGCCAGGTAACCCGAGTCCAAGGCCATTTCTCCCTGAAGAATGAGCCTCGCAGGGACCTAGCTTCCTATATCAGCAGGCCTTGCCGCACAGGGCCCCACCTATCACCTGGCCTCGGTCTTCTTGTGTACAGTGACATGGTTGGGCCAGGGCGGTGCTTCCAAAGATCAACATGCATACCACTAGCAGCTCATGTCACAGTGCCCTGAGTACTGCCATGCATCTTAACAAAGAGTGTGGGTTAGTCTTACTCATACTGGGAAAAACATACAAACAGCATCTCAAACTGTGAGATTTACTCTTCTAACATGAATGAAAATTAGGACTCAGGAAAAAAATCCTTTAGGTCCTGTTCTTTTGAGCTGTGTCTCTTTTTATGCTCATAGCATTGAAACTGCTCTCAAGAATGTCGGTTCTCAGACCGAGTAGGTAGCTCAGTTAGTAGGGTGCTTGTCTACACGTATAAGGCCCTGGGTTTGATCCTTATTCCTGTATAAGCCAGGAATGGTGGTGCATGCCTGTAATCCCAGTAGCCAGGAGGTGAAGGTCATCCTCCAATATATATCACTTGAGGCCAGTATGGGATACATGAGACCCTGTCTTACACATAGAAAGAGTGTCATTCCAGCTGTTGAGAGCCAGATGTGATCTGCTGTGGAGACCATCTTTTGGTCCCACAAATGAGCAGCACTACCATTCCATGATTTCAGAGGATAAAGTCCAGTTGCTACCTCGTGTGTGTGTGTGTGTGTGTGTGTGTGTGTGTGTGCGCGCGCGCGCGCGCGCGCGCGCGCGCGCGAAAGCAAGGGCCAGCATGGGCAGAGGGGGAAAGACTAGTTCATTCTTTTGTTGTTGTTGTTGTTTTGTTTTGTTTTTTTGAGATAGGATTTCTCTATGTAACAGTCCTGGCTGTCCTGAAACTCACTCTGTAGACCAGGCTGGGACCAGCTCACTCTTAATGTGAGTTTGGTGTCCAAGGTCAAAGGCAGGGTCTTGGGAAAAAGAATGTCCCCTGAGTGGCATTTCAAGTGCTTCCTCTGGCCTCAGCCTTCCTTTGAATTGCTGAGAGGGCCGGGTGGAGCTGTCCCGAGGCCACCGTGGCTCACGCCTTTCCTGCCATTCAGTCCTAGCTCCCAGCCACTTGGCTGTGATTTAAATGCTGAACCAGGACTTACCCCAGGTAGGGAGTGTTGGGGGGACTTGCTGGGGTTTGGGGGAGCCTTAACAGCATCCTAGTCACTTCTCTAGGCTGAGCTGGTCTAAGATGGCATCCTTGAGGACATACCCCTCCTACACAAGTTCACTGTGGTGCTGCTGTAGCTTGGCCATTGCTCATACGTGGGCTTCCCTGGGCACTTTCCTATCACCAGCCCTTGGGAAAGCCTTATTCTGCTCTGTTGTAGAACCATTCTTTCTTATCACATCCTTTACCGAGCACAGGGCACGGGCCTTTGGCACACTGGTGGAGAGCATCCTTGGGTAGGGAGGAATTCATGACCCCTTCTTGAGGAGGCAGCAGGTAGAGGAAGGAGCTGAAGGCTGGGTTCCTTATAAATTTACTTACACTAAAATGTTGCGTGACCATGAACTAGCTCCTTCCATTCTCTTTCTCTCCTCTAACCCAAGGAATCATTGTCTTTGGCTGGACCTAATACCCTGTGATGGAGCAGCAACCCACTTCTAGAATGTTCTTGCTCCTCTAGCAGGGCGCTTCCCCTGCAGAATGTGGATGGCTCCCTCAAGCAGGCTGGCTGGGTGGGGCCAGTCACCTTCTGCAGGCAGGCCCAGGTTTCCTTGGTGCTGGTGGTAGCCTTTTCAAACTCTGAGGAAGCAGCTGGCCAGGGTCAGGGACATAGTTCCTGCCTGTGGAACTCAGCACATCTAACAGGCCTGCAGTGGCCTTGTGAGGCCTGCTGAATACTCACAGCTACTCCACTGCCAAGGCCAAAACAGACCTGCCCTGGGCTGCTCCTGGGAGTCATGGAGATCAGCTTGACTGAGGCTCTGCTCAGCGGGCAGGATGTGAGCTGCAAGACCAGCTTTCCCCCAAAGAAATGTCCTCATTTAGAGAACAGACCTGCTTCTGTTGCGGTGGTCAGTGACGGAGGCATAGGATTAGCGCTCCGCTGAGCTTCCCGGGGCAGCCATGCCCGGGCTCGCCACCTCCTTCGGCTTTCTTGAGTCCTTATTCTCGTTTGTTAGAAGCGGAGTGGAAGCGGGCAAAGCAGTTTATCTGTTGTGTCGCACCCGAGCTGCTGGTGACAAATTCAGCCTCAGGCAAGGGGAAACGGAGGGCCGCAGCTGGATTAGGATCATTCCTGCGGCTCCCGCTGGGGCCGCTAGATCTTTGTGAGAACCTGGGATCTACTTCCCTGATCTGTAAGATGGGTCATCGGAAAGTGGCACAGTCACCAGGACAGACGGCCATGAACACACCACAGCTGGCACTAAAGACATTATAGTTCCATAACTCTGCTGACCTAGGGAGGGGTGTCATCATCCTGTAACAGAGAAGACAGGACACTGAGTCTGGGGCCCTGAGGTGTAGGACCAGCACCAGTTCTTCCCCAGGCTGGGTTCTAGTCCTAACCTGTGGCTCTGTGACTTCAAGCAGGTCATTGAACTTGGCTGGGTCTCGTTTTGCAAGAACAGTGTCCACCTCGTGGTGGCTCTAGGACCCCCTCAGCTCTTCAAGCTCCTGGTACACAGTAAGTACTCGGATGGTGGGGGCCTAGATGCCTCGCACCTCAGATGACTCCCCTCCTACAGTCCTCTCCTGCTCTGTCAGGTGGCAGCCCACATAGTCACTTGGCTTACTGGCCAGCGGCTTCAGGTACCTTGCCCCGGGGTTCATTTTAGACTTTGCTGTGAACAATACCCAAGATAGCTCTTGGAACGTCTCCCTCCAGATTCACAGGATGGCTGTGGTCAGCGGTGGGGTAAGGACAGTGGGGTGGTTTCACACCTGAAGAATACTAAGTGGGACTCACTTGGGAGCGGAGGCTTTGAGAGGGAAAGGGCTGGGCTGGGTAGATATGGGGAAAGTGCAGGAAAGGAGAAAGAACCAGGCGAGCCTAGACCACGCTGCCTTTGAGCTCCCCTGCAAACAGGACAAGGTTGAAAGAACAAGAAAGCGGAGGGAAACATATTCAGGAGAAAGCCTAGAGCACTGAGATGGGGTTGTTTAGGTCTGGCTGAGCAGCCTCGCAGACCACTCCCCGGGTCTGCAGGCCACTCTCACCACAGGAGCCAATAAATGATCATGCACAGAGATCCATACATCAGTGGGTGTGTATCTCACACGAGGAAACAAGCATACAGCTGCCTGTCAGCATGCAGACACACAGAGGCATATGGACATACAGAAACACACACATAACCACACACACACACACACACACACACACACACACACACACACACACAAAGCAGGGAAACTCCAACCTGGAGGGCAGGTGTTGGGATCAACCTCCAGCCTCTCCTCTGCCCTCTCTGCAATGTTAGTAACTCTGGCCATGTATGGAGCCAGACTCTGTCCTAAACTCTTCCATTACCATGTTCAGCCTTCACAGCGCCCCGAGAGATAGGCACTGTCCTTAGTCCCGATTTGCCTATGGAGAAGTCCAGTCTCCGAGAGGAAGAACAGCTTGCTGGAGGTTGCGGTTTGTCTAGTAGCTATTCCAAAGCAGACCACCAGAGTGCAGAGCTTCAGTTGTCAGCTCCCCAACCATGTCTGAGCCGCTAAAGTCCTACCCTGGCCCGGGTATGGGGGCTCAGCTCTGCACCCCCACCATGGCCAGGCCCAGGGAGGCAGCCATGGGAGTTGGCCCCTTTGCAGGCCTAGGCAAGGAATGCCACGCTCCTGTCTCAGACTGGAAGAAACAGGCTGGGTCTCTGTGTGTGTCTAGCTCAGGCGTTGATGAGGAGCAGAAGCGGTGAGGCTGGATCAGCACGCTCCTGACTCTTGAGCATCTTCCGTCACCCCCTTTTCCTTGGCCCACCCCATACCTCTCTCTGTCAGCCACTGCCTCAGCAAGCATGTTCCACGCCTCCTGACTAAAGCTTTGGGCAGCTTTTTCTATTTCCCTTCTATTATTCTATGTCAGCCTGCATGCATGATGGGGATGGGGGAGGAGGCTGTTATCTTCTTCTTCTTTTTTTTTTTTTTTTTTTTTGGTTTTTCAAGTCAGGGTTTCTCTGTGTAGCTTTGCGCCTTTCCTGGAACTCACTTGGTAGCTCAAGCTGGCCTCGAACTCACAGAGATCCGCCTGGCTCTGTCTCCTGAGTGCTGGGATTAGAGGCGTGCGCCACAACCGCTCGGCATGTTATCTTCTTTTAATAGGCTTAAGTCTTGCCTCTATCCTGCCTCCAAAAGTTCGTGTGTGTGTGTGTGTGTGTGTGCGCATGTGTGTGTGTGTGTGTGTGAAACCAACTAAAATATTTATAATTTCGTCGTCGTCTATCGGGCTTAGAGTAACAGCTGTGCAGGTATGGAATGTAGGACGTGGGATATAAACAGGTAGACAGTGAGGTCTTTGTGGACAGTCAGCATAAGACCGAGCGGCTGTTGAAAGAAAAACATCACCACCCCGGTCTAATGTTCCTCTTTACTGATGTGGGTAGGATGCCTAGAGTGGCGAGGCATGGACTTTCCGTGTTCCTGATGGGTCTGGGTCTCGTTTTCCACTTCTGAGAAATGATAGAACGGGCTCACAGCGGGGAGAGTGGGCAGGATGGGAAAGGGTCTGTGCGACCTTGCAGGTCTGGATAAAGATTGGTTGTATACGAAGGTGGGCGTCCCCAGAGGACAGAGATCGGTGGTGGCGGCAGCAGCGGTGGTGTGAGGTACCAGAAGGGAGGCCTCAGTCCTATAGGAGAAGGATTCTGAAGATTAAGACTGCGCTGGCTTTGAAGGAAACACACCCTGACACCTTGGAGGTACCAGCTGAGGCTGGGTACCCAGTGAAAGGGGATTCGGAAATCATAGAGATGGGTTGGAGAGATGGCTCCGTGGTTAAGAGCATTGGCTGTTCTTCCAGAGGATCCAGGTTCAATTCCCAACACTCATGTGGCAGCTCACAACCATCTGTAACTTCAGTCTCAGTGACCTGATGTCCTCTTCTGGCCTCTGTGGGTCCCAGGTATGGACTGTGTGGTTCACATGCAGGCAAAACACCCGCACACATAAAAAGAAGCAAGTACAATTAAAAAATATGTAAGGACTCCAGAAATCGCAGAGAGGTTAGTCCCCTCAGGGCCAACATTTGACTACTCAAATTAGTGTCCCCGTGACATTACTGTTACTGTACTAGGTGCTAAAGAAGAGGGTCTCTCGGGGGAGACCTGGACATGTCCTACCTGCTCTGGGCACTGCGTGCTCTGAGGCACTCTGGCCTCATCTTCAACCCCACTCCATCCAGGACATGGTGTCTTAAGTGGAGGGGCCCAGACCTACCAGAGTTGAGGGGACCATTGGCGAGCACCGGGAGCAACCTTCTCACTTAGTGGAGAGGTAAACTGAGGCAAGCGAGGACAACGTGTGTGTGAAGTCAGTGGGCTGTCTACAACTACATCAACCCGAATGCGCTTCTCTAGTCTGAAGTCAGTGGAATCGTAGGAGGTGGTGGATGACAGTTCTAGCTCAAATGTGTTTCCAGCCCTAGGTTCCTATGTCTCCAGCCTGCCAGGCCAGTGATGGACTAAAAATGTCCCTATCAGAGCAGGCCTCCTGGAGGAGCCTGCATGCCCTTCACCACAACCCATGGCACTTCTGGCTTGGGATATGTTTGTGTGCACTTACTTAGGCCCTGTAGATGGCATCCATTACAGTAGGTCAAGAGATCTGACGGCTACTATACAAAAGGAAGGAACGACCGTCTCCTTCCGACTTGTCCCCTACAGAGCACTTTCCATTTCCTGAAATTCCCTGGCGTGTTTTCTCATTGCTTTTCCCCCTCTGCTCTTCTGACCTCACTCTCAAACCCAGGAGAGTCCCTGCTTGACTCCTGGTCCTTAGGACAAGCTTGATGTACAGTGTGTGTGTGCAGGAGCTACATGTCAGAAGCATGGTGGCTGCCTTAATTAGGGTTTCTGTCGCTGCGAAGAGACACCATGACCACAGCAACTCTTATAAAGAAAACATTTAATTGGGACTGGCTTACAATGTCAGAGATTTAGTCCATTATCCTCATGGCAGGAAGCATGGCGGCATACAGAAAGACATGGTGCTGGAGAGGTAGCTGAGAGTTCTATATTCAGATCTGAAGGCAGCAGGAAGAGAGTGACACTGGGCCTGGCTTGAGCATCTGAAACCTCAAAGCCCCACCCTCAGTGACACACTTCCTCCAACAAGGCCACACCTACTCCAGCAAAGCCACACCTCTTAATAGTGCCACTCCCTATGAGCCTGTGGGGGCCATTTTCATTCAAACCACCACGGTGGCCCCTGCCTGCAATCCCAGTACACTGGACACAGAGGCAGGAGGATCATTACAAGGCAGCCTGGTCTACACAGTCAGTTCCAGACCAGCCGGGGCTGTATAGAAAGACTGTCGAAACAAAATGGGAGAGGGTGGGGGTGGGGGAAACTAGGTGGTGGCTAATACTTATAATCCTAGCATTTAAGAGCCTGAGGGAGTTAGACTGTTGTTAGGCTAGCCTGGGCTATGTAGTAATTTGAAGGCTAGCCATGGCTATTGGCTATGTAATGAGCCCTTGTCTCAAAAAAAAAAAAAAAAAAAAAAAAAGAGGAAAGACAGAAAAAGAAGAAGAAAAGAGAAAGAAAAAAAGAAAAGAAAATAGAACAATTTATCCTCCCCCAACCCCAAAGAAACAAACCACGCAGAGTGAATACACAGTGAGCAGAGCTCTTAAGGCTCCAGCGTGAGGACTACTAACCGGAACCCTTCCTGAGCCAGGCCCTGCATCCGGCATGGTTACTGAGTGTCCCTCCCGTGGCCCTCATTTCAACCCCACGACAGTGCCCAGGAGGCCCTGTCCTTAGCCCTATTTCACAGGTCGTCAAACTGAGGCTAAGAGGCTCAGCCGCTTCTGTCCTGTGTCGTCTCCCACCCTGTACAGCACTCAAGCTCCTGCCTCTTACTCTTGACTCCTGCTGCCTTCCCCATGTCCTCCTGGGGACCAAGTGTCCTGTGGGACCAAGTCCAGGGCCCCCTCTGGGTCCAGCTGGGCTGACTGAAAACTGGAGAAGGGAAGGGTCCACACCTCTCAGCCCTTTTCCCGAGGGCTCCCTCATCTGCGGTTGTTTAGACTCCTTCTGGAGAGGCCTGCTAAAGAGCTACCCAGACCCCTTGGCTCCCTACCACTGGTGGGAATCTCCACATCTTCTGAGGCATCTGATATCCAAAGAGCCACTTAATCCAGAGCTGAATTTCCCCAGCTCGGCTACTCTTCACTGAGAAATTTCTCTGTGCAGGACTTGCTCAAACGCCCACCATGGCCATGAGAAGCACATACTATTCCCCCAGAGAAAGAGTTTCTCTGTGTAGCCCTGGCTATCCTGGAACTCACTCTGTAGACCAGGCTAGCTTCGAACTCAGAGATCCACCTGCCTCTGCCTCCCAAGTCCTGGGACTAAAGGTGTGCACCACCACACCCAGCTACGCAGGCACTATTCTTATCCCAGGCTGCTGGGTTTCTCTTTTCCTTTAAGACAGGGTCTCACTCTGTAGCCCAAGCTGGCCTGGAATTCACTATGTTGTCCAGGCAGGCCTCCAACTCTCAATCCTCCTGCCTTGTGACCTTTTAGGCGCTGAGATTCCAGGTACGCACCACCAGGAGACTGGCTAATATTATCCCAGTTGACAGATGAGGAAATTGAGAGACAGATACATAATTTGCCCAAAGTCTCTGAGTTGGTAAAGTGGTAGGATGCAAAATGTAGTCTGAAGTTCAGAGGTGCGGCGGTAGAGGCCATGCCTTTCCAGACTCAGGCTAGGGCTGATCAGAAAAACACGTGTCATTTTATAATGTCTGCAGTCACACTGAAAGAAAGAAAGAAAGAAAAAAAACTCAAAACACTGGTACACTAGTGCAAGAAAGATGCCAGTGAAATTATTTCTAATAATTTACAAACCAGGTAGAGTTATTTTGAGACGTTCTCTATTTTGTTTTGTATCATCTTGGGAATAGTCTGTATTATTTATTTATTTATTTATTTATTTATTTAGTTAGTTAGTTAGTTAGTTAGTTAGTTTAGAGTATGTGTCCCTCTGAGTGCCACATTACAACTACTTGGAAGCGTATGTGTCTAGTGGTAGCCGATTTGGTTAGCACAGCCTTGAGAGGGCTTACAGTGGTATCTCTGGGTCACAGGAAGAAACCCATAACCATTGGACTCCAGCGTGATCATTTTTATCATTAGCTGTTGTTGGTCCAAGAAGAGGCCGGAATGAAACCACAAACCTTTGGCATAAGCTGCACCCTGATGTCTCTATTACCAGCCTTCTGAGCCTGAAGCTTGATGGCTCCCAGGAGGGGCCACCTTTGTGAACCTTTGGCCTGTAGGTTAGGAAGTGGCAGCTTGGAGAGGAGGAGGGGCTGGCTGAGAACCCTCCATCTTCCTGGCTGGCCAGCTGGGTACCACATGAAGCGAGGCCTCTTGAGGGTTGATAAGCCTGTGGCCCATCTGCTCAGGACGTTGTAAGTGGCTGGGTTGTAAAAGAGAAGGCAAAGGAAATTCTGCCTCCCAGGTTCTTGTGTGCTTTCAGCTGCGAGGATTGTAAGCCAACAACTAAAACTCATTATCCTTCACACACGCTTTTCATGAAACCCCATGAATTATTAAGTGGAACAGGGATAGGGGTCGGCCCTGCTCCCTTTCCGCTCTTGTCTGAGAACAGCTAAGTGAGTGCAGTATTCCCAAACTCTCTGCACACAGGAATCACTGGGAAAGATAAAAAACTTTCAGATGCTCCGAGCCTACTCACAGACACATATGTCATCCATCAGGGCTTCGGCCAGGGATTTGGAATGTGTGAAACATTCTCAGGTGGTTCTAATGTAGGGGCAAGCTTGGAAACCAGGTACTTCCTCTTGGAGGCCTGTGCTCAGGGCCTGTGCCCAAGCAGCCCTCACAGTGGTCATGGCACAAGCGTGGTTTCAGGGAAAGCAGAGGCTCGCCGTGATTGAGGAAACGTGGTGTAGTGGAATTTGCCGGCTGTGCCTTTAACCAGTTCCGGGGTGGTCAGTGCTAAAGAGTGGGCTGCTCTACAGGGGGAAGGACCCTGGTTTGTAACATCATCCCATGTCCATGTTGTAGCCGCTCCCACCACAGTCCACTTCAAGCTATCAATTCTCCCCTGTAAGGGTACAGAGGTGGCGAGAGATGTGCACATTTCTGGCTGGGGAGATGGGTCAGGGGGCGGGGGGGGGGGGCGGGGGTAAGAGTGCTTGCTGCATAAGCATGCAGGTGTGTGGCTGTGCTTGTGACTCCAGTGCTGTGGGCAGAGACAGAAGGATCACTGGGGTTTTTTGGCCATCAGCCTAGTGCCAGGTTCAATGAGAGACCCTGCCTCAAAGGAATAAAATGGAGAGCGATAGGACACCTCATGTCCTGACAAAGACTCTCGGGGAAGAGGGGGGGCCCACGAATGGGAGGGAAATGGATAGGTATGCTCTGAGTTTTTAGCTTCTTTCACAAACTGGAATCATACCACACTAGTTTTGTTCAGTCTGGACTTGTCCTGTTGAGTCCCCAGAGCAAGGCTAGGGTGGCCAAAGAGAACAGCTTTAGGGCCAAGTGCCTGGTGCTCTGGTCTACTCTGGGCCCTCCATGACCACAGGGCCTCGGGGACGTTCCTTCCCTTCTTGGTCTTCATCTCCTCTTGTGGCCAGGAGGGGGACCTGTGGCTTCCCAGGCTGGTCCGATCCGGCCAGCCATAGCCCTATATTTATAGCCATGACTTCAGTCTCTCCAGTTTCGTCAGAGCTGGTTCCTTGGCCCATGTACTTGTCAATCCAGCATGGCAGAAATAGGTGTGACGTGCAGGGGGCTTAGCTGGTTTGGTGCAGCCTGGATTTGCAAGTCCATTTAGAACAGACCTGGCACCTAGGGCCCTGAGTTGCCAGGTGCCACAGGCAATAGGAGCTGGAAATGGGCTTTGAGGCTCAAGCTTAGGGGTCACTGAGGACCAGAATGGAGAGCTGTGGTTAAGCCAGGACCACAATGAATACCTTTTATGCTGGATGGCACATTCCCCCCCTCTTGGATCCTTTAGAGGACCCTAGTGACGACTTCATGTCCCAGGGACCTGTCAGGTCCCAGCTTGGCCATCCCTCTACTCAGGAACCATGGGCAGAGACTACTCTTTGCTGGGCCTCTGCTTTCTTGTATTAACTGGGAAGAAGGAGTAGCAGGTACTTGGAGGAGGAACGGGTGCTGACCTCAGTGGACACGGTGGCCAGGATAGGCCCTGCACAGAGTCAGTGCTCAGCAGATGGTGGCCTTGCTTCTTACGACACCCGCAGGCATCCTCTCAGAAAAGAGTAGTTACAGTGGCCAGAGAAGCACCTCAGAGAACTCCTTCACAGGTTGCCTTATTTAATCCTGCCAAGGACTATCCAGAATCACCACCGTTATTCCCAGATTCACTCCACAGTATCTGTTTTTCCAGGAAGAGGAGGAGGAGGAGGCAGCCTATCAATTTCAGAACCTCGAAACACTGTGTTCTCAGATGAAATAATACTAATACATGAAATCAAAGGTTTAGATACAGATTGCGAAAAATATTCTGTCCTAAACGGTAGTCATAGTCAGTTGTAGGGGGATGAGCAGGTTCTAAAACAGTGAGTAACTGAGTCATCAGCACAATAGCATGAGAACTGCGCCTCCCAGGGCTTCTGCCATTTAATGTTGATTTTTATGCTTTTTTTTAAAAAAAAAAATAATTGCATATGAAAATCTAACACCATCATGAACTTGAAATGCATATGCCGCCCAAAACCCAGAATAGTATCTGTGGAGGTTTCTCTCTGCTTGCTCTATCTCGACTCTGCACAACACTCCCTGGCTCTCTTTCCTGCCTAATTATGATTCCATCCCATTTAGCACCATCTGATTCGCTCGCTTATTTATTTATTTATTATCTGTCCACCCCAGCCAACATGTGAGCTCCACGGGGGTAGGGTTTCTCTCCCTCTTGTTCACTGTGTGCCACCAGAGCTGAAAATAGCAGGCATTCGTGAATGCGTGTTGAGTGAAAGAACAGAGGAATGAATGGCTGAGCCTCCGCCCTGCCAAGAGGGCACCAGGGATTCAGAGAGGCAACGTGACTCATCTGAGGTTATTTGCAGTCTCGAGGCTGGGCTAGCACTCACCTCCCCGAGGACCCCCTGATCCCTCACTGCCCTCTGATGCCAGGGAGTTCCTGATGCTTCTGGGTTCTCCTAGCCTCACGCCGTGCCCACTCAACCCAGGCTCCTTCTCCCCAAGGGACAGGTGGGAATGGAGGGAAGGAAAAGAGTGTCAAGGAAGAAGGAGAAGCCGCCATAGCAGGGTGGGTCTCTTGACTCGGCTGGTGGGACAGAGACGGAGGAGGCCAGAGTCCTTGTCTTTTCTTCAGGGCCTAGGAGGAGGGCTGGGAAAGGGGCAGTCATATTCCACAGCCCCCAAAGACAATGGGACAGGGGAAGTTCAGTGAAGGCGTCTGTGCAGCGTCACCCCACTGCTTCTGCTCCACCAACCACACTACCCAGGACCTTTTATCAGCTGGATAAATTGAGGCCCAGGGAAAGGAAGTAACTTCTCCAAGAATGCAGGACAGAGCGGTGACAAGTGCCCCGGCCTGTCTGGAGGTTGCAAAAGCATGGGACTGCCTTGATGTCCCTGCCTTGGTACCCAGGAGAGAGGCAGACAGAACATCTTCTTAGCTCAGATGCTTGGGGACAGTAGAGGCCCTCTGCTTAATGGCAGGAAGACTTCAGCTCTAAACAGGCCAGACACCTGTTTATCTGCTCTGAAGCTGAGGGTACTGCCAGATAGGAGTGGGCTGGGCAGATTCTGAGTAGCCCCTTTCCCTGGGCTACCCCATTTTTAGCACCAGCTACATATATAGTTAATCCCTTGGTTACCCCATATTCATGCGTTAAAGGGACTGCGGTGTGCCAGGTGATGTAGCAGGCACTGGAGGGAACCTCCCATCCTGTTGTCTTCTCCTTCATCCACCCATTAGTTCATTCATTCACACTGCTGGGGGAGTGCAGCCTCGTGGACGAGCCTTGATGTCTAGAGTGAGACTTTTGGGATCGGAACCTGATGTAGCTACCAGGCTGGCTGTGTGAACTTGGCGGGTCATGGAAGCCCAACTTCCTTATCTATGGAATGGGGTTAATAATAACTCCTTGCCCTTCTCCTGAGGAGGGTCAGATGAGTGAGGTGCTTGGAATAAAACCTGACATAGAGACTATGCAACTACGTCATCTCTTATCACCTATATTGTTTTTATGTGCCTGGCACTGTGCCACGAGCTGAGGAAGCCGCTCCAAAACATTTCTAGTCCAGGGACCCCTGAATGCCAGTCCCGGTGCGGTCTCTGCCTTCTGCTCCAGCTGCGCTGCCCTCAGTCCCATTCCACAGGACCGGCCCAGCAGCAGTCCTACAGGGTTGCTTCCACACTGTTAGCAGAAGGGGTCCTGGCAATTGAGGCCTGTCACAGCCTGGCCCTCTCAGAGCCTCCCCTGCCTAGGCCCTTCCCAACGTGCTCAACCTCGGCTTATCCAAACCCGCATGGGTTTCCAGATCTGTCTCTCTCCAGTGGTCTCTTGCCTTCTCGTCTTCATGGGGTCTTGATGGATCATCTCACTTAGGAAGCCAAGAACCATGGATCAGATCCTACAGAGTACAGAGGCAGAAATAGACTGCAGGGGAGCATGGGGTCAGCTAGGGAGAAGGACATTTGGGGAATAAGGGTCTTATCTTCCTGGGCTACTAATTCCTTCTCAGCTTAATTTTGTCCTCTGCAGAACCTCAGCACTCGGGTGGAAGTAGGGGAGAGGCAGGAGGATATGAATTGGAGGCTAACCAGGGCTATATAGTGAGACTGTGCCATAAGAAAACAAGGGGGTAGGGGTGGCTGGGGAGATGGATCAGTGGTTAAGAACATTTGCTGCTTTTTGCAGAGGACCCTGGTTCAGTTTTTTTGTTTTGTTTTGTTTTTTGTTTTTTGTTTTTCGAGACAAGGTTTCTCTGTGCAGTTTTGTGCCTTTCCTGGAACTCGCTCTGTAGACCAGGCTGGCCTCGAGCTCACAGAGATCGTCTGCCTCTGCCTCCCGAGTGCTGGGATTAAAGGCTTGCGCCACCACCGCCCAGCCCCAGGTTCAATTCTTAGTACCCACATGATGGGTCACAGCCATCCGTAATTCCCACTATGGGGAATCCAACACCTTCTTCTGGCTTCTGTGGGCACAAGGCATGCACGTGGTGGACATATATACATGCAGTAAAACACTCATACAGATAAAACAAAAAACTTAAAAAAGAAAAAAGGGGCTAAAGACGTGGCTCACTTGGTAGAGCACTTGCCTGCCATGATAATATATACAAGGCCTTTGGTGTAACCCCCAACACCATATAAACGGCTTGGTGGTACATACCTAGGAGGTAGAGACAGGAGAATCATAAGATCAAGGTTATCCTTGGCTACATAACCAGCTTGAGGCCTGTGTGGGCTAGAGATTCTGTCAAAAAGAAAGAGAAGAGAGAGAAGGGGATATAAATAGGAAAAAGAAAAGGAAGGAAAAAGGCAAAAAGAGAAGCCCAGAGCCTGGGATGACTCTGGGAGAGTGAGGACGAGGACCCCATGCCTGGACTCCATTGTGCACCTTTTGGTCTGACCCACTGTGTACCTCTGGCAGCCCTTGCTCCCTCACTTCCTTGATAACCACATAGTAGGCTCTTCTGGTCTGCCAGTCCTGTAGCCTGTGACTGGCAGTCACTGGCCCTGAATGTCTGGCCTGCAAGCATCCACAGAGCCTGGAGAGCAGCCGGTGGCTGAAAGCAGTGAGCTTGCACTCTGTCTACAAATCCCTACAACCACCCTGGGAAGCACAGGAGGCTGGCTCAAGCCAGGCACCTCAGCGTGTGTGTGTGTGTGTGTGTGTGTGTGTGTGTGTGTGTGTGTGTATGTGTGACAGAGACAGAGAGACAGAGACAGAGAGACAGAGACAGAGAGAGATGGAGACAGACAGAGACAGACAGAGATGGAGACAAAGAGACAGAGAGAAACAGTGACAGAGACAGAGAGACAGAGACAGACAGAGACAGAGAGAATTTGAACCAGGGTCTGACTCCAAGCCAGCAGCCTTCCCCCACCATGCAGAGAGCAGCATAAAGGACATGAGACCCCCCGCGTCACAGATGCTGGACTCTGTTTTCAGAAGCTGGCAGCAGAAGGAGCCTGGGATGTCTGGTCAGGCGCTGGGACTGCAGGGCATCTGATGCCCGACTGGGCTGTGGGGCTGAGGTTGGAGCATTCAGGTGCCTGGGTTCAGGTAGGACCTGCCCCCTCACCTGGGCTCCAGGCTCCCTCTGTGGGGTGGGTGGGGAGGAGTGGGCTCTGTAGGCCAGAGCTCAGAGCTGGTAGCAAGATAGGGGCAGTGTGTGCATGAAAATGCATTTCAAGCTTGGGAGGGGCCCTTTCCATCTCTGCTAAGCAGGACCGTCCTTCTCCTGCCCACACAGATGGGCAGCCACATGGGCTCAGCATCTCCAGGGGCTGTACTGTAGTCCCTGGAGCCACAGTTTGTAGCTGCTAAAAGTGGTAGCTAAGAGCACTGACTCTGACAGCCTTGGTTCCCACCCTCTTAACCTTCTTGCCCCAAACTCTAGACATGGTATCAAGCTTCAGGGTCTTCATGTCCAGACCACACGCTCCACCACCTTCCTGGAGAACTATGGGTAAAGGTCTCAGACCAGTACCTAGTAGACACTTAGGAGGCAGGGCCTGCTTTTGTGACTATGAGTCCCTGTGGCTCTGGAACATCCCCGGGTATTTCAGAGCGCAGGCCTGCAAGGACCCCTGCTGAGTCCCTGCCTGGATTGGAAATCCTGCCTCCTTGGGAGGGATCTCTGAATTGGAGTGCTCCTGCCAATCCCTCCCTCCCGGCTTGGCAGCCTGAAGACAAAGCGGGCCAAAAATATTTGTGTGGGTGGCGGAAAGTTAACTTTTCCGCCTCTCTCTTCTTTCCTGGAAACCGTGGCCACTGTCAAATACAGCAAAACAGAAGCAGGGATGGAGCAGGCGAGGCCCCCACAGGGAGTCAGAGAGCTCTGCCCCCGCCCTTCACCCACTCCTCCTGCCTCCTGCCATCTGGTTCTGTGACAGGGTAGGGGTGGGTGGCTCTGAGTGCCGAAAATCATGGCTCTGGGATGCCAGAGTCCTGTGGCTCTTCCAGCATTGGCTGCCTGAGTTGCATTGTGCCCTTGGGGACAACCGACTCCAGAGGGCAGGAGGCACCTGGCCAGGCTCATGCAGAAGCTAGGGTCCCCTCCATGAGAGTTGAAGGCCTTTGAGACTCCAGCAGCAGGAGCCCGGCATCTGCTGGTAAACAAGCGAGATCCTGGGGAGGGAGTGAAGACCTGAGGCCACCTCCATCAGGCTTGAGGTCCAGCCTCATGGTCAAGGTGTCAGAGCAGGGTGTGACTCCTAGCTGGGTCACTTTGTTGAGTGGATTCCCACTTTCCCTCCCCCTAGGAGGAGTTATGAAAGCATCCGTCTGGTACTCAGGGTGCTTGCCTAAGTGAGCACCCAGGAGGGAGTGTGTGCCCAGTCCTGGGGGCTCCCTTCTTCCCGGGTGCTGCTAATAGGTGCTTGGTTCTCTCTCTGATGAGGACTCATGTTTGCCTTCTCCTGGTTGTTGACTCTGAGCTACCAGAGGGTCTAGTTATGCGCTCATCTCCCAGTCCGCTTACCAGTCTCTCCAGGCACAGTCCCAGCCAGAGGCCAGGATCTCAACCCAGACTACTACAGTTGGGATGACTGGCCCCTTCCTGGGCTAGAGGCCTAAGGGCCACGGGTGGTCAGGCTTGGCTTCACTGTCATCAAGCCAGTAGACGTTAATGAATTCTCCCCAGCCAGGCGCAGCCAAAACATGAGTATGCGCACGCATGAGTCCTCTATCTGTCTCCTAATAGAGAGTTCACATGGCTAAGCAGTGGTAGAATGGAGTCTTTCAACAAGATCTAGTCACTACAAGGGTGCTTCCAAGCATGACCAGTGTGCCCTGCCTTAAGGGCTACCAGCTCAACTGAAAAGGTCTTCTTCATGTCAGACTCTGTGTCTCCTCAAATGACTTCCAAACTTTTGTCCCCACTGTGGCACTCTCTCCTGCTCTCTGGGACTCTCCCATGGACCTGCCCACTGCACATCTCCCCTGGAAATCTAAACATCAGGCACCTCCTCGTTCCACTGGACACCTGCCCCTTCCTGTTTGTTTCCAGCCTCCATGAACACAGTCATGTGTCCTCAAAGCCAGGGACCCGTGTGGTACCCCACATTCCTCCTCCTTCTCTATACCCACTCTCCATCTGCCAAGATCTTCCTCCCGAATACCCTCCATTCATCCCCTCCTCCTCAGCCCTTAGAGAAATCTCCTGCCCTCTCCTGATTATCATCATTCGTAACATCTACAAATAATTCTACTATGATCACTATTTTCTCATTATCATTCACAGCTCTCCCTAATGCAGCAGTTCTCAACCTGTGTGTCGCAACCTCTTTGGCGGTTGAAGGGCCTTTTCACAGGGGTCACCTAAGACCATCGGAAAACACAGATATTTATATTACGATTCATAACAGTGGCAAAATTACAGTTATGAAGTAGCGATGAAAATAATTTTGTAGTTGGGGGTCACCACAGCATGAGGAACTGGATTAAGGGATTGCAGCCTTTAAGGCTGAGAACCACTGCTCTAACAGATGTCAAAACTTCATGAACTAGAGCACCATACCTTCATCTACACTCCGTGTTTCTTACGATATCTGAAGTCGAATGGGGGCCTGATAACTTTTTGTGGGATGAAAGAGTAGCCCACATAAGTTAAGCGATGGCTCAGAAACTGTGCTCAACACTCTGCATGCATTTTTTCATAGAACCCTTTCCACAATTAAATTGGAGTTGATCCGTCATCTAAAGTGCTTGGGACCAGATTTTAGTGTTTCAGATTTTAGACTTTTTTACATTTTTGAAAAATTTGCATATGCATAATGAGGATAGCTTTGGGGATGCGAAGCTAAGTCTAAAATTAAGTTTAATTTCTGTTTTGTACATATCTTATACCCAGCCTGAAGACCATTTTACACGATGCTTTTTTTTTTTTTTTTTTTTTAACTGCGCCTTATGTTTACTGTGACTTAGTCCCCAAGTCCAGGGATGAGATTCACACTGGTGGCTACGTGGTGGTGCTCAGAATGTTCTGGGTTTGGGGTTTTCAGATACTGGGGTGCTCAAGCTAGATCACAATGTCCATTTCACAGATAGGGGAGGGGAGACTCAGAGGCCAACACACAAGTGGCAGAGTCGGATCCTGGCTCAACGTCTGGGCACCTGTGAGCATGCCATTGTGTTGTCTCTTATAACCAGCTGTGTACCCTAATTGTGTACCCTGCACCCCACTGTCCCTGTGGTTTTTGTGGTGTGTGTACCTTGGGTGGGACATGAAAGAATTCTTTTTACATGGTGCTCATGAGTGTTTTAAACTAAGTAGATATTTATTTAATGTGCACAGGGAAGGGGGTGACTTGGCCCGATTTGCTTGTGGTTTTCCTGCAATTATTGCTCAAGATAAGTCTAAAGTAATAGAAGTTATGTTATTTAAAGTGGATTGAAGGGAAACATTAAGTAAATAAGTGTCAGGTAGCCTAGGGATAGGGTATGAACAGCGTGCTACAAAAAACACTTCCCTGTGGAGGAGTGGGGACTGTACCCCAGATCCCAGCCAGCTCTTGAGGCTACCCAGGGGTAGAGAGGTCCCAGTGATTCCCTTCAGAACATTCAGTGAGCTCTCTGACGTGTGGCATCTTCTCTATCCTACGCAGATAGATCTCTCGGGAGGGCCCTACAGAGCAGAGCCCAGGAGGGTAAGGACAAGTGTTAGAGGACTACATCTTCACCCAGCCCAGAAAGGACTTGTCTCGCCCCTCAGCTGGACCTCACTCCAGCCCTGCGTAGCAGCAGAAGGTGACTTTGCAGAGAACCCCAGGAGGCCTCGAGAGGAGTGAGGAGCAGTACTCACACGGGTCACCCACCCTGCACCAGGAGGCCGCTGCTTTGTCCTACGGAGGAGAGGACCACAATGCTGGGCCCTCACTTCCCACCGCTACCCCTTGGGCCCAGCGAGGGGAGGCCTGCCCCTTGCCCCTTCCAGATCCCGGATGGCAGCTACAGGTGCCTGGCTCTGGAAGCTGAGGAGAGCAGCAGTGAAGATGGCCTCCAGGGAGAGGGGAGGCTTGTGGAGCTGGAAGAAGAGGCGGCCAGCAGAAGCAGAGCCAGGCATGGGACTGTGCAGCTATCCAGAGCCCCAGGCATAATCCAGCCATCCAGCTGTTCCAGGGAGGCACGAGGTGGGTTCCAGCCCAGTGACAGGGCCAGCCACGACTGGGATGTGGTACAGGCCCGAAAAGTGATGACAACCAGTGGCAGCACCAGCCCTGGGCCCAGGGTGGCCCAGAAGCCAGGTAAGCTTGTATCCCTTCTCCCTCGGGCCATAGAAAACCCCACATGTTCTTAATCAGGGACTTTAAAAGCACGTTTTCCTAGGATGATTAACAACGATCACAAGTCTTCCCGCGTGTCCAGATCTCCAGCTGTGGGAGATGGGCACCTGGGCAGTGTGTGTAGTTCCAGCTGTTTGTCAAGGAGAAGGCATCAGTAGAAAGCCCATATCTCACTTGGTTGACAAAAAAAAAACCCACTCCCCCCATCACCTACCTTTTAGCCATTACTGGTAGCAAGGGACTGTGAAGTCCCAAGCAACTGACCTGGGCAGAACCCCCTCATTAAACCTACAGAGCTCAGTGGCAGCTCTAGACAAACAAACACCCCGACAGGGAGGCTATTGCCTCACAGGTGCTGACAGGGCAGAGACTGAAGCCGTTTGTGTAAGCTGACCTCAATGGGGAAACTGAGACTCAAGAATAGGAGAGTGCTCATCCGGGACCCTCCGCGTATTGATGGCTGAGCTGGGCAAAGGGTCCTCACTCAGGCCTTGGTTCTCCATCTGTCAGAGATGAATGACAAAGGCAGAAGCCTTGTCACCTGCATTGCAGCAAGATCTGATGGCAGCTTGTGGGAGGGAGGAGGATCGTGTTCTCCTGGGGGCCAGCGAGCACTGGAGTCCTCCGGAGTCCTCCGAGCAGGCAGGGTGAGGCGAGGGAACCAACCTACTCTGCCTCATTGCCTCCACCGCCGGCCAGGGGCAGTGGAAACCGCTGCAGTGGGTTCACACTGGAGGTGGGGCTGGCTGTGAGCTGAGCCGCCATCTGCCCAGGCAGGAGAGCTGCTGCCAGCAAGTCCCCAGGGTGCAGAGTGTGTGTGGGGGGACAGTCCTGGGAGGGCTTGTGCGTCAGGAGAGTGAAGGAACACTTCATTTCTCTGCAGGCGTTGCTGACGCCAGAGCTGGCACCTCACCAACCTTCTCACCCACTCTGCTCTCTTTGCAATAATTCTCTCCAGGCTCTGATCATCTCCTTGGGTCACAGTCCCTGCCCAGGCATGGGCTATACCGAGAGCTGGGCAAGAGCAGTGAGGGGCCTTCAGAGCCTCGAAACAAGGAGGAGGCTCCCAGAGTCAGCCTGAATATGGGTCCTCGAGCACCTGAGGACAGTTGTGACTCGCTCCCTGCCCTTACCTGGGCCACAGCTAGGTCAGGAGGCAGGGATGATGGGTATCAAGCCCAGTACTCAGTCATCAAGCCCTAGCAAGTCCCTTTGGTGAGCTCATTTTTTTTTTTTCAATCTGTGAAAACAGAATAAAAACAGGAGCTGTTGAAAGGGTGCCATGATCTTAGCTGTGGCTGTTTTGGAAAATTTACAATGCTCTAGGTAGCTGTGTAAAGCGAAATGGAAACGATCATTACTGGCTGAACCACACAACTGCTGTTGGTTGAGCTGTGTGCAGAGACTGCTGTGCAAACAGCTTCTCTGTATGGCTTCATGTGGTCTCACAGCAAAGCCCATTCCACAGATGAAAGATGGAGGCTCAGGAATACTGTAAGTGACTTGTCCAGGATGTGACTAGCGTGTCCGGCTATGGATGGTTGATTGACTAATGGGCCTCATGCTATTAGCTAGGATTCTACACTGAAATGGCGCTTTCTGCAGATACCCTGGAATGGTAGCCACTATGGGTGAGGTGGAGAGGAGAAAAGATCACCTTTAGTTACTTTGTTGGCATCTCACACCCCGTGGGTCATTTGATGGGATCTCACTGTAGTTTTCCCAGGAAGGACAGGTAAGATGATGGAGACTCAGAGATTCAAGTCACCTGTCCAAGGCACGCAGTCATTGTCAGCTCGGAGACTCGGTGCATCCTTTTCATGAGCAGCCCAATTCATTTGTCTCTTTACTGTCCATCCAGTTGGCCCGAGCATTCTAGGGACAGAGAGGCAGAGGCGGCCTCAGGAGGAGAGAAGGGAGAGGTGAGACTTCTCAAAGGAAGCTGGGACTTGCTAAGGAGTGGAAATCTGGGTGGTCTTGGATCTAAGTCTCAATGGCTTTTCTGCTCCCTGGGGATGGGTAGTGGCAGGTCCCTTCCCTCTGCCTGGAGAGCCGGAGGGAAGGAGCCTGGGGAGCTGCCAGGTTATTAGCGGCTTAGGGCTTCCTCTCCAAGCTTCCTCTCATTACAGAGAGGATCATAAGCATCTTCAGACAATCACACCCATCCTTCCGCTATTAAACCTGGCTTTCTGGAGTGCTGCCTGGCAGACTGAAGCTGAAGCCATTCATCTTCTGCCTCGGGCACCTTACAGACCTTTCTTTGGGGGTCAGCGGATGCTGGTACCAGCCGAGCCGGGCAGAAGAGGGCCTTTGGCAGGCAAGAAGGGACTGCAGACTCGAGTTTGAAGTCACCAGGGGCTGAAGGAAGTCTGGTGGAGGATGTGATCAGATGGTCCGTGGTTGGCCAAGAAAGAGCTCTACCCTGTAGCCATCCTGGCCACAGAGTCTCAGCTGATTGTACCTGGCAGGGGACTGAGTCTGCTGTGCCGATGGCGACAGAGGGAGAGAAACAGAAGATGACAGGCATGCAAAGTCACCCAGTAAATTGATAGCAAAATTGAAGGCTGGAACCCCGGGCTGCTTCTCTTTTCAAATGCTCCGCTCCGTGTGGAATGTTTTATACAGAGTGCTTCAGTGCATCCTCTGAATAGCCTTAGGAAGTTCAGACTTGCCACTGCCGTCTCCTCTTCCTCCTCCTCTTCCTCTTTCTCCTCCTCCTCCTCTTCTCCTTTTTATTTTGAGACAGTCTTGCTGTGCAGTCTCCCTAAGACCTGAAATTTGCTGAGGAAATCTGGGCTGACCTTGAACTGTGGCCTCTCAGATGCTGGGGTTATGGGTGTGCCTCCCAGACCCAGTTCATTCTTCCCTCATCTCTGTCTTCCAGATGAGGAAACTAGGCACACAGAATTTCAGAGAATTGTCACATTGAAGTCCAACGGCCTGTAGGTGGAGGAGCTGAGATTTGAACCCTGAGAGGTCTTGGGGCCCCGTGCTTCTAAATCCTCTTTCTGCTGCTTTGTTTCCATGGCAACAAGGAAGCAGGCTGTGTTCTTCCACCCACCTGGGGCTGGAAAATGGTTGTTCAGGCTCTGAGAGTGGGTGGGGGACCCAGCCAAGCCACATTCCTCTTCTTCAGATGTAACGGGGAGACCTGTGAGCCACTGCTGACCCAGCTTCTCCTTTGCCAGAGGCCACTCAATGGTGAAGGTTATCCAGAGGATTCTGGGGCCTTTGCCACTCTAACAGACACTGCCTTGAGCCTCAGATGGGTAGGAGGATAGGGTTATGGGTATAGATTGTAAGGTAAGCCTGCCCTGGCCACCTCCATCTTGATTAAACAGAGGGAAATGAACTACATCTCTTTTATTAGGGAGAGAGCTGACAGAGTCTGGTCAAGGTCAAGGAGCCAGGGTCAAGGCTCCTGTCCCTTAGGCTTCTGGGAAAGAGCAGATGGCAGAGGAGGCTGGGCAGGGAGCCCCACACCCTGGTGACTTTAACAGGAAGATGACAGTGAAGAGCACTGCTCCAGATTCTCGTATACCTTCCTGTGCTGTTCGATCAAACATACATACCATATCCATCCATGAACACACGTGTACACCACCATGTAGACATGCCACGTTCCCAGACATTCTCCTATGACCTTTTTCAGTTGATACATGTGTGAATGCCATCACACCCTGGCACACACATGTGCAATGGGCAGACACTGGCATACACTCTCCCAAACGGCCTCTCATCCATCATATCACGGTACATGCAGGCAAGTGCCTCAGGTTTGTTTACATAGCCCCCATCCCACATCGGGTCACGCAGACACATGTAAGTGTTCGCGCACGAGTACACAGTTTCCTGTAGACGAGGATTAAGCCACGTCCTGCTCTTCCTTTCTTTTGCTACACACTCCTGGCCTGTCTTCCAGGCACAGCCGCTCTTGCGCATCGACCGTCACACACCCACATGCAGACGGAACCACTTTCTCTCCGCCTTCTTTTCCCCATCTCTTTCTCTTTCACAGCCCACCCACACAGTAATCCTAGCCTCTCTCTCTCTCCCTCTTCCTCTCACCCACGCACTGTTTCCTGGATTTCCACAGGCTAGGCTGCAGCCACCTCCCCAGCGCATGCACAAGGAGAGAGCAATCTCTTGCCTGGTGCCATCTCCAGGATATCTTCTTGTCCCCCACCCAACCCACCAGGACAAGAGTGACCACAGGCCGGAGGAATGCCCTGAAGCCCACAAAGCCAGACAGAGGGATGGAAGGGGCCAGCGTGGATTTGTCTCCCCAGTCACCTGACCTCCTGCTCTCAGAGCCTACCCGCTAGGGACAGGGACAGTCTGAAACCTGAACATCTTTGAGTCTGCGTTTTAGAGGACCTTGGGCAGGGTGGGTGGACGTCAGCATATTTCTAAGTTCCTTTATC
The DNA here is from genome assembly GCF_949786415.1 of Peromyscus eremicus. Classification (NCBI taxonomy): domain Eukaryota; kingdom Metazoa; phylum Chordata; class Mammalia; order Rodentia; family Cricetidae; genus Peromyscus; species Peromyscus eremicus. Next base: position 48,385,927 of record NC_081435.1, on the reverse strand, counting down.
AGAAACTGAAACACGGTTCTTGGGGACCAGTGATACTGGAGCCACTCTGACTGAAGGAGTGATCGACCAGTGTGGTCCTCCTTCAGAACTGCTGGGGATATGGAGGTGCTCCTTAACCAGTTATGTTTCCAAGCCCACCAACAGCTCCCCATGGGAGCTGCACTGGAATGTGGGAATATGGACTTTTAACAGCTCTGTGTGTGTGTGTGTGTGTGTGTGTGTGTGTGTGTGTGTGTGTGTTGTGTGATGTTCCCCACTGGAGCAGAGTGACAATTGCCATGGCCTCTGCTGAGCTCAACAGTAACGGTGTTCTGCAGAAGTTGGGGAATCAAAGCCACACAGCATCTCTGCCCTTGTTGCTGATAGCTAGTTAAGTCAGGGGAGGACACCGGGCTGACGACAGCCCTCCCCAGCCTCTTTGCTTAAGCCCTACGAAGGAAGATAGTTACTCTGGTTACTGGGCTATGTGGGGCGAGGGGGTGTCGTGGTTATCACTTTTGGGGACAGAATCTCAAAGACAGGTTTTAAAGGAAGGTAGTAGGAAGAGAAAGGGGCAGAGAGATGGCGGCGCAGGGAGAAACCGAGTGAGAACGAATTTAAGGGCAGGACCGCAGACCCAGAGATACACAGTAAGATGAGGAGACAGAGGGACAGGGGCATCCGCAAGTGAGATGCATAAGTGAGGACGCGAGGAGAGAGCGGGACCCGGCTGGAGATGAGGCCTTGGCCACAGGGGGGAAGGGGGTGTCGCACCCCGGGGGCTGGGCGGGGCGCGGGAGGGGCGGCGCTAGGGCCCGGGGGAGCGCACAGCGGGAGAGCGGCGCCCGCCCTGCGCCCGCGGCTCCCGCTCCGGTCCCCATCAGCTTCCAGCGGTCAGGACCTGGCTACGGGCGCTGAGCGGGCGCCGCCGCTGGGCGGGGTGCAGGGATCTCGGGGCGGGGCTCACGCATGGACGTAGCCAGGTGAGCCAAGGCGGCGGCGCCCGGGAGCTCAGGGAGCGCACACCGCTGCTGGAGGTGAGTGGGGGGGCTCGGGGCTGGCGAGGCGCCCAGTGAGCCTTGCCCTTGCCACCTGCGCAGCTGCTCGTACCTCCCCCCAGAGGAGGGAGGTGGCACATCTGGGCTCCAGTCCCTGCATTCAGGGTGAGCTTTGCCAAGTTGCTTCTACACCGAGCCTCAGTTTCCCCATCTGTGCAGTGCAGGTTGGAGAGATCTCAGGGCTCTCCAGCAGCCCTGTCCCGGGGCGCTATCTCCCCGGGCTGTGTGAGATTCAGCTATGTGTCCCTCTCCGCAAGCCTGTCGATGTGGGGTGGGGGAGACATGCAACCCCCTGACTTGAGCATGGGCACTAGCCCTAGCTCTGAGTCCCTGCACGCTCCGGGAGATCCGGCTACAAGACCCAGGAGCCTGCGGCTGAACGGACGTGGGCGCCTGCGGGGGCAGCAGGACCTACTGTGCCGCGGGCACCTCCATTTTCCGCGGGCGGAGCGGCCGGGCCGAGGGAGCTGCAGTGGTGCGCAGGGTAGTCACACCGCTACACAGCTGGGACCTCCAGGGCCCAGCCCAGTTCTACCTGGGGAAATCAAGACCTTTATAAAGTGCCCCAAGGGACTCCCGAGTCTCACAGCTCCACCTTTCGCTTAATTACCAGAAAGGGCCGGCTCTTTTCTGACACCACACTGTGGAATGAGGCGAGGGGAAAGATCCCGCCTAGGGCCCTGGGAAGACCTCTGAGGAATCTAGGGGAAAGGTCTCCACGTCCTCCCTCAACCCCAAGTTCTGGGTCTAACTCTAGGTGGAGATAGGGACCCCTGTGCTGCACATCTGGGTGTTTTAGAAGTTGGGTAAGCAGCTGAGCGAGAAGCCGCAGGTGGCATGTATCCTAACCCCCACTCCCACCGGTCCTGAGTGGCAAGTGACCCTGCAGTGAACCGCCTTGTTGTTGTAGGATGTTGGCATCCCCCCTCCCTTCTCCAGATCCCAGAGAGGTAGGAAGGTGGACCCTGAGGGCGCAGCTGTGCTACAAACCCAAGTACCAAGGTGGCCATAGGGACCGTCAGGGTGTCCCACTCTTGTTGCTTTGGAAAGTGAGGGATGAAATCTGATGCTTGTCATGAGGAAGAGGGTACTGTGGGGGGCCTTGCCTGCAGCCAGTCTGCCCTGTCGCTGACCCAGACCTGGCCCCTAGCCATGTTGCGGGGAGGGGGGTGCTGAGGCATAAACTGAAGCTGATGACGGTCCCCCAGCAGGAGCCCGAAATCCCTGTCCAGAGCTGACCTGCTTCTGGCTAGTTCTAGCATCATTCAGGTTTGATACTGGAAGAGCTAACAGCAAATATTTGCTGCTGGGCCACCGAGGCTTTCGGCCCTAATTTCTAGCCTGCCCTCGCTTTGCAAGCCACACCCAATCTCCTGCACCCCTTTTAACTAAGTTAGGACTGAGTCAGTATTTGCACAGTGAAAATAAGGTTTTTAACTCTTTCCCTCCCTCACAGCTGTTGTTCTACACTCCCTGGAAGGGTATGATCAACACTTTTTTTTTTTTTTTTTTTTTTTTTCTGAGACAGGGTTTCTCTGTGTAGCTTTGGAGCCTGTCCTGGAACTTGCTCTGTAGACCAGGCTGGCCTCGAATTCACAGAAATCGGCCTGGCTCTGCCTCCCGAGTGCTGGGATTAAAGGCATGTGCCACCACCGCCAGGCGACAGGTTCCTTTTAATGGACAGTTTAGTTGTAGGCAGAAGGCAGCAGAACCTTCTCTCCCTGGGGGGGAAAAATGACACTTTAATAAGTGGGAGGGGCATAGCACCCTAGGGCATCTGGCAGAAGGAAAGAAACACAGGGGCCTTTCTCTGTCCCCTTCTCTACAGTCTTCAGAGCTGATTCCCAGAGGCCTGCTAGGTGGGACGTTCACACTCTGCACGTGCCCTACCTACTAAGGCTGCCTTCCCACAAGGCTGAACACACCTCCAGCCCACGGGCCTGGCCTGGGAGGCACCTTTTCCTTTAGGGCAGCTCCTAGGCTTCCAGACATGAGCTCATCAGAACAGTGGATGCCAGGAAGGGAGGGACTGAGGGGAAACAGTCAGGGCTGCCCAGATCGGTACACCATGGGCTCTAAGAAGTAGAGTGGGCACTGGTGTTGAAGACTTTCCAGCTCTGTCCCATTGTGATGAGGAAGCAGGGTCAAAACAGGCCAGGGTGGGTCAGCAGGGAGAAGATGGGAACCAGGCTGAATGCCCCAGCTCTAGTACCAGGCTGACCTCTGCTACCTGCTGGCTTACCAAGTGACCTTGGTTAAATCCCTTGCCTTCCTAGGACCTTGGTACCCCTGGCTAGCAATGAGGGGAAGGGTGCTTCGGAACTAGGTTATAGTAGAAAACAGGCCAGTCAGGTTCTGCCCTCAGGGAGCTTGCTATATATTTGTGTTTGTACATATATGTGTATATATACAGTGTGCATGCGTGTACACATAGGCATAGGGTTGGGCTTTTGTTTTGTTTTGTTTTTCGAGACAGAGTCCCCCTATGTAGCTCATGCTGGTTTGGAGCTTGCTATATAGCTCAGATGAGCAGCAAACTCATGATCGACCTGTTTCCATCTTCTGTGTGCTGAGATTACAATAGGCATGTGCTGCCTTACCTGGCTAGAAGCTAGGAGCTTTGTCTAGATTTTTGAATTACATTTATTTACTTGTATGTGTGTGTATGTGTGTGTGGGGGGCACATCATGTATGTGTGTGCACACGCACGTGGTATGTGTATGGAGGTCAGTAGTAGTTGGTTCTCTCCTACCATCATGTGGGTCCCAGGGATTGTACTCAGGTCGTCAGGCTTGGTGACAAACACCTTTATCTGATGTACCATCTCACCACAGACACTTGTGTTTTAATTGAGAGAATAAGACAAGAAAAAAAAAAAAGGAATGAGTAAATCAACAAGATAATTTCAGAGTTGGGGGTGGGGGTGGGTATAGCATGGAAAGAAGCCCACTGTTGAGATGGAGAGGCAGCAGAGGGACAGCCCCTTTGTGGCCAGGGAAGGCTTATCGGGGACCACTGTGGCGTAGAGGTCTGAATGATTTGAAGGGTGGTCAGGGCATCTTGGAGGAAGCATGTCCGGAATGGGACCCAGTGTCTTTGAAAGGTACTAGTCTGGGCCTGGGAGGGTACTGCAGAGGATGGTGAGTGGTTCACTCTTAAAGCTGGGTGTGGGGGGTATGTGTTGGCTGTAGGTTGCACCCTCCCCCCCCCCCCCCGTCTTTAAATTGCAGGGCATTAAGAGTTGGGCTTGAGATCTGGCCAGAGGGAGGGCAGCTGACCTCTGGGGAGGCTCTGTGAGTTAGGTCAGTGTGTGTATAGCGCCCTTTGTGAACTATCTATCCATGGACACTGGGGCTCAGTTGCTACTCAGTGTGACTGGAGAAGACGTCTACATGACAACAGCCCCCAGGCCCTGTGATTCCAGAGGCTTACCCAAAGCCCTTTTTCTGGAATGAACTCTTCACCGACTGGCTGCTGCTGACATTCCATCACCCTGGGTTCATCTTTTCCATTCAGTAAGGCTGACCCTGCCCTGCCCTGCCCTGCCCTGTCCACCTCCCTGGATGCCACAGTCTATCCCTGTGTCACCTGCTTCCTGAATGGCTGACACGTGCATGTTGTGGTCAGACTTGGGGGTTTCATCCCTGGCTGTCTGAGAATTCATAAGCACATTATGTAACCCCTCTGGACTCTTGTTTCCTTATCCCACGAAACAGAGACAATGCTCGGCCTTGTAGTGTTAGGAAAAATGGAGTGAGTTGATGATGGATGCTTAAAAAATGAGCTACTACTTATTAATAGTACTCCCATGTTTTGATCTCCATTAAAATAGCAAGCCCTTGAGCAGATGGCCTCTCGCCCAAGGCTCCTCATATCACCGTGTCAATTTCTTCTTGGTGTTTGGCCAGGGTGTTTGGGAGGTGGCAGGATGAACCAGCATAATGGATAGGACCTGGATTGAGCTTCAGGGGGAGCTCACGGGCTAGTGGTTTTAAGCAGCCCTTTGCTTCTTCCTTCAGGCCTCAGGTTTCAGCTATAAGGAATGAGCAGGAAGGGTGGAAGAGAATTACTTTGTAGAACCCAAAAGCACTGACCTGTAGTAAGGAAGGAACAGTTAAATGAGACCATGGTTGGGACAGTGGGCTTACTTGAGACCCTTGTGTCCAGTCTAGAATAAAGATCTCTGGGAACTAACATGCTCCATAAATCAAAAACAGTTTTTGAAAAGTATTTTTTTTGTTACTGTGTTCCAAGAGCTCTATGAATCCAACCTCACCGTTTTATGAGTGGGAACCTGAGGCACAGAGTGTCTAGTTCAGTGAGCTCCAAAGACTGACCCCAAAGACCTCAAGCTTTACTACTGAATGACGTAGTCCAGAGAGGCCAAGCCACCTTCTCCAGATCACAGAGTGTCTCCTGATTTTCATTATCTCTAACCCTCAGGCTCTGACAAGAGAAACCTCATGGGATTTGGGGCCCAAGCCTCTGACATTGACATATGAGCCAGTTCCTTTTCCTTTCTTTCCTGCCCTTCTTCCTTGGGGGCAGGTAAAGGATGATAAAATGTGCACCGTGGGTACAACGGGCAGGGGTAGCCCTGCCAGAGTGAGTGTGGTTAATGCTGGAGAGCTTGCAAATCCAATGCCTGAGCTGCAACAACCCATGCAGTCTGGCATGGCCCAGCTCTGGACAGATAAGGAAACTGAGGTCAAAGAGTCTACAGACTGGTCCCACACCACCCAGACAGTTGGACACTCTTCATCCTTGGCCTCTTGTATTGCCTTCGGGGCCACTTAGGACTTTTGGGCGCCATGGAGAGATAGGACACAGGGCCCTTTGAGAGCATACATGGAATTGGGGGATGGGGAGGGTACTGATTAAAAAATAGACTGTCATGTGCATGAGGGCCAGACATGCCACCACCCAGCCTCTGGCCATTTGGCTTCCAGGGAGCCAGCTGCCAGGCTCTCCTCAGGCCTCCTGCTGGGAGCTCCATCCATCTCCCCTGGCTCTGGGCCTGAATCCACATGCGCTCAGTCACAGCTATTTCCCTCTCTCTTCTCTCCCTTCTGCATTCCTCCTAGCCTCCAGGCAGATGGTGCTCTCATTGAGCTTGGGTGGGCCTGAAGCTCAGCTGTTGGCTCCTAGCTGTGCCAAGGAAGTCTGGTGTCACCGTGCACTGGTTGTGTGGCCTAGTCGGGTGAGACCCCCCGTCCCTCTCTGGGCATTAAGCAATGATAGAGGAATGGGATTAGTGAAAGTCCTTTCTTTGCAGCTCTAGAAGTCTCACCCAGGCTCCTTCTCCCACGAAAACCTGGCAAACAGTGCTGGGGACCCCACACCAAGAGGTGACATGGCCTGTTAAGGCCAGGCGCCTCAGAGAGCAGCCAGGCCGCAGGGGCCGAGGTCTTACCCCCAGTCATCTTGAAAGTACCCTTCTTTAACAGCTTCTCCGGTTGAGTGAGACTGCAGGGTGTCAGGGAGGTGAAGGCTTTGCAGCAGGGGTGTGAACAGTCCGCTGCTCTGTGCTTTCCTCCTAGTCGACAAATGTTGGTCCGGCCCCAACGGCAGTCTAGGCACGGGAGGTCATAGCCGGTGTCTCTGCCCTGCCAGGGTGGAGCGGACTGATATTAAAACAAACAGGGATGGAATCTGATGAGGTCGGAGAATATTCTGAGGATGCTATGGTGAGAATGTCGCTCCCACCTGCGAGCACCCTGAAGAAGGAAAAGTGTGGTCAGAAAGGCACAGCGGCTAGGACCAGGGCGGGAAGGGCTCAAGGCAGTGAGGGCAGCGGGGCAAAGATCCTGAGGTGAGAAAGGGCATGGTACCTCCAAAGAGCCTTTAAAGGAAGGCCAGTGAGGCTGGAGTGTGAGGAGGATGAGGCATCTCAAACAGAGGTGCATCATGGGGCCGTGGAGATGATAGTTGTCCAGGACTGGAGGCCCAAAAGGATTTGAGGAGGACACTGGGAAGGAGACATCCCTCTGGAGCTGTGCCAAAGGCTACCTGCGTCCTCTTTCTTGGGATGGGTGCTGTCAGTGGGCCCCACACTCAGCCTTGTCGTAGATGGTTGCTCACAGAGCATCTGGAGTCGCCCCTCTCTGCCTGGATCGCTGTGCTTGCATCTGAACGGACTGCTCTGAGCCGGGCATGGTGGTCCAGCAGCCACATGGCCTTGGGCAGTCTCCTGAAGCCAAGGCCCTGGGATGGTAGTCCAGTTGCCAGTGCTCTACCCCTTTCTTCGGACTCAGTTTCCCAATCTGTGTCCTAGAGAATGGGTTGTTTTTTTTTCTGTTCTCCAAGGGGGGCATGTGGTTGAAGTGGCAGCGTCACTGAAAATACAGGTTCTCGTGCCTCGCCCCCTGCGGCCTGTCCCCCCAAACCCTCGAGTGACAGTGTCCATTCTAACAGGTGCCCTGCATAGTTCCTCTATGCTTCAGAGCCTGAGGACTGGGCTAGGCCAGCCATTTTTAAATTTGGAAAGAGTTAAAGTCCTCACACGTTTCCTCCTTCTCCAAGGTTTTACATATAATCTTCCCAGGCCTCTCTTTTACTCCTTAAGAACTTGGTCACTGGCCTCTAAGCACCCTTAATTCTCTGGGGTTCCCTGTCTTGAGAGTCTGGAAATGTGGGCTAACAGGGAGGGCAGTTGGCAGGCCACAGCCCTGTGACATTTTTCTTGCCTGTTCGCATTGGGTGTCCTGCCCTCTTCCCTTTGGGATCCCTGAAAGGGTAGCTGGTACTATTCTTAGCAGGTCAGGGTGGGGAGGAGAGAACATCCTGGTACATTATTTATGCCTCTTCATCAACAGGATTACATTCAGGGCTCCCAGGACATGGCCTTTCTGGCACGGCCTTCGTCACTGTTGTGATGAACACATCTACTATGTAGCCCTGAGGTGAGAAAAGTGCTTGGCACCAGGTAGAGAGGAAAGCAGTTTCCCAGGACCCCAAACTTGGCAAAAGAAGTTTTGGGGAACCCACATCGAGAAAGGACATGATCTGCAAAGGCCACTGAGCCCCCAGGAAGCACCTGAGTAGAGACCTGACCTTGGCCATCTTGAAAACCCCGTTCCCAAGTAATGACTCTCGTTGAGTGAGATTGTGTGGTGCTACAGAGGTGAAGTCTTCTTGCCTGGCACCCCACTTAGGCCTGTAAACCTCATGCTGGTAATGGTCAGGAACCTGGGATGTGTGTGGCTCAGTGGGTAGAATGCCGGCCAAGCACGCCTGAAGCCCTGGGGTTCAGTCCTCAGTACCACAGAAGCCCAGGTGTGGTGGTACACACCTATAATCCCAGCACTTGGGAAGTAGATGTAGGAGGATCAGGAGTTCAAAGTCATCCTCTGCTACACAGCAGGTGTGAGGCCGGCCTGAGTTACGAAAGACATCTCTGCAGTTATACGTATGCAGTGTGTATGGGCACTGACAAATGAAACAAGATTCTCTGCTTCTGAAAGTGAGTGTGTTAGTCAGAGCCCACACACACACCACCATGGCTGGTGCATGCATGAGCCACAGGCCTATCGATGGGTACTTTGCCTGTGTGTTACCCACCCTTGCAAGCACTCAGCAGGGTGGGCTTTGGAGACGGTTACAGGGACTTGGCAGATGGGAGGCTTGCTAATGGTCATCATAGCTCACGCTCAGGTTAGTTAGGGCAGAATGATGGTTTTTAGGTCAAATGGTAGCACACAGTGGGAGGGCTCTGGGGACTCCGTGCATGGCCCAGGGAGGGAGAGACTACCGTGCTGGCCGATCAGCTGGTCCCATTGCTGGGGAGCCTTGAGTTGCCGAGGAAGTCACATGTGTGCCAGAGTTGTCATGGACCTGGAATAAAGGCCAGTTACCCCGCGGCTAGAACCAAATTATAAGGGATGAATGTCAGGCCTGAGGTGCCAGAGCCTCTGGCTGGAAGCCAAAGGCTGCATGCTATGAAATCCTGGGAGGTAGAATGGCCTTCTCTGGGTCCCCTCCCCACCTCTTGCTATTTATTTATTTATTTATTTATTTGCCTCCCCGCCTCTTGCTCTTTGTTTATTCATTCATTCATTCATTCATTCATTGAGGCAGGATCTTGCTATGTAGCTCTGGCTGGCTTCAGATTTATGGCAATCCTCCTACCTCTACTTTCTAAATGCCCAGCCTCTGCCTCAGTTTCCCAGTCTGTAGAGTGATGTAGCAATCCCTCCTCTGCCTGTATTTCTGAAAAATGAAAAGTGCTATGGAAACGACCAAAGGGTTGTGAGTACTTAAAGGATGGTTTGTATTCACTGTCCTTTTTATTAGGTTTTCCACTTTGCACACAGAATAACCAGGTTTCATCACGGCCTTATCATGCATGGCTCTATGTGCAGGTACATGTCAATGAACATTGCTCGCACCCATCCCACATAATTTTTTTTCCCCACGTAGTTCAATGTTATTAAATGTGTTTTGCGTTAACATTTAAGGAGTTCATGTTATATGCCAGACCACAGTCCAGGCATCTGTCTGTGTGTTTGCTAGCTATAAACTTAACTTAGGGGTTGATGGGCCCATTGAGTCTCTAACCTGGCTGTGTACCGGAGTCCCTCAGGTGGACCCATAGGACTAGACTGGAGCCCAGGATTGGCATGTGGGCCGCCTGCAAGTTCTGTTCTGGGCAAGAGAGAAAAAATGAACTTGCTGAGGCCTCAGGCTGGGGCTGGTCTTTTTCTCCTGCTCCTCAGCTGCCCTGATCACTGCACAGGAAAGAGGCTGGGAATCTCTGGTGACAGCTGGAGATGCCCATGGTGGTGGCCGACACACTCAGTACTGCTCGGGTACTTCACAGGGCTTAGTTGTTGTAGGAGTGGAAGCGGCGGGGGGGGGGGGGGACATTCTCTGGAACAATGTCACCCCCTGGGACACTCAAGCATCAGGTGGTAGATTTTAATGCATTCCCGAAGAGACGCATTCGGCTCTGACTGAGGTGCAGAATCATGGATTTCAAAGCCTACCTACCATTGGGTCACTGACCCTCTCCAGCAGCGTGTGTCTGTGGCAAGAACTGTTTGGTAACTCCATTACCTGGAGACTAGGTAGGTAGCCTGAAGGGACACATACCCTCCCACAGAGTGTATACCTGTGTTCGGGTGTGCCCATGCTGGCCTCCTGCACGAGCACAGTGTATGCCTGCAGGTGCTCACGTGCCTGTCCTGCCCACTCTGTTTAGTGTGTGCGCACGCCCGGGTGGGCTCTGTTGTGTGTCACGCATACTTGAAGCCTCTGTGTGGGGGCCTGTGTGCAAAGGAAGATGTATGTGCTGCCACCCGCTGGAGTCGGTCCAGCATTAGGGAAAGAGATCCCAGGGAGAAGAGAGTAGAAGGCTGTTGGAAGACACTTTCCTTGCTTGTGTGTGGTGTAGCCTGCCTCAGGATCTCAGAACAAGTGTCAAGCCCCTCTTTCCCTGCACAGGCCTATGCCTCCTGAGCCCCCCACCCCTTCCTCATGGCCTCGCTCAGAAGCGCTTCCTCTGTGAAGATGACCTTGATTGACATAATTGACTTTGCAAGTCACTCTCCACAGACTCATGTGTTTATTTATTATCTCGCCCCCTTACTAAAATTCGCACATTTTTGTGCTATTTCTCTTTATGGCCGTGAACAGTTCTCGATCCTTAGTTTGTGCAATAAATACTGGCTGAATTCAGGAGCGTGCCTCCACTCAGCCTTATTTTCTCTAAATTGACTGGTTATCCTCTCCCTAAGATGTGATACACCGGAGGCCACAGGCGTGGCGTGCGTTTTCCGGGACACATTTGTAACTTGCATAGCTATTAAGATGTTAAGGACCAGCAAAAGCCTGGTACGTTCAGTTGAGGCAGGACCGAGCCCCTCCCCGCTGCATCAAGGCTGAACAAGGTGTCCCACCATAGGTAATGGGCTCCAGAAAGAGCCCTTATCCTTTTGGAGGAGGGAATGGGGGCGGGGTGGGGGTGGGGGAAGGCTGGGGGGGGAGTGGGAGGAGGAATGAGAGGGGGATCTGTGGTTGGTACGTAAAATGAATAAAAAAATTTCTTAAAAAAAAAAAAAAAAAAAAAGATGTTAAGGACCAGAGTTGCACCCAAAACCCTTGGGTGGGAGGTACCAATTCTCTGGCAAGCAGTGGTCCCAGTGCAATCACCCCCACCCCCATCCCCCATCCCCACCTGCTTTGAAGAGATGGTAAAATTAGGTCCAAAGAGGTTTAAGAATTAGCTCAAGGCCACCCAAACACAACAGGACAGAGACCAGAGTCAAATGTCCTGACCGCCTGTGTTCTTTTGTAGTTTTAGGAAAATGGGAAGGCAGGATTGGCTCATTTGGCAGGATCCTCTCTGGCAGGGTTCCTGGTGGGTCCAGGGGGCAGTTAGGCCTGGAAATTGATGAACAGCATTGAAGTAGATGTGGTAGGGTTAGCATCTTCCAGATCCCCGGAGTCCTGTTGCCCTCTTGGGTGGCATATCCAGCCAGAACCTATATAGCTGCTCCTTCCCTACTGGGACCTTGGACCTGGGGCATGCCCCTGGTGGGCCTGGCAGGTGAACTCTTCTTTTCTGCTGTAGCATTTTGACTAGAGGTTGCCTCTGGGGGTCCCCTGGGCAGTAGAAATGGGGTGGAACTAGGCTTGGTTATGGACAGAGCAGAGGCTAGCTGGGGAAGAGAGGCAGAGGGAGTGAGAGACCACGAGCCTGAGCCTTGGAAAGCTCTCCAGAGGTGGTAAAGGTTGGAGTTAACCCCTGCAGGAGTGATCAGGGCTTTTAACCTTATAACCATCTCTGTACCTCCCTTGCTGAGCGGTGACTATGAAGTAGACCGTCTGTCTTTGTATTTGTTTGTTTATTTGTTGTTTATTGAGACAGGGTCTCACTACGTAGCCCTGGTTGGCATCAAACTCACAGAGATCCACCTGCCTCGGCCTCCAGAGTGTTGGGATTTGAGGTGTGCGCGGCCACCTCTCAGCTGCTTATCCTTGTTTTATTAAGGAGGAGGTTGAGACTCGGAGACACAGTGATTTACTCAGGGTCGGTGATGGGCGACCTGTTGCCCAGTAGGAGGAAGGGCAGGCTACCTGGGGGAGGCACCAGCTGACAGGATGGGAATGTAGGCAGGTGCTGGAGACCCACAGTTGACTCCTTAGCCTAATGCTGTGGGGAATCCTCAAATCTTTCACTGCTTCAGTTTCTTTGTCTTTAGAACGGAGATAAGCATACTTAGAGCCCACGAGGATAAAGTAAAATATTGAAAGAATGATTCTATGTAAAGGAGGAAGACCCAGTGCATTGGATGTGCTGGGTGGGCGGCTAGCTGAGGAATAAGGGCACCTAGCCCCTGACAGGTTTGCTGGGGTGACTCCTTGTGGCTGCCACACCACAGGGACTCCGAGCACCTCTGGCAGCTGTGAGCAAGCCTGAGCCCCAGTTGGGTCTTATACCCATTGTGAGAGGCGGCCACAGGCCTGCCGGTCCTAGGACAGGCACGAGGCGGTGCTGGGTTCCCATGCTGTCTCCCCCAGTGAGTAGCTCCAGTGCCAGCGGGCTTGTGCCGTCATTATCATTCCTCCTGTGTTTTTTTCTCCCGGGTTATTTATTTTTCTGAGAGGAAGGAATGTGGGGAATTTACCACAGGGCTGGCCTTCATTTTTTTTTTTTCCGGCTGCACGGCAGCAGCCTCTTCTATATGAAGGAAGCAGCAGAGGGACAGATGGCAGAGTGGAGGAGGCAGAGGGTCCTGGCTGACTGTGGGACTGTGCTGCGGTGTGTGTTGTATAACCACCCAGAGGCCCAAGGCGGATCCCACAGTGCACGTAGTCCAGGGCAGAGCCTGGATGTTCCGGGGCTCCTGTGAAATGATACCCAGCTCCCTGCATGCAAACTGGACTCCAGGCAAGCCTGCTGTCATTGTTTTTCTTCCTCAAAGGTTTCTTCTCTCCCTCTTGCTTTGGGCCATGGGGGCGGACGTGGCCAGACTACCTTGAGTCTTCTAGTGTCTGAAAACTCTCCCTGTTGCTTGGAGCATCCTTCCATCTCCACTAACAAAAACCTAAGGCAAGTGCGGTCCTCTCCAAGGAAGCTTTTGGATCGCTTTATTCTGATTTCTCTCTCCCAGGCTCTGTGTTCTCCTGGCACTTCATGGAATAGGCTTCTTCTCAGGTTTGACACAGTGACTTGGGGTTCCATCTCCCAATTCCACCCACAGGCTTGCTGATCTTCTTTTTTCAGTCTCCCCTCACCCACTAAAGAACCACTCTCCAGTCTAGAATCCAGAAGAATCTGGAATTTGGCTCCAGGGCTGAGCGATGGAGCAAATGTGAAGAAGACACAGAAGCCTTGGATGCGGGGTGCCGAACCTTCAGTCCACACGTACTGAGCTCCCTAACTGATAGTTCTGCCTGGGCTGAGGCATTTAGAGATGCTAGAGGCAGGCCTTGGCCCAGAGCTGGGGGGTTGGGTGGAGGCCTCACCTTTGTGTAGGGCCCGGAGCGTGGCAGGCCCTGATGAGCACAGATGAGGGAACGTTCTCTTTCCTATCCTGGCTTGCCACCTTGGTGACTCCGGACCTTTGTGTCTCCAGGCTTATATGTGTGGTCTGTCCTGTGCTCCTGACTCTTCTGAAAGACCTCATAGCCTGCAGGCCAGCCTGACCTCTCTTATAGGTTCTTGTCCCCCTAGGCCTGAACTTACCTGTCTCTAGTTACCATTTTGGGTTTTGTCTTTTTTTCTTCTTCTTCTTCTTTCAGATAGGGTCTCAACTGTGTCACCCTGGCTAGCCTGGAACTCCCAGACATCTGATCTCCTCAGCCTCCGTAGGGGTGGGATTGATTAAAGGTGTGTGCCACTGTGCCTGCCCTGTTTCGGTTTTTAAATTTATAAACTTTTACTGTACGTGTGTGGGTGTTTTGCCTGCATGTATGTTCGTGTGCCATGTGTGTGCAGTGCCCATGGAGGCCAGAAGAGGGTGTTGGATCTTCTAAAATTGGAGCTATAGATGGTTGTGAGCTACCATGTGGGTGCTGGGAACTGAGTCTGGGCCCTCTGCAAGAGCAGCAAGCCCCGTTGGCCTCTCCTGATTCCCCCCCCCCCCAATAATTGGTTAATTTTTTGACACAAGGTCTTACTTCGTAGCCTTGACTGGCCTGAAACTCACAGAGATCCACCTGTCTCTGCCTCCCTAGTGCTGGGATCAAAGGCATGTGCCACCGGGCTGGCTGGATTTTTGGTATTGTTTTTTTGTTTTGTTTTAGACGGAGTCTTATGTAACCCTGCAGGCCTGAAACTTGCTGTATAGCCAAACATTGGACTTCTTACCCTCCTGCCTCCACCTCGGATGCTGAGATGAAGGCATGCGCCGCTGTACCTTGCTTCACATAGGGCTAGGGAAGGAACACATGACCTTTGTGTAGGCTGGGCAAGTGCTCCACACGGATCTGTATCCCCAGCCCTCTGATGACCATTTCTAAGATTCTGGAATCTGCCCATTATACATTAGTGATTTAGCCAGTAGAACAGGCAAGAGACATGCTATTGCAGCCAGGTCCCGCCAGGACCTCCCAGCAAGGCCCTGGTCAGCCAGCAGTCTGTCTTTTACCTGCAAAGATAGCTGCTAAATGGGCTAAGCCTGTCTTTCCTCCTCCTCCTCCTCCTCTTTTTTCAAGACAGGGTTTCTCTGTGTAGCCTTGGCTGTCCTGGAACTCGCTCTCGTAGACCAGGCTGGCCTCGAACTCACAGAGATCCGCCTGGCTCTGCCTCCCGAGTGCTGGTATTAAAGGTGTGCGCCACCACTGCCCGGCGTCTTCCCTCTTCTATCTGTGCCTGTCTGATGCCCCTTTGGCAGCAGGGGGAAAGAGCCCACACCCTCTTGATGTCTGCTGCGCCCTGTGAGTCCTGTTTCTCCTGCTTGGAAGTTAGGGAGGATTGAGCAGGACTTCCTGGATGAAGCGGCAGCTGATTCGGGAGGTGGATGTGTGTACTCTCTGCAGATGGAGCTCCACTGAGGGAAACATCCCAGGCTTGGGAAGCAGCTTCTCTGCTCTGCGTATATTCTGCTCTCTCCCTTGCCGAGCGAGAACTGGGACGCATTAGCTAGTCTTCAGTGCTTCTCTCTCCTCATTTCTAAACTGGCCATCAGAAGCCATCCTTTGAGAATTGCTGTGAGGATTTGAAGGAAGCCTTGAGCCTTTGTTTGTAGCACCTGGAACTCAAGCAGGCAAAGATCGGCCGTTGTCATCCTCACCGAGGATGAAGGCAGGGAGGGACAGGTGCGGGAGTGGAGCATGTGTGGCCCTGCCCTCAGGCTCCTTCAGTCTATGGGGGACAGAAGACCCAGACCCTGGATGTCACGAAGCAAACATTGGGAGGGACACCGTGAGTGTGATCCACAGCTCCAGCTAGCCACATGACTTGTTCCGAGTCACGGCGCCTCTGCAAGGCATGTCTCCTCTGAGGCAGAGGTGAGGTCAGTGCTAGCCTCTGGGCTGCTGTGCAGAGAGTGAGGCAAGGTCCTGTCATAGTTCCTGTTAAACAGCAAGCTCTCCCTGAAGTGAGCCTGCTCCACAAGTGATGATGCCTGCCCTGGGCTGTGCAATTTAAACGCTGACAGGCCGGGAAGGCTTTTGGAAGGGGCTGATCACATTCAAATTGGGTGAAAGGCTGGGGGTGTGGGACGCACGGAAAGGATGGGAAGTAGAAGGCTTCAAGTGGAGAGGTTTGTGACCCTGTTTCCAGGCAGGAACTCAAGGGGAGGGGTGGGAACCAGGAGCTACTGTACTCTCAGCCATTGCCAGGGATACACAGAGAGAAAGCGCGTGCTTGTACAGGCAGGCTTTGCTATCCGGACCCCTGAATGCCGGGATGAGGAGGACCCTTCTGGATTTCCCGGGGCTAGGGGTTCTGAGCAGAAGAGAAGCATGGGGCTGGGAGGGAGGACAAGTGAATCTGGTGATTCTGGCTGCGTGGGGTGGGTTGATTGGCGGGGGAGAGACTGGGGGTGGAGAGGCCATTTAAAAGGCAGTTGCAGAATCGTTTTCCTGATAAAGAGCTGGGCTGAGTCATCTGTGGAGGAGAGAAGTCATATCTAGCTCCTCCGGGTACTGTCAAGGTGGGATTTTCCTCTCTTCATCAGCCGGGAACTTGGCTGCCTGTTCCAAAGGCTTTGAGAACAGAGGCCAGCGGCGGAGCATCCTGGGGAAGCTGGGCTGCAGGGAAGACCCAGTCAGAGTGAGTAAGCTGAGCACTCAGAGGGGCCTTTGGGGTTTGGGGTGTGACTCAGGGTATGTGGCATCCCTTGTCTGGCCTATTTTCTCTCCCAGTACCAGGAAAGAGGCAAATGGGAACTTCTGCCAGCCCCGTTAGTGGCAAGGCTGGAGCTGGCCCTAGGGATCCCCACTCCTATTCCTATGTGCCCCTTAGCTGGCAGGCCTTCTCCCCCAAGTGTGGGTTACTCTGTGGGTCTGTGTCCACTGTCAGAATGCACTCAGCAGGCTTCTGGCATGGGTGCATCCTTTGGGGTCTGTGTCATTTCCCTCTTTGCAGGGAGGATGTGAGACTGGGCTGGCAAAGTGGCTAGGTTATTACTCAGACCTCCTCATCTTCCTGCCCCAGCTAGGCCAGGGGTTGTATTGTGGCTGGGACATTGGGTCCTTCCTGACCCCAACAGGGGGGCAGTTTACCAAGCCTGTTTACCGGTCCGGTTGCCAAGGCTCCCAGGCCGCTACAATGGGCTGCCTCACGCCAACCTCTGTGTTCCCACCTCTGGCTCCCATCCTACCCACCACTGGCCTTGCCTGGACACTCCCATTGACGGCAGTTGTGTGGAGAAACATTTCCTTGAATTCTCAATGTCCTGACCTTCTGCTCTGGCCTCTCTTCCCCTGCCTCAAATCCCTTCCTTTGGTTCAGACAGGCAAAGTCATGGGCAGAACAGGGGGGCTGCCTACAGAAGGCGATAAGGACCGGGAGCTGGAGAGAAGAAGGCTTTTTCCTGCTAGATCAAAACTAGACCTAGGAGTTTACTGACTCCTAGCCTTAAGATCCTCCCATTCCACCGGCAGTTCATACCCTATCATTCATGTCTGTCTTATTGGGAATAAGTTCATCAGCTCTTCTCCTGAAAGGAAGGAGTGATAGGAAGCAGTCGAGGGGCATTGGTGGGATGAGGAGACAGGGGTCTGTAGACTATCCTCCAGGAACCTTGAAGCTTCCTGGATGCCCCTCCCGCTGAAGCTCTGAGCTAGAAAGCCCGTCAGACTTTCTGAGTTCTGCATCCCAGCTCTTCCACTTGGAGTTGTTTGACACTGAGTGGGCATCTCCGAGCCTGGCTGTCATCTACCAAATGGGAAGAGCAACCGTATCATCTTTTGGGATTGCCGCCTTTTAGATGAACAGAGCGATAATCATGGAGTGCTGTACTCGGGCCGTGCGAGGCCTGTGTCATGGCATCCCCACCTCCCTGAGGCAATGCTGTCTGTCTTTGCGCCTCTCCTCCGCTCTGGATCTGCCCGGTCTCGCCTGACTCCAGGCAGCTCTTCTCTTTGTCTACCCTCCAGCCTTCTTCTACCGAAGGCTTGTATTCAGGGCTGCTGTCCAGAGCTCTATAGACCTTCCGAGATCTAGGCTAGAAGAAAGGGCATCGTGGCCTGTGCCACAGGCAGGGAGGACTGTGGGTCCCTGTGGTGCGGGCCTCACCTCTGATCTCTCTAAAGCCAAGAAGCACAGTCTCACACAAGTTTGCCGTTGCCAGAGGTGACATTGCCCTAGGAGACTTTAGTTGGCACATCCCGGGTTGCTTGTAACAAGGGACTCTAGGGTACCATTGATTGGTCAAATCCTGCCCTGCCCCACCCCCATGTTTATGCAGGGTGACAGAAAAATTGCCAGGCTTGTTGGCTGGGCTGGCACCAAACCTCCTGTCAAATTCCTTTTTTGTGACATCACTGCAGCTGGCCTTGGGGGCAAAGCTCCACTAAGAAGGAGACTCATTCCCCTCTCGGAGCTTAGGGGCAGCTCCAGACTCACAGGAGGGGAGGTCATTCAGGGCAGGGCGGGCTATGATGAGCCTGGCTGGGAGTCGGCAGCCTCCTGTCACCTTTCCTCTGTGACCCTTCCTCTTCCTGAGCCTCCCAAGCTGTCTTCTCCCCAAGGGCCTTTCACACTGGCATTGGAAGTCAGAGGGTTGGGGAGTACTGGGTGGATGTGAGGGGTTGCGGGGGGCGGGTACAGGACGGGTCCCGAAGCAGGAATGGAAGGAGTGAGTGGAGGTGTTCAGGGACATGGAGTGGCCTGGATGTTCAAACACCACATCACTTTCTATCTGCCTTACCCTGTGGGATTCTGCCAGGCAGGATCCTGGTGCTCTGCAGTGACAGGTATAAAGGTAGCTCTGTAATGTTGGACGGCTCACCTTACTGTTCTGCTCTTGGGGTTTCCTCGTCAACACAAAGCACACAGTAGCAGTTTGTGCTGGAATTGTGCGAGGATCCAATGATGCATGCAAAGTGCATGTAGTGTGTGCCTGATCAGTGTTAGCTGCAGCTGCTGCAAGTGTGTCATGAGCAACGTTGGTAGGCTCTGTATCCTGGGTCATACGGGATGGGTTTGCACCTGTGGATCTCTGCGGGACCGTCAGGCCGCAAAGTAAAGCTGTTCACTGGGGTGGAGGAGGGTGTAGGGGGGGGGCAGAAACACACCAAGATGTGGAAGCCATTGAAGGAATTTATGGTTGAGAGGCCTGTACCAGTGGGAGGCACACCATGGAGTCATGAGCCCGTGCTAGCTGGTGTGTAAACAAGTTTTGCACACGCAGGGGTGTGGCTTTAGGGATGCAAGGATTGGGTGGAGAATTGTGCTGTGACAGCCCTCTCTGAGATGCTGAGACTCTGCGGTGCTTCTCCATAATCCCAGAGTCCCCTGGTGTGTGTCCTTCAGGATCCTGATCTGTGCTATGAACGTGCTTTGCTGGAAAAAGATCAGATACTGTCTGTCCCCATGAGCCAAGTGGGGTCACAGTGGCCAGCTGTTCCTGGGGTAGCATGAGCCTTCTTTACCCTTTGCCCTGGATTTGATGATGACAGACCCCTTGTACTTGTGATCTCAAGGTGGCCCCCAAATGCTTCTCAGCTAAGGAGCCTATGGCTCTGGGAGGAGCTTGCCGAGAACATAGGAATGGCCCAGCCAAAGAACTTGGCTTTGAGCCAGGAGACCTGCTTCCAAGCAGAGCAGAGGAGGCAGACACTGTATGGTCCAAACATCCCAGACTTTCCCATGTGTGGAAGCCTCGTCTTCGGCTGTCCCAGGAGACTGGTCTGGCTAAACACTTCATGCTTTACAGAGTGGGTAACTGGGGCAGAGGAGGAATACCACAGTTGGAGTAGGCTCTGTGCCATCACTGTGGCAATGAAGGGAAGCTACAGGTGTAGCAGATGGACAGAAGGATGGAGCCAGAAAGCCAGGAGGCATGGATTGTACCTGGCCTCCATGGACCTCTCTGCTGACTCCAGCATAGGGGAGCGGGAGCTTTGCCCTGGGATACTCTCTGGATCTCAGTTTCCCCATCTATAAAATGGGATAGTGGTGAACCACCTATCTCCTCTATCAAGGCACTTGCTTCTCTCAGAGTCCACGAACTCTGAGCCAGGCTGGCAAGATGCCTAGAAAGACTGTCCCTGGAGACCCATCAGCCTGTCAGGCCCAGGGCTAATTAGGGTGAGTTAAGGAGGGAGGGGCAAGGTCAGATTCCTCAAGAGCTAATTAGCTTCCCACAGTGGGGGAGGGGTTTTCTCAGCCACTGGGTAAGCTATGACCCTGGTCATAGGCTGATCCCTCCAGCTGCCTGTGACTCATCTGTCCAGGCATCTTTCTTTGTTTATTCATTGTTCAACGGCATTGGGCACCGAGTGTGTGCCAGCTGGGCGCCGTGGACAGAAAGAGAAATGGTGACCTCAGTTAATAGGCGGCTGACCCGTGACCTCCGTCTTTGACGTTTCCTACAGCCTTGTGTCTCCTCCCCCCCCCCCCCCCCCCCCCCCCCGACGAAAGACCCTGAACACAGCTATGGACTGACTCGGGTCTTTGCCACCTGTAGCTGGGTGGTGGCCTTGTGCCTGTCAGGAATCTCAGAACTTCCTCACAGAAGTTTTTCTCTTTTGCGCTATGGGCACACAATGGCTGTCACCCAGGGCACTTGGGGGAGCAAGAGAAGTGAACACAGTGGGCCAGTGTGGCCACGGTTGACATCAGCCCAGGGTATCACTTGGTTTGTGTTAGAATGTATGGATTTTTAAATAATTATCTTAATAAAAATGTAGGAAAATTGGGGAAGGATGTAGAAGAAACTGACCGAGTGGTTTCTTGATTTGATGTGGTATAATCGGGATTACTTTTTTTTTTTTTTTTTTTTTTTTGGTTTTTCAAGACAGGGTTTCTTTGTGTAGTTTTGGTGCCTGTCCTGGATCTCGCTCTGTAACCCAGGCTGGCATCGAACTCACAGAGATCCGCCTGGCTCTGCCTCCTGAGTGCTGGGATTAAAGCCATGCGCCATCACCACCCAGGGTTACTTTTTTATGTGAATGTGTTAACTTTTCCTTTTTTTTTTTTTTAAAGACAGGGTTTCTCTGTGTAGCCCTGACTGTCCTGGAACTCACTCTGTAGACCAGGCTGGCCTTGAACTCACAGAGATCCACCTGCCTCTGCCTCCCGAGTGCTGAGGTTAAAGGTGTGTACCACCATGCCTGGCATGTTAACCTATTTTTAAAAAGAAGTCTTAGGGGCAGGTGAGATGTCTCAATAGGCAGAGGTACTTGCTGTGCCAGCCTGGTGACTGACTTCGATCCCCAGAACCCATGTAAAGGTAGAAGAGACCTGACTCCACCCGTTACCCTCTGACCTCCACATGTGCAGTGTGGTACATGCTTCCCCACAATGATAAACTCAAAATACCTTAAAAAATAAATCTTAGTAGCATCTTGTGTAGATTATCAAGCAAATGACCATACTCTGAATTTGAAAGTATAAAGGACCCCCAGAAAGGAATATGTAAGGTGTTCTGGGGTTGCTTGGCACATTTAGGAATCTTTTGAACACTATTCTCGAGGTTGGGGTCAAAGAGGTAATCATGACAAGTAGAGGCCCTCAGAGCCGGGCTTGAGGTGAGAAGATAAATCAGGGGATGTTCCAACACTTTAGTTTCAAGAGTGAATGCTGCTGAGGAAAAGCAGAGGTATGACAGGAGACAGGAAGGCCCATCCAGGGAGAGTGTGTTGTCAGGGGAAAGGATGTTCCTAGCACATCCAAGACCTTCCTTGGCCATGGCTTGTCTTTCTTCTTCCTCTTCCCCTTCTTTAGTGTAGAATGGAGGCAGAGTTGATAATGAAACACTCTCAAGGGGTGAGAGTGGCCAGTGGCCAGGGGAATCATGGGAGATGTAGTTAGTGGGGGTGACTCAGTTTGGAGAAGTACTATATTAGCAACCCTTCCAGGGCAGTCCAGTGCAATGGTCAGACCATCCTGAACAGCTGGTCAGCATCATCCTTGAATCTTCATGACAGCTGATTCTAGGAAACGGAGTAAAGATCAGATTTCAAAGAAATGGTCAGATGTCGGAGGGCATGGTGACTGTCTGTCTGTACACCCGTTCGCTAACTAGGCCTGTGTACTCTCTGCAGCACTGGGCCGGAGCACTAGCTTCACTGAAAAGGATCTGAAGGAGGCCAAGGCGTGGAGCCAGCAGATTGCAGCCCAGCTGACCACCCCTCCCAGCTCCAACTCCCGAGGGGTCCAGCTCTTCAACAGGCGCCGGGAGAGGGTGAACGAGTTCACCTTGGAGAGCCGTGGCCAGAGGCCACCAAAGCTCAGCGAAGAGGCCCTCCCAGCAGGGCACCCCTCGAGCCCCACAGGCCATGCCCCAGGGCTCAGTCTGAGTCCTACCTCTCCATCCAAGCCAGGCCCTCCAAAGCACCCCAGCCCCCGAAGCCCCAGCAGAGGGATCCCTGGCCACACCATGGAGGAGTACTCGGAAGAAGCCAGTCTCCTGCGGCACCTGGAGAAGGTAGCCAGTGAGGAGGAAGAAGTGCCGCTGGTAGTTTATTTAAAGGAGAATGCAGCCTTGCTAACGGCTAATGGGCTACACCTGTCCCAGAGCCGCGAACCCCAACAGCCCCCACCAAACCCTCCATCAACTGAGGTGCACAGTCCAGCGGCAGATATCAACCAGAACCCTTCCGCGCCCAATGCCACAGTCACCACAGCGGCGTCCAACGGCCACCACAACCAGCCCACCACCGATGTGAATCAGAATCCCCCAGCGACTGTCACCCCTGTCCAACAGAATTCATCTGAGGCACAGTGTCCCCCAAATGGCACACCTGATTCCAAACCCGGCACTCCCTGTGCCGACGGGCAGCCCCCGGTACCAGCAGAGGAGGTGCGATCCAGCATTCTCCTGATCGATAAGGTGTCCGCTCCGTCGTCTGCCGCCAGCCCCTTCTCTAGGGAAGCCACTCCCCTCTCCAGCTGTGGGCCGCCACCAGCCGCAGATCTCATGTCCAGCTCCCTGCTCATTGATATGCAGCCTAGCAACCTAGTGGCATCAGCAGAGCAAGAGATGTCTGGACGGGCAGCTGTCACCACGCCCACTAAGGTGTGCAGCGAAGTACATCTCACACTAGCCAAGCCCGCCTCGGTGGTCAACAGGACGGCCAGGCCCTTTGGGATCCAGGCACCAGGGAGTACCAGCCAGATGGAGTACAGCCCCATGATGGGAAGGCGGCATTTTGGAGAGAAGGCCTGGGCTCCCCCGGCTCCCACCATGGTGGATAGGAGTCCCCAGCCGCAAAGGCACATGATGTCCCGCAGCCCCATGGTAGAAAGGAGGCTGGTTGGGCAGCGAAGCCCAGTCCTGGAGAGGCGCCCCTTAGGAAGCTTCACCCCACCCCCCACCTATACCGAGACTTTGTCAACAGCCCCTGTGGCTTCCCGGGTTAGGTCTCCTCCCTCTTACTCAACTCTGTACCCCAGCTCCGACCCTAAGCTGCCTCACGTGAAGAGCCAGGCAGCCCCTGCCAACAAGACAGGCATTTTGGAAGAGTCGATGGCCCGCCGAGGCAGCCGGAAATCGATGTTCACTTTCGTGGAGAAGCCCAAGGTTACCCCAAACCCAGACTTGCTGGATCTAGTGCAGACAGCCGATGAGAAGCGGAGGCAGAGAGACCACGGGGAGGTGGGCATGGAAGAAGAGCCCTTTGCCCTGGGAGCTGAGGCCTCCAATTTCCAGCAGGAGCCAGGAGCTCGGGACAGGGCCAGCCCTGCGGCCGCTGAGGACACCGTGCCTGAGTGGGCCTCCTGCCTCAAGTCACCCCGCATCCAGGCCAAGCCGAAGCCCAAACCCAACCAGAACCTCTCGGAGGCCTCAGGGAAGGGGGCTGAGCTCTATGCCCGCCGCCAGTCGCGGATGGAGAAATACGTCATAGAGTCTTCGGGCCATGCTGAATTGGCCCGCTGCCCTTCACCTACGATGTCCCTGCCCTCATCCTGGAAGTATTCCACTAATGCCCCTGGAGGCTTCCGAGTGGCATCCCTAAGCCCAGCGCGGACTCCGCCTGCCTCCCTCTACCATGGCTACCTGCCGGAGAACGGGGTCCTGCGCCCAGAGCCTGCCAAGCAGCAGCCGTACCAGATGAGGCCTTCACTCTACGCTCTGTCTCCTGTCAAGGAACCTGCCAAGGCCTCATCACGCACCACCTCACCACGCACTCCATCACGCACCGTCTCACCTCGTGCTGCCTCCCCAGCCAAGCCTAACTCCCTGGACCTGGTGCCCAACCTGCCTAGGGCAGGCCTCCCGCCATCTCCTGCTCTGCCTCGGCATTCCCGCTCTTCCCCAGGCCTCTACACGGCCCCCATCCAGGACAGCCTCCAGCCCACTGCTGTGAGCCCCACCTACAGCAGTGACATCTCCCCGGTGTCTCCCTCCAGGGCGTGGTCTCCTCGAGCCAAGCAGGCCCCCAGGCCTTCCTTCTCCACCCGGAATGCTGGAATTGAGGCCCAGGTGTGGAAGCCTTCTTTCTGCTTCAAGTAACGCAACCCAGTGCCTGTCCTGCCCTCTTCTCCGAGGGCCAGTGAGAAGATGTGGCAGCATGTGGCTCAGGGCTTAGTGAGGAAGATAGGCATCCATGGATCAAGGTCTGGCGATGCCAACAGACCGTGGGTGGATCATCTCCCCTCTCCGAGCTGTAGACAAAGCATGTAGACATGTCTGGGTGGTAAGGAGGGTCATGGAGAAAGAATACCCCCAGAGGGTCCTGATAAGCAGAGAGTCTTTCCCTGGCCTTGCAAGCTTCAGGGATGGGAGTCTGATGACAGTGTCTTGCTGGGAGAAGGCCCAGAGGGGTCCTCATGGGGACTTCTGGAACAGACAGAGCCTTTCTGGCACCTGTGAATCGGCAAGTACTGGGTGTGCCTTACTCATAGGGCTCAGGCTCCTGGCATCTGGCTTCCTGCCTCTGGATTCTCACCTTCACAGGGTGTTTCTTCCCCTCTGCCTTCTGGACATTTCCTGTCTACTGCCTCAGAGAGCTTTGCCTGGCTCCACCTCCTCTCCTGAGTCCTCTGCTGCCTGTGGACTTAGCATATCACTGTTTTCAGATGCTTGTCTTCCTGCTCTCTGGGACTCCTCCGTGCCCTCTCCAGGACCTGAGTCTACACAGGGAGGGAAACTCCTGGGCCCAGACCTCAGTCCTGCTTCCAACTGCCTTGCCCTCACTGTTCCGGGGTGAGGGGACATCCCTTAAAGAATGCCCTTTAGAGGGCTGTGCAGATAGGAGTATGTTGTTAGGAGAGAGACCCTTTAGTGATATAGTGACCTCAGTCAAGGTCTCCCTGACCAAAATAAGCCACCTCAGTGCAACAGCATGAGGCCAAGAAGAGGCAATGGAGGAGCGTTCTAGACTCACTCGCACCCCCCATTTGCTGGGTGACTTTGGCCAATCCACTTTTCCTTTCTGGGCCTTAGTTTCCCCCATGGACACAGGGTCTTCTAGTTGTGATAATCATTGAAGATTGTGAGAATAGGCTGGCGTAGAGGCAAGGGGACTATCATATAGAAAGAAAGTAGAAAGGATGAGCTGTTGCTGAGAGACACAGGAGTTAGCTTTCCATGAGAGTAGCCTGGTGAGGTACCATTGGAATGAACTGCTGCAGCGGGCCACAGTCAGAAGCCTGGGCTGGGTCAGCTTAAGCTTGGGATCAGCTGGTGACAGCAGGAACATGGTACAGTAGCTCAGGAGAGAAGGACAGAATAGCTTGAAGGAAAAGCCTTGGACTTCGACATGAGTTCTGACAGACTGAATGTGCACCTCGGGTCTCAGTTTCTCCGTTCACACAGAGGGTGTAGAGTCAGGTAGCCTGAGATCTCCACTCCATGCCCTCCTTTGAAGTGGCACAACAACCCCCCCCCCTCCCCGCCCCCGGAACTAGTCTTTGTTGGGGGTGAGAGCATACAGACACAAGAAGACACATTTACATGGAATCTTCCCAAGACTTGGGGCTAGGACCACCCACTTCCTCTTTCGCATCCCTATTTCTGGGATCCCAGAGGGGCAGGGGTGGTGGAGGCGGTGCCCGTGCTGGGCTGAGTGCGCAGTTTTCATGAGCTTTGGGCTTGTCTCCATGGGAACAGGGGTGGCTTGTCAGTGAGCTCATCCGCACAGAAGAGGGGGATGCACTGGGAACTGTGAGTGAGCTTGGCTCCTTCAGGCCAGGTCTTCCCAGGAGCCTCTAGGAGACCCCGCTCTTTTGCACCTGGGGTGGGCTTGGGGGTGGCCTTGGAGGAGCCAGTCCTCCAGCCTGTCGCTCTTGCCGCTGGGCTGAGCTCTCTGCCACTTGGCTCTGTCTCCTGTTCTCAATACACTCTGTCTCAAATCTGTCTCGCTTCTTCCTTCTGCGCGGCCTGGGGCTCCCCTCTCTCCTCCCTGACTCGGGCCCGGAAGTGAAGTGGAACTGCTCAGCTGCTGTGTGTGCGTGGAAGTGAGGTTGTGTCCCTGTGTGCTACTGTGCCAGCAGTGTGTCTGGATCTGCTGGTGTCAGCCATGTGCTGCCTAGAACAGAGGGTGCTTTCTCTCCTTTGCTCCTTTCCCGAGGCTAGCCCAGATTGTGTTGAGGATAGAGAAAACACACTGCCCTATGGCCCAAATTGGTTTGGAGTTTCTTTTTTTTAAAGATAGAATCTATAGCAGAGGCTGGCCTTGAACTCACGCTCATGATGATCCTCCTGCCTCAGCCTTCTGAGTGCTAGGACTATAATCATGAGCTTCTGTGCCTAGTTCTGTTGTTGTTTACTGGATTTTTTTAAATTGTTTTGTTTTGTTTTGTTTTGTTTTTTTGAGACAAGGTCTCACTGTGTATCTCTGGCTGGCCTGGAACTTGCTGGATAGACCAGGCTGGCCTTGAACTCACAGAGATTCACCTGCTTATGTCTCCCAAGGACTGGGATGAAAGGTGTGCATCCATATGCCTAGTTCTGATATGGCTGGGTCTGTTTGAGGTGTGTGTGTGTGTGTGTGTGTGTGTGTGTGTGTGTGTGTGTGTGTGTATGATTGAAATGTCTTCCACCAGCCAATTCCATTTACTCTCCAGTTCCCCCTGCCCTTCCTTTTTATCTAAATTGGACTGTTTCCCACATCCATCACCAATCCTGCCTGGCTCCCCTGGTGGAGAAGAAAACGCTGTGGGATCCGTACCTGGTTCCTATGTGACTTTGCATAGCCCCTGCCTGTCTCTGGCCCTGGTTCTTCCAAATGCAATGACTGGGCTGCAGGAGGTAGCCTGGGAGTCCCCTGGTCTCTGGCAGTACTGTGCTCACTGCTCAGCTTTTGCCTCCACCCCCTCCATGCAAAGGCCCCGCTGAGAGGCTGGGGTGACTGACTGCTGCTTTCTGAATTTCCACCCATTGCATTTTCAAGGAGCTTGGTAGACACAGTGCACTGGGCCCTTTGGCAGAAAGCGAACAGTTCTGCTTCCTTCTCCCTTTCCTTACAGTGCCCCCTCTGCCCCCACATGGTCAGTCCTGAGACATGGCAGTTAACATGAGGTCAGGCCTGGCTCATCGCCACATTTCGGCCCGTGCCTGAACCATGTCACTTCATAGTCCTGGCTGGATTTGATGACTTCCTTCTACTTGGTGGATCCAGCCATCCCCTATGTCCAGGAAAGGCAGAAACAAAACTTTAGAGACTTTTAGACAGTTCTCACAGCTCCTACAGCCTCTTCTGGTTCTGCCTTAACATTGTTGACTGGGGCCAGGTATGGTGGTGGCGGCGGCGGCGCACGTCTTTGATCCCAGCACTCAGGAGGCAGAGGCAGGTGGGTCTCTGTGAGTTGAGGCCAGCCTGGTCTACAATGGGAGCTCTAGGACAGCCAGGGCCCATAGAGAGACCCTGTCTAAGACAACAACAACAACAAAACATTTGCTGACTGGCTTGGGTCATGAGCTCAGGGTGGT
Source organism: Peromyscus eremicus (assembly GCF_949786415.1). Taxonomy (NCBI): domain Eukaryota; kingdom Metazoa; phylum Chordata; class Mammalia; order Rodentia; family Cricetidae; genus Peromyscus; species Peromyscus eremicus. The sequence continues at coordinate 48,358,398 of NC_081435.1, read as the reverse complement.
ACTCATTAGATAATGGGACATGCCTGAGCACCTTGGACTGGCTTTTGGCTCTGAGACTTTGGTCCTTCCTGTCTCACCAGGGGCAGGGACCTCCCTTGAAGCTCTTCTCCACAGGTCTGTGGTATGCCTTCCACAGGTGACCTGGCTGCAAGCTGGGATGTGTCACACACGGAGAACAGCTCTCAGGGACTCTGGCTTGTATAGGCACATACAACCCTGACCCTGGGAATAAAAGGGGGAGGAGGTCTTAAGTTGCTCCCTCGATGAGCTTGGCTATCCTGGAAAAGCCTCCACAGGTCACTGCAGCATTACATCCCACCAAAAATGTCCTCCTTTTTAGTGAAAGGGCCCTGAGGTTGAACCCCTGTGGCAGCTGCTGCCGTGTGATTGGAGAATATATACCACCTGCCTCTATTGTTTTTTTTTTTTTTTTTTTTTTTTTTTTTTTTTTTTTTTTTTTTTTTTTTCTGATTGGGAGAGACTAAATTCTCCATTGGTTGAAAGGATGACTGGCAGATTACTGACTGGGTGAAAGAATGGATCTTGTGGGTGATTATAGGCTTTGATTGGGATGACGTCACTGACACCACCCGATAGCTTGGGACTGAGATGAATGGATGATTGCTAGTAAGCATGGACTCAACTAAAAGCCCAAGTAGACTGTTTGTTTCTGGAATATGGGTGAACATCTGGATAGTTTAAGGTATGTGGGTATAGCCTATATTCCCAAGCCCTCCACTTTCAACTCCCTTAACACTGTTTAAGCATGGTGTAGCTTTGAAACACACACACACACACACACACACACACACACACACACACACACACTGGTGGGAGAGAACACAGCGGGCTGGTATTTACACCTCTTGGCTTCATTTTCATCGCTTGTAAAATGAATGTGATAACACCAACTTCCTAGCCAGTCTGACCTAACTAGAAGAAGTGAGAGATGATGGATGAGGATGCCGCGTGTAGATGGATAAGTGCTCAGCTAGGTAGGAGATGGGTTTGCCACCCCAGCAGTGCAGTGCTTTTTAACCTCAGAGATGCTCACCACCCAGTTTGCCCAGAGCTAGTCTCACTGTCCCTATTGGCAAGAAGTGCAGGGACGGGGAGAACACTGACCAGAGTGAGTGGCTTGGTTTCCTTTTGTGTTTCCATCTGCCGGGAGGAACTTCCTCTGCCGGGAACCCAAGGAAAAGAAGTGAGGAGGTGACGTCAGAATACAGTGAGGGCTGAAAGGGTCCTTCATGAGGCCTAATCTTAACAGTGGAAGTTAGTATTTTTAAATTATAAACTGGGCTTTGTGGCACATGCCTGTAATTATTCCAGACCTCAAAAGAGGTAGAGGCAGGATCAGAAGTTCAAAGTCATCCTCAGCTACATAATGAGTTTGAGACCAGCCTGGGCTGCATAAAATCCTCTCTCAGAAATGTTTTTGTATATAGAAGTATGAAATTTGCCTGGCAATGGTGGCGCACGCCTTTAATTCCAGCATTCGGGAGGCAGAGCCATGCGGATCTCTGAGTTCAGTTCGAGGCCAGCCTGGGCTAGCTACAGAGTGAGTTCCAGGACAGCAAGGACTAAGCAGAGAAGCCCGGTCTTGAAAAACAAATATATATTTAAAGTTACATTTTTGAGTAGATAAAACAACTTTATGGTTCAAAACTCTAAACATACATAGAAAATAGTAACTTAAAAAGACTTGTTCCCACCCACTGTGGTTATGTGCGGTGTGCCTGCCAGGCCCATGCCTTAACCTTTTCGTGTGTGTCTTCCCCATCTCTCTTACAGTAGTTTCTGTTTAGCAGTCCCCTCCAAGGAACGTGCTAACACACGCTATGTTCCTTCACATGAGTTGTTCCTTCCTCACAGCTTCGTGGACACTCCCATTTTACAGAGGAGGAAGCTGAAGGCTAGATGGCTGGACGATTGCGTGCCCATTCCCTCCAACTAAGTGAGGGAGCTTGTCTCCAAAGCAAGCAGGGGCTGACCCCAGATAGCAAAGGCTTTTAAAGCTTCTGCACTGAGTAGAGAGAGCCACCTGAGTTTTTACATCAGGCACTACCTGACTTGGTTGGGTATCTTTCCTATCTCCGAATGATGGACAACCATACTCGATCTATTCCAAAACCCTGATTCTGGAAGACCTGGCACTAAACCTTCCCCCTTGGCCCTCTCTGCTCTCTCCCCAGGACCGCCCCGAGAGCCTGCCCACATCCCCGCCCTGGACGCCGGGCGCTTCCCGGCCCCCCAGCAGCCTGGACGGCTGGGTGAGCCCGGGACCGTGGGAGCCGGGTCGCGGGAGCAGCATGAGCAGCCCTCCGCCGCTGCCGCCGCCGCCGCCACCCATGTCCCCCTCGTGGAGCGAGCGCTCGGTCTCCCCGCTGCGCCCGGAGGCTGATGCGCGGCCCCCGAGCCGCCAGCTGCAAGCGCTCCTGGCGCGCAACATCATCAACGCCGCCCGGCGCAAGAGCGCCTCCCCGCGGCCAGCGGCCGCCGAGACCCTGCGGCCCTTTTCCCCGCCGCGGGGACCGCCGCCGCCGCCGCCGTCGCGCATGCGCTCGCCGCAGCCCGCCCGCCCCGCGGGCACCTTCCGCGGAGCCGCCTTCGCCCCGATCCCGCGGAGCCCGCTGCCAGTCGGGCCTCCGTCCTGCGCTAGTCCCCGGAGTCCTCAGGCCACGCCGTCCAGGCCTTTTCCCTACCGCCGCTCGCCCACAGACTCCGACGTGTCCCTCGACTCTGAGGACTCCGGGCTTAAGTCGCCCGGCATCCTCGGCTACAACATCTGCCCTCGAGGTTGGAATGGCAGTCTGAGGCTCAAGCGTGGTAGTCTCCCCACCGAGGCCTCCTGCACCACCTAAGGTTTCCCACCCCGGGAGGGCCGAGCCAGAGGAGGCACCAAGCTTGGGGTACCCCCAGCTCCGGGACCTCAAAGGGTCTGACCTCATTGGACAGCTCCAGAGAAAGGGGTCAGGGAAGGAGAGCTCCGGGCCTGGGGGCCGAGTAGCTTGTGACTCAAACTTGGGCTCTAGCCCTTGGCTCTATCATTCATTTGTGTGACCCTGAGCAAGAGCCTCCTGCCTCTGACCCTCAGATTTGGCCGATGCAGTCTCCAGACATCTTCCCCTTCCATCCACACGCTTGTGCCTTGGGGAAGGCAGCTAGGCTCCCTGCCCCTGGACCTGCAGCATGCCAGGCTTCCATGTTCCTCCCTTACTCTGTCCTCCGTCAGCCTGGCAAATGAAGTGTGTGTTTTGAAAAGAACCTGGGCCATGACCCATGCCCAGGCCCTGGCTTGACCACCAGCTCCTGGCACCAAGTCCTAGGCTAGAACAGCTGTTTTCCATCTCTTCTCAGACTAGCTCTATTTTTATCTGGTGACCTTTAGAGAGATCTCCCAGGCAAGCTCAAGGTGCCCTGCTGGGCCCCTCTGGGGAGAAGGAGCTGGAAGATCCTCCCCAGGCTCTGCCATGCCGCCTTCTCTACCGCAGCTCAGGGTGGCCGGGGTATCTTATGGCCAGGGCAGAGCAGTGTTCCCTGGGGCTATGGGTCTCAGACCTCTGCCCTTCTTGGCCTGTTCATGGCAAATTTTGGGTTTTTCAAAGCTGGGGAGAGAAGAGATGGCAGCCTTACGTGGCTGCCCCCAGTCGGTCTTACCTATTTGGAAAGAGGTCCTTGTTAACAGAATATGTAAGTCATGGCCAGGATGCACAGAGGAGACTCCAGTTTTGGATAGAGTTGGCTCCTGACATCTGAGGAGTCTCACCCTGGAGTGCATCCCATAGTATGAGAAAGTGGGGATGAGGGTGGAAGACCACAGGGCCTAGATTCAGAGACAAATAAACCTGGGCGGAAGTAAAGAGGTATGCCAGTATGGGCCTGTGTTTCTGGCCACCAAGTGAATGTCTCCTTCCTTCAGTCTCAGGCCTCGGCCTAGTGTCTATACCATGCCCAGAAGAGTGGGCACTGTTATGTTCATTTTTCTTCACATCTCACTCTGGCCTAGCTCGTGCCTGTACCCAGTGGCCTTGAGGAGCCTGTCCCCTAAACTTGAGTGACTCTGATTCCAATCCCCAAGAATGACATTGGGAAGAATGTAGCTGAGGTCTGTGATTTTCATCGTTGGCTGATGGTACCCCTTGAGGTTCAGAATATCAGAATTCAGAACCTGGGGTACAGGTGCTGGAGTTCAACGAGGTGCAAATATATGTAGGTGAAAAAAAAAACCAGGATGTTGTTAAAGACAAGGGATGATGTGATTTGGGGTAATTGGTAGATTTTCCCACACATTAGAGTGATCTAGAGCCCCTGAGTGAGGCTAGGGGAAGCTAGGGTCAGGATGGAATAAAGTCGGGGTTGGGATGGAGTGCATTGGGATAAAGGGGTGATCTTGGCAGGTTCGTAATGGCCATGGGTTGGGAACCAGGCCCTACTGGGAAGATGAGAGGGTACTGAGGTCAGTCAATAATAAATGAACACATTTACCAAAGCTCTTACCTGCTGCAGCATCCCTTGTAGCTAACTAAGGAGTCCCAGGCTAAGGATGCCTTCCAGAGAAAAGATACTTTTAGACATCTAGCTGATGCTGTGGCATAGATCGGCTTCTACCTGCATTTCCTCAGAGAACCAGCAGGAGGCAGCTTTGAGAAACGACAGTTCTGATCTGCTGTTCTGTCATTGTGACTGCCTTCTCCCTTATGTTGTCTAACACACTAGAGCTTGCCTGTATCCTGCCTCATGCCTCTTGTAGAATTCAGAGCAATAAATGCTTTCTGCGTTCCTCTGCCTCCTGTGTCATTTTTGCCTTTCAGGAAGCCTTTCTCTTCCTCCCGAACGTACATCAGTCCACAGAATATCTGAGACTCATGGTCTCGGGAGTTTGGAAGTCATAAGACTGGGTGGAAAAACTTGGGACCACAGAAGTCCTTGGATTGAAGCCTGGGTTCTGTCATTGATTAGCTAGGTGGATCTGAGGACACCATTCCTTCCCCATGTCTCAGCTTCCCCATCTGAGTGATGGGACAGTTGATCTAAGTGGTGTCTTGGAGTAGTACTGCTACAGGATGCTGTTGCTGGAGTGGGCAGAGCCAAGCTGGGGCAGGGTCCAGTGCTCAGCTACTACTTCATCGAAATCAGGATTCCAGGATGGGACAAGAGTCTCCAGGGGAGGTTCTATGTGAGTACAGGCAACTATAGTGAGACCAGGGTCATCGGGCCCGATTCCCATGGGCCAGCCTTGGCTCAGAGAGAGAGTGATTGTGTTCCTGCTAATAGATGAGGGCATCCCTTAGTCCTACCCTCTAGATTCAGGCCCAGCAGAGACGGGGCTGAGCAACCCAAGGGGCAGAAAGTTGAGTTCAGAGCAGAGCCCAGGATGCTGTCTCAAATGGGTGTCAGAAAGGTCCACTGGGGCCATCTGCGGTGACAGACTCAGGTGCTTGCCACCCTGTTTCCAGGGAGCTCTTGCTGTGCCCACCCTTCCCTGGGATTGACTTATGTGCCTCTAGCGAGTCATAACTTCTGCTGGAACCTGTCCTGAGTACAGTCAGTATCTGACTGCCGACTGGTGGCTTCACTCCCTTACCTCTTGTCCAGTGCTCAGTGCCTCAAACTAATTCATCCATGATGGAATGAGCTCACAATCTGACTCCCCTCCCTCCACCTCCCACTCCTTCCTTCCCACACCTCCCATTTCCAGACCACCTCCAAGATGTGGGCATTATTCAAGGGCCCCTCAATACCCCCTCCTCCTCCCTGGCCTTTCTGTCTCCACCCTGAGCCAGCTACCCCCCATCTCTCTCTTGGCTACCGCACAATCTCCCTGCCTCTAGTCTGGCCGCCTTCAACCCTGTATGTGTACAGCAGCTGTGTCTCTGGAAAATGTCAATCTCATCATCACACGCCGCCGGCTTAATCTCTTCATCAGCCCTTTGCAATTTCCTTTTGGAAATCTGGACCCCCCCCCCCCCCGGTCTGGTCTCAACTCCCAGCACCACCTATCTCTGCCCCTGAGGGCCAACCCTCCACAGTCTTTGCAAGAAGAGATCTATCCTCCACCTGCAGGGTCCCTGGCCCCTCTGCCAGGTGAGGTGCATCCTCCAAGATCCAGTGCCAACGTCTCCTCTTCTGGGAGGCCTTCCCAGGCTCCACACTGAGCTGGCGCTGTGTTCCTTGCTCCTTCAGAAGCAATGCTAGAGATACAGTAGCCCAAAGGCTGGTTCACTGGTCGAGTCTAAGCTAACTAAGCTCCTTGAAGATAGAGTCCTGGCACGTTTGTTTTTAGCCCATGGCTAGAGGCTCAGGGAATTTGAGAAGACAGTAGGGAGGGAGAGAAGGAGAAAGGGAGGGAAGGAAGGCCAGAGGGAGGAAAGGAGGACGGAGGGAGGGAGGAAAAATCAAGAAAAGATATTGGGGACCAATTCATTCATTTATTCCTCCATCCACCCAGTTCACTCACCCAGCAAACATCTATTGACTCCCTATTAGGCATTACTCTAGACGCTAGGGATAGAGCAGTTACCAAGCTTCCACGAAGGCAGCCAATCTCCAGCATTCCCAGGTGACCGAAGAGTTCTAATGTGAACGTGTGTGCAGCTAGGGGGTGCAAGCCCTTCTGTTTGCAAGGGCCTGCTGCCGGGGCACCTTCCTTCCCCAGAGCCCAGCGCCTTCAGCATCTGGCCCCAGCTCCTGTTGCAGCCCGAAATAAGGCTGACCCACGGACAAGGCGAGAGTGATTCTTGTCAGCTGAAGCCGGCACTGGCTGTAGGGCACACCCTGCTCACTGACCGCTGACCAGGGAGACCGCAATAGGCGCTGACCATACAACTCCAGCTCCCCCGACCGACCGAGGTGTTAGTCTTGAGTGCCTGACATTCCTTCCCACCTACTGTGGCCCCATCAGGTACAGGCATTATCCTCTCATCTTTGGGAGCTCTTGGGACCTAGGGGGAGTGGGCCGAGGAGACGAGGTCATATTTCAGGGCCTTGCAGGGGATCTGGGGAGTCTGGGCCTCACAGAGCCCTAGGGTCTGCATTAGGAGGAAGAGAACTAGAAGTTCCCAGGGTCCTGGACATCAGATGGGAAGGCTGGGGTTAGAGGTGATGGAGAGGTAACCGCTCTGCTGTCTTCAGGATCATTAGGCACAGCAGAGAGACAACTGCCTGACTGTAAGTTAGGGGCCTTGCTCAGATCCTGTGAATGTTTATCTGGGGACAGATCTGTCCTAACTCAGATAAGCCACAGTTGGCGCTTGTCAATTGTCTTGCGACCCTAACCCTCCACTGTGTGCAGACATGCTCCGATTTGCATTCAGTTTTAGAGGTTGGTGGATATCTGGAAGCCCATTCCTATGGTTTAGTCTAACCAGTGCTGTTAAATTACAAAGGGGGGAAACTGAGGCACGGAGCTGGTGATTACTTGCAGAGAAAGTCAAGGGAGCCTCCTGGACTCAGCTCAGTGTCCACCAGGGTCCTGTTGTGTATGGGGACACAGACAGAGCATAGAAAGACCTGGAAGCCAAGAAGAGGGGCACTGACAGGGACGGGCAGGGATGAGGGACTCAAGGTTTCCTTTTCTGACCCATGTTAGGGAAACTGGGTTGGGAACTCACACGGATTCTCCAGGGCTTGGATTTGTGAATCTGCCTCAAGATTCCTGGAAAGCCAGAGAGGGGTGAAGGAAGAGAAAGAGAAGGGATGACAGGGACAGATGAGGGCTGGGGCCTTGAGGTGGTGCTGGGAACTGAGTTAGGTGGGCAGGGGACAGATTTCCAAAAGGAGAATGTTACAAAGGGGACTGGAGCGAGGGAGCTGGTAAAGATGGGTAGTTATATTGGTGTTTACCAGATATAACTCTGCTGCCATGGAAGTAGCTCAAAGGTAGAGATGGGAGGACGTGATGGTTTTGCCCATATTATTGGGCTAGCCTCAGGACCAAGTACCAGTGTGTAGAGTCCAGGGTAGCCCTGGCCTGATTCACGATCCCTCAATCTCTTCCAGCCTCCAATTAGCGCTCTTAGGTCAGTAGATGACAATTGTGCCTGAAGGCATGGGGACAGGACCCTAGAGAGAAGCCCTTAAAGAGAGTGATTTCCCATTAGACTGGCCTCTGCTTTGTGTGGCCTCCTAGTCCACAGTCTCCTCCTTCCTACAGAGACCTCACAGGCTCTTCAACTCCTCTAGCCTTTGTGACTATGGTCGGCTCAGGCCTGGGGCTGGGTGACAAGGGCTTAGAGGAGGTTTGGGGAGAAAAGGAGGCTTCCTGGGCCATTTGTGGGCATTTCTCCTTCACAGGATGATCCCCAAGGAGCAGAAGGAGCCAGTGATGGCTGTCACGGGAGATCTTGCTGAACCAGGTAAGGTGGATCCAGTTCTTTACGTTACACAAACTCCTCTTGATCTCAGGTTATGGCCATTCAGGCCTGCTGGCCCCAGGGCTGGGGGAAGCAAGTGAGGGTTCCACAGCAGTCTCTAGACATATCTGTGGAGTATGCCCCTGGGCTAGGATACTTTGTGAGGTGTTTGTGGGAACGTATCCTTCTCCACGACAGCTGAGTACCCCAGACTGGTCCTTGGTTCCAAGACCACCCTGTTCCCAGCCCTCTCTAAGGCCAAACTGAACTCCAAGGACTCCCTCTTGTTCCAGATTCAGCCCAATCGTGAGTCTCATGGAGAGTCCTGGGGGCAGGACAGGTAGCCCAACCCCATTTCTGGAAATAGGAGTGTGTGTATGGTAGGGCATGGGGCAGGGTGTGTGTGTGTGGGGGGGCGGATGGGAGAGAAGGTGGTTCGGCTGGCCTGAAACCATTTTACTAAAACATGGCTCAACTTTGTAAACAAATCACCCCAAATCCATGCTCAGCAATTTTATAAGGCCCCTTTGAGAACTCCCATTATAATCTTGGAATTTATTAGAGCACGTCAATTACTCTAAAAATTAATCCAACTAAGTTGGGAGTTTCAAGCCTTCATGTGATCTCAATGGCTCTGTGTTGCTGGTTAAAATCCAGACCCACAGCATTGGGACCATGGTTTGGGGTGGGGCCCACACCATTCATTGTCTTTTGGACTAATGCCCAGGTGACTGGCACAGATGGCAACAGAGACACTGATAAATAAAGGAGCCCGAGCTCCTTTGCTGTTCTGTCTTGGCCAGAGACTGAAGGACTCAACAATTGTGTTGCGTGGCTTAAAATTTTATTTTTAGAAATAATTTTTTTGAGACAGGGTCCCATGTATCTCAGGTTGGTCTCAAACTTGCTATATAGCTGACAATGACTTTTGAGAGTGTAATATGGTGGGGGTAGGCAGGAGCAGGTGGATGAGTGGGTATGTGAATGTGTGTGTGTGTGTGCGCGCGCGAGCAGGAAATGACGTTGAATGTCCTGCTCTATTATTTTCAACCTTATTCCTTGAACCCAGGGTCTCCCACTGAACCTAGAGCTCGACTGAGTAGCCAGCAGGCCCACGGGACCCTTGGTCTCTGCCCTCCAGCAGTGCTAGGATTTTAGGAGTGCAGCTCTTCACATGCGTACTTGGATTTAAACTCAGAGCCTCATGCTTACACATGCTCATACCCAATGAGCCATCTCTCCAGCCTCCAGGCTGGTTTCATGTGGCTCTAGGACTCAAACTCGGAGCCTAGTGCATTTTAGGCAAACACTAACAACTGAACTGCAGCCTCTACCTTGTATGGATTTATGTGTGAGTTATTCTTTTAACCTACCCTGTGTGTTCTTACCTCTTTTTGTTGTCATGTTTTTATGACCCCCCCCACACTTTTGGATGCTAAAGATGAAATCCAGGGCTTCATGTATGCTAGACAATCACTCTACCACTGAGTCACACTCCCAACCTGTATCTTCCGAGACTTTGCCTGCTCATATATGGGAGCTGTGGAGTATTGATGCTTCAGCTGGCAGAGTCATGCAGTGAATTGTATGTCTCTTACCCATGTAGTTAACTACAGACCCCCAAATATTGACACACATGATTTACACTAGACATGATTATTGTTATGGCACGTATTAGTCATCTTTTGTTGCTGTGATAAAAATCTATGACAAGGGCTGGAGAGATGGCTCAGAGGTTAAGAGCACTGACTGCTCTTCCAAAGGTCCTGAGTTCAATACCCAGCAACCACATGGTGGCTCACAACCATCTGTAATGAGATCTGGTGCCCTCTTCTGGCTTGCAGCCATATATGCAGGCAGAACACTATACATAGTAAATAAATCTTTAAGAAAGAAAGAAAGAAAGAAAGAAAGAAAGAAAGAAAGAAAGAAAGAAAGAAAGAAAGAAAGAAAGAAAGAAAGAGAGAAAGGAAGAAAGAAAGATCTATGACAAAGGCAGCTTGCAGAAGAAACAGTTTGTCATGCCCTACAGTTCCAGAGGGAGAAGCCATGATGGAGGGGGAGGCATGGCAGCAGGCAGCTGGAGCCGGAAGCTGAGAGACCACATCTTCGACATCAAGCAAAAAGCAGAGAGGAAGTACTCGTAGCGGGGTCATGTTATAATCTCTCGAAGCCAGCCCTCAAGTAACATACTTTCTTCAGCAAGCCCTATCTCCTCAAGATTTCATAACCTTCCTAAACGGTGCCTAGGGATCGAATATTTAATTTTAATCCTGAACTTACGGGGGACATTTTTCATAAACCATCACAGACACTAGTGACATTTTCAGATTCAAAGTAGCCGTTGGAAAGCAATAGCAATTGCTGGGCCGTGGCAGCATACCTCTTTAATCCCAGCACTCAGAAGGCAGAGGCAGACAGATTTCTGAGTTCGAGGCCAGCCTGGTCTACAGAGCGAGTTCCAAGACAGCCAGGGCTACATACAAGGAAACCCTATCTTGAACCCTTCCCCCCAAAAAAGCAATAGCAAATCAAAACGCTTACCATTATTTCTGGGTGCTATGGGGCAGACACTGTCTTAGGAGCTTTTATGCATTAAGCCATCTGAACCTCATAACAATTTTAACTTACATATTATCATCCTCGTTCTGCAGACCAGAAACAGGGCCCAGAGGGGCCAGGTGGCCCTGATTGGTAGGTAGCAAAGCCAGGATTTGACTGCTGGTCTCTCTGTCCCCAGATCTGCAGCCTCTATTGTGGTTTTGTAAATAACACATCCGATGAAAATACCCAGACAAGTGGCCAGAGAGATGGTTCAATGGTTCCAAGCACTGGTGGCTCTTCCAGAGGACTGGGGTTCAGTTCCCAGAATCCATTTGGGGGCTCACAACTGTTTATAACACCAAGTCTAGGGGATCTGACACTCTCTTCTGGCTTTGTATGCATGTGGCGCACAGGCATACATTCAGGCAAAACATCCAAACACCAAAAAAATGGTTTTTGAAAAATTCAAACAAAATCCACATGAATGGCTTTGGAAGTTCGTCATAATGAAACAATTAGAATATGCTAACCACTGTCAGCATACTGGTGTGGATTCTTCTGCTCAACATTTTTTATATGAACACACATACATGGATTATGTCCTCCAGCTGTCTTTCCATCCTGACATGATTTCTCTTTCTGCGGCCCCCTCTGCCTGCTTCCTTAGCACATCACTGTTTGGGACCTGTCATATTTATCCAAACAATTCGTGATGGTGGTCCCAAAGCTTGCCTTACGTGGGATCCTTGAAAGAAGAATCTGGGTGCTCTTGTGCAGAGGGCTGACTGGGGATAGCTTAGCTGTAGGCTGACTCCTTGTTGACAGTGGCAGTGGGGGCAGGGGTATGGTTCAGTGGGTCAAAAGCATTTGCCACGCAAGCACGGAGACCCGAGTCTCAACCCCCAGCACCTACGGAAAATGCAATGAGCATGGCTGCAGGTGTCTGTAACCATAGCATCAGGAGGCAGAGACAGGAGGGTCCACTCAACATCAGGAGGCAGGAGAGTCTTCCCCTGAAGAGCATGTCCCCTCCTCCATCTCCAATTCCTACAACCAGAGGAAGAAAAGTAACATTCCCTATTTATCACAAAATATTAGCACATTGAACAGAATCAGCAGTAATGATTTAGTGCCATCTAAGAACTAGTCTGTATTCAGATTTTTCTTTTTTTTCTTTCTTTCTTTTTTTTTTTTTTTTTTTTTTTTTTTTGGTTTTTCGAGACAGGGTTTCTCTGTGTAGCTTTGCGCCTTTCCTGGAACTCACTTTGGAGACCAGGCTGGCCTCGAACTCACAGAGATCCGCCTGCCTCTGCCTCCCAAGTGCTGGGATTAAAGGCATGCGCCACCACCGCCCGGCTCTATATTCAGATTTCTTACATTGAATGGTTTTTAAAGTTTTTAAGCTGGGCGGTGGTGGCACATGCCTTTAATCCCAGCCCTTGGGAGGCAGAGGCAAACAGATCTCTGACTTTGAGGCCAGTGTGGTCTCCAGATTGAGTTTCCCAATTTTTTTAAAGATGTATTTATTTATATTTTATGTGTATGGGTGTTTTTGCCTGCATGTATCTGTAGCATATTCATGCAGTTCTTGCATGGCCAGAAGAAGGTGTTAGACGCCCCCCACCCCTACCCCCTGCCCCGGAACTGGAATTACAGACAGTTGTGAGCTGCCTTGAGGATGCTGGGAATTGAGCCTGGGTCCTCTGAAGAGCAGCTAGTGTTCTTAAATGCTGGGCCATCCCTCCAGCCCCAATGTGTAGAACCCAAGGGAGGCACATGGTTCTTATTTGGTTGCGATGTCTCTTAAATATCATGTAATCCAAAACAGCCCCTCTCCTTTTCTTTCTCTTTCCGTCTCCTTCTCTTGTTTGAAGAAACTAGATGGCTGCACAGCTGCACTCCCTGAACATCCTACATCCTGTTTCTGGCTCATTGCCCCCTTGTTCCACTGTCCTTCTCTCTCAAGCCCTCTCCAGTCACACTTTCACGGCCAAATGCTCTACGGACATGCTTTAGTGGAGATTAACACTGACCCCAACTTGGTAGCTCTGACGGTCAGTCTTCGGGTCTCATCTGGTTTGACACGTCAGCAGAATTTGACTCCTTGGGCTGTCTCCGAAGTCTTTCAGGAGTTGGTTTCCAGGTGCCCCCTCATCCGCATTTTTCTCCTTGCTGGCCCCTCTAGGTTCCAAGGGCGTTTTCCTACTCTGCTGAAATAGGACTAAGTTGTTAGCTCTCTGGATCTGTTTTGCTTTCTCCCTGACCTCATCCAGCCTCCCAGCTTAAAATGTCATTTATTCACCTGACACAAGAGGCTCTGTGTCTGATTTTATTGTATATATATATATATATATATATATATATATATATATATATATATATTATTTATATATTTCTGTGCTGGAGGAGATTGGCGTCAGGGTTCTCTGCACATGCTAGGCAAGTGCTCTGCCACTGAACAGCACTGCCTGTATCAGATGTTGAAGACTGGCAATGTTAGCTAAGCTGCCCATATAGAACCCTCTCCCACCTTAGCATGCCATCACTGTGTCTTCCAGGAGGCGTCCTTTGCTGATTAAATATATACTTATGCCTTTTGCTCTCATGGAAGCACAGGCCACGGGGACGGGACTCAAACACTTAAGGACAGTCAGCAGCCATGAAAATCCTCTAAGTGGGGATAATGACTGATTCTAACCACAAGAAGAGAGGTAAATATAATGTTCTTTGTTGACAAGCAACACGAGACAGGCCTGAGGGTGCATGGTAATCCTCAGCTACACAGCAAGTTCAAGGACAGCCTGGGCCACACAAGACTGTGTCAAAACACAGTGGGTAAGGACACTTGTTGCTGAGTCTGACGACCTGAGTTCTATCCCCAGGTCCCACATGGTGGAGTAAGAGAGCTGACTCCTGCATGTTGTTCTCTGGCAGCCACAGGTGTGCTATGACACACCCCACCCCCTATAATTTACTAAATAAATAGATGAGTATAATAAAAACAATAAAAAGGAGAAAAGTGGAAAGAAACCTGAAAACAACAGCAACAACAAGTATCTTTTATAAGATCATGATGCCTCAAATTTTGATCTCTAGTTTTCTTCCTTTGAACACTAGCATTAGACGCTCAAGTCCCTCCTTGGCATTTCCACTTGAATGTCTATAAGACTCCTTCGGCTGGAAAGGTGTCTTTGCTGTTGCTTCTGTTACTTGTTTGTTTTTACAGGCACTTACAATGTAGCCCAGCCTGCTTGAACGGATTCCTTTCTCATTAGCCCCCAAGAATAGTCCCAAGTTGTCAAATCATTGGGAGTGTTTGAATAAAAGTAGGTAAAGCCAAAATGTTGTCTTTGTTTACTTTCTGCTGCTGTGACAAAGACACCCTGACCAGAAGCAACTTGGGGAGAGGAGGGTTTATTTGTTTATATGTCTTGATCACAGTCCATCATGGAGGGAAATCAGGGCAGGAACTAAATTGGCAGGAATGTGGAGGCAGGAACTGGAGACTCATGGAGGGATGCTGTTTACTGGCTTGCTTCCAGTATAGTGGAAATTAATGAGGCAATTCCACATAGTTTATCTGATAGTCAAAAGAGGTTTATTTTGCATAAACTTACAGCAAGCAAAGGGGTCAGTTACGGGATCCAGGAGCAGTGGGGCGCAGTTCAACTCGGTTCTTTGGAGAACTCTGGCTTGGTCTGCAGTCCTGCATCCAGCATCCAGCATCCAGGATCACGAGGCAGCCAAGAGAGAGCATGAGCACATACGCATCTCAGGTCTTAAGGGGTTCCTGTCTAGGCCACGGCTCGGGTGAGGGCAGGTACCTAGCAGTTACCTGCTGCCTACTGGAGCAGTGCTTCAGGGTAAAGCACAGACAACCACCCTTACACTCCAGGGCTTGCTCAGACTGCTTTCTTATACTACCCAGGGCCACCTGCCCACGGTTGGGTATAGCTAGAGTTTTTCTCTCTGGGTCCTGCCAAGTCCCGGCAGTCCCATAGCCCACTTATAAAATAAACACACAGATGCTTATATTATTTAAACTGCTCGGCCATTAGCTCAGGCCTACCATTGTCTAGCTCTTACTCTTATACTCAGCCCATTTCTGTTAATCTATATGTCGCCACGTGTTCTGTGGCTTTATCTGCTGCCTTCACATGATGCTCCCTGGATGGCAGGCTGGCGTCTCCTCCTCTCCGCCTTCCTGTTCTCTCAATTCTCCTCTCTGCTAGTCCCGCCTGTACTTCCTGCCTGGCTACTGGTCAATCAGTGTTTTATTTATCAATCAATCATCCACAGCAGTTGGGATCATGCACGGTCCTCCCACATCAACCAAGAAAATGTCCCACAAATTTTTCTAAGGCTAATCTGACGTAGAAATTTTTTCAGTTGAGGTTTTCTCTTTCCAGATGACTCCGTTTTGTGTCAGGTTGACCAAACAACCCAGCAGCACAAATGTATTCACTTGGAAAAAGGGAACTCTTTGATAAATCACATCACAAAGTATTTTTTGCTATGATTTCACTAAATCTTATAAAACTATATAGTGATTGAAAGGTTAGGAAAGGGTGTACGCTGGGGTGTACATCTCTGGGTGGCAGATAATGTTATTTTTCTTCTTTCCTTATATCTGTACTTTATAACTTTTTAAGACAGTTACGCTGTTTAAATAATGTTAAAAGACAATTTTTAAAATAACAAAGACAAAGTTGGACTTGCCAGTATAGGTATATGTCTGTAATGTCAGTACTCAAGAGGGGAGGTAGGAAGATCTGAGTTCAAGGTCATCCTCACCTAAATAGCAAGTTTGAAGCCAGCCTGGGTTACCTGAGACCCTGTCTCAAAAAGCAAAAATGAATATAAATAAATAAGTAAATAAGTAAAAGAATGTGTCTCAAGCCAAACTCCTCATCTTCCCCAACCATCTCCTCCTTCATCTCCATCTTGGTGAATGGCGGCTCCACCCTCCCAGAGGCTCTGGTCAGAAGTCTTCCCCTTCTCTAACTATCTCTTATTGTGGCTTCCCTTAAACAACAACAACAAAACAAAACAAAAACCTTAGAGTCTGATCCTTTCTTACCACCAGTACAGGCAAAGAAGTGCAAAGGAAATTCACGGAGTAAGTATAAACGGCCAAGAACCTCTGAAACAGCATTCAGCATCACTGAGCACGTGCCCATCAATCTCTGAGGTGCCTTTCTTTTTTTTTTTTTTTTTGTTTTTGTTTTTTGTTTTTCGAGACAGGGTTTCTCTGTGTAGCTTTGCGCCTTTCCTGGGACTCACTTGGTAGCCCAGGCTGGCCTCGAACTCACAGAGATCCGCCTGGCTCTGCCTCCCGAGTGCTGGGATTAAAGGCGTGCGCCACCACCGCCCGGCCTGAGGTGCCTTTCTAAACCCTCAGATGGCAAACATTCCAAGGAATGATGGTGTCTAGTGATGGCAAGTGTGAGGCTTGGGGCTGCCCAGGAGTAGTGGCAGGGCGGCCTTGAGGTCAGACAGTAAGAGCCCTCTCTGACCTCTCCCACAGTCCCTTCGCTGGACCTGGGGAAGAAGCTGAGTGTGCCTCAGGACCTGATGATCGAGGAGCTGTCCCTCCGCAACAACCCGGGATCCCTCCTCTTTCAAAAGAGGCAGCGCCGGGTGCAGAAGTTTACCTTTGAGCTTTCAGAAAGTTTGCAGGGTGTGAGTAAGCCATCATGTGCTCTTGGGGGAAATCAAGGCCAAGAGGGAGCCAGTGGTTAGTCTAAAGCCAGTGAGCCAGACTGAGGACGTCTGTGGAGGGTGGAGGGTGGGTGGAGTGGGGCGTCCTGCGTGTCCTCATTAGATTATGCTTTGGGCTGTTTACATCATGACAGACGCGGTTCAGACTTCACTTGGTCTTAGGTAGGGAGTGGAGGAGGAGAAGGCCGTAGAAGAACTGGCTGACAGAGAGACAAAGTTAAGGATGAGGGCATGGTGTGGCTCAGCTGCTTGAGTGCTTGCCTAGCATGCAAGCAGGTCTGGGTTCCACCCCCAGCCACACACAAACCCAGTGTGGTGCTACACACTTGTAATCCTGGCATCTGGGAGGTGGAAGCGGAGAGATGAGGGTTTCGAGGTTGTCCTTGGCTACAGAGCAAGTTCAAATCCAGCCTGGGCTACATAAATAATCCTGCCTCAAAATACAACAAAATAATGGTTTGCTGGTGGCAGGTAATTTTGGAAAAATCTAACGAAGTCCGGGGCATTTCTCCCTTTACCACTCAAGTTCTGGGCCTTACTGGAGTGGGGAAGAGTGGGGAGGAGAGAGATGGCACGTGGCCCTGTTGGCTACGTGCCTG
Source organism: Peromyscus eremicus (assembly GCF_949786415.1). Taxonomy (NCBI): domain Eukaryota; kingdom Metazoa; phylum Chordata; class Mammalia; order Rodentia; family Cricetidae; genus Peromyscus; species Peromyscus eremicus. The sequence continues at coordinate 48,341,180 of NC_081435.1, read as the reverse complement.
AGACAGTGTTTGCTAGGGGCTCCACATGTAGGAGCTGGATATGTCAGCGTTATCATACCATCAGTATACCCCCACACACACCAAGGGAATTGAGGCTCAAGAAGTGTCTTATTCTGACTAGATTTACAGTAGCAAAGACTGCTATTGATATTTCTCCATCACAGGCCCTGGTTCACCCCTGTAAACCATCTACATTCCCAGGCTCCCCCGCCTCCTGCATTCTCCCTCCACATCCCTTAGGTGGTAGAGGTGAAATCCTGGCATCTTGCTTCGCTGAGCGTCCCTGCCTGATTATTTCCCCCCACAGATCCTGGCGGGAAGTGCCCGAGGAAAAGCGGCTGACAGAGCGGCGCTGGGGACGGTGAGGAGGGACCCCTTCCTCCAGGGACAGCTATGGGAAGGGACGGGCCGCTAAAGAGCGGCTGGCCATCGCCTCTGAATGCTCGCCCCTGTAACTCAGGTTCCCAATGGCCCAGAGGAGCAGAACCAAGGCTCCCAGCTCCACGTGTTCCAAGGATCACCGGGGGACCCCAGGATCGCCCACCCGGGAGTGGCTGGGGTCGAGTCGGTCCGTAGTCCAAGCGCCCTGGCGCCAGGTGAGAGGCCGCCCTGTGTCCTGGGGCACCGATGGCTCAGAGTCACTGCAAGTGTCCCGGGTTAGTCACAGCGAATCTGTGTCTCAGCGCAGGCTGGAAACCCCTGTTACAGATGTCCTGGGATCGGGACGCTGCCTTGTGCTCACATACCCCACCCCTACCTCCGCTCTCTTGGCGCTTCTCCCCCACCCTGGCTATGCTCGCCCGCGGGGTGGGATGATAGAGCCCAGGCAGTGCCTATCACCAGCACCACTCCACCCCCAGGCTATGCGGAGCCGCTGAAGGGCATCCCGCCCGAGAAGTTCAACCACACCGCCATCCCCAAAGGCTACCGTTGTCCGTGGCAGGAGTTCGTCAGCTACCGAGACTACCCCAGTAGTCGCACCCCCGTCCTCCGCGACTATCGCAACTTCAACAAGTAAAGCCAGGCTGCATGGGACACACAGGGTGGGGAGGCCTGCGTTCTTTCTGCTTGCTAGCTGTAGCCCCAACCCTCTATGTAGATGTTTACTGAGACCTTGCTGGAGCAGTGCCTTACATCTATTAGGTGTTCAATAAATGAGCGTGTGTGTGTGTGTGTGTGTGTGTGTGTGTGTGTGTGTGTGTGTAAGGTGAACATGCTACACCTCCATCGCATATTGCAAGTACCAGATTCCCCTCATTCTACAAAGGAAGAGACGAAGGTCAGGCATATGAACACCCTGCTCAGTCACAGAACCCGGAGGAGGGGGCAGCCCTGGGCTTCCAGTCCCAGAAGTCCGGCTTGTCTTGCTCTCCATTCAGCTCTGGGACGGACATCAAAACTCTGTCCTCCTCTGGGGACACCTCCAGATCTCACCAGTTCTAGGCTCACCCTGCCTTTTCTTTCACCAGTCGTATGGAAAGAGCCTGGAAGGTGGCTTTGGGGCTGTGGAAAGCAGGAAAAAGCACCAGAGTGGGGGGGGGGAGCTGCTGAAGGAGTGGCCTGTACTGATTTAGTGCATGGCCTTAACGCATTTATGCAGACTCCAGACCTAGCTGTGTGGCCCTGGACAAGGAACTTAAACTCTCTGTGCCTCTGTTGTTCCACCCGTAAAATGCAGCATTCTCAGGTACACAAGGCTGCTGTGGAGATGACGTGAGAAGTCCTAGGCGAAGCTTCTGTCAGACAATAAGCTAGCTGCTTCTAGGTCTAGGGCTGCTACTGCGATTGCCGCTTATAGGCAGAAATGACGGGGAAAGTGGATGGGCAAATGGGGCAGAAACGGGGGTAGCGCTTCTCTGGGAGCCTGGAAGCACAGCCAGAGTTCCAGAAGGAGGTGGATCTGCAGAGGGGCCCCAGCTGGGGGTGTTTCCACTGCAGTTGTCTTTTGTTGTTGTTGTTGTTGTCTTGAGGCTGTTTCTGAACATGTTCCCTCTGGTTGGGGCTGCAGTGAGTGAGAACAAGAGGATTCAGAGGGGAGGCTGCCAGCTAGCCGGCTTGGTACCTGCTGAGACCACACACGGAGATTGGAGATCGTCTGAGAGGCAGGCACTGTGTGGGAGGGCCTGGCCGGGCCCTAAGAGAAATGCTGTAAGGATAGGGTCCTTGAGAATACACAGTAGAGAGGGACTTGGTTATTCTAAACAGCTGACTGGGCAAGGAGGGCACTGGTAGGAAGGACTGGGCGGAAGAGTCTGTGAGAGCCTGAAATTCTCCACCAGGCAGAATTGCTGTCTCTCCAAGGCCCTCACCGGATGCCTGACCACCTATTCAACTCCACAGCAGGCAGGCTCAGTCTTGGCAGCTGGCTTCCTGCCTGGCTGAGGTGGAGGCATTCCTCACTCCTGCGTCTCAGACTGGCAGCTGAGGTACTCTCCTAGTGGCAGAAGGGTCCTAGGGAGGTCCCTTCTGGGACAGAAGGGAGCAACTGAGGTGGCAGAGGAGGAATACCTCTCTGGTGGACAAGCAGGGCCCAGCCGGGACTCTGCATTACCAGTCCTGGCTGTGAGGCCTGCTGGGCTCAGACACTGCCCAGCCTGCTCCTGAAGGTTTCAGCTGTTGCTGGCAAAGCTGGGGGAGCCAGTACTGCCCTGGCAGGATCCCAGACCCTGGTCAAGGTTTGCAATTCCACCCAGAGGCAAGCCCCTTTCCACTAGTCCCCACGGCAGGGGAATTCTAGGAATATCGCTTTCTGTATTCTTCCTTTCTTTTCCTTCCTCCCTCCCTCCCTCCCTCTCGTCTTTCTTTCTTTCTTTCTTTCTTTCTTTCTTTCTTTCTTTATTTCTTTTCTTTTCTTTTGGTTTTTTGAGATAGGGTTTCTTAGTGTGCCCCTGGCTGTGCTGGAACTCACTCTGTAGACCATGGTGGCCTCAAACTACAGAGATCCACCTGTCTCCACCTCCCAAATGGTGGGATTAAAGGCGTGTGTCACCACTGCCTGGCATGTATTGGTTAAAATAAAAAGGACTGTGAATACAACTGAGGGATTGAGCACTTGCCTAGCACACGTGAGACCCATGATCAATGCCCAGCACTGCTCTCTCCCAGCAAAAGGCTTAAAATCACATACAGCATTAGTCAACTGTGAATGAAAAAAAAAAGAAATAAAAAGGAAAAGGAAACATGACTGTCCCGGGTTTCAGCATCAGATAAATGAAAAAAAGAAATAAAAAAAGAAAGGAAGATGGGCAGTGGTGGCGCACGCTTTTAATCCCAGCACTCGGGAGGCAGAGGCAGGTGGATCTCTGTGAGTTGGAGGCCAGCCTGGGCCTCCAGGAAAGGCTCCAAAGCTACACAAGAGAAACCTTGTCTCAAAAACAAAAAAAACAAACAAACAAACAAAAAACCAAAAGGAAAGGAAAGGAACATGACTGCTCCTAGGTATGGTGGAGAATTTACTGTTGATTTGTGGGAGAGCATAGCCAGAGGCAGGGAGCAGGAGAATCCAGAGTGAACACGACCCTGAAGTAAAGACGGGATCTCTTTGTTGGCCACTCTCCAATGCGTTTCCTTTGCAGTGGTAACAAGGTTGTCAGGATGCCCTATGATCACAGACCGTTTGTACCCGCCATTGCCAACCAGAGGGTGATTGCTGTGTGTGTGTACGGACACTTTGTTTCATTTTGTAGCTTCCTTTTTCACTCAGCTTTGTGCTTTTGAAACCCACCACTCTGACACAGATGTTTCCCTTTCCCTTGAGTTTCTGTGTCTCTCTGGCTTGTCCACCCTTACCTACCTCCCAGGGTGTGGGGCTACTTCCCGCTTGGTAACGCTCTGCTGTCTACTTCTCCACGCAAGCACGCAGGAGCCTCCCCCAGCCATATGCTTAGAAACAGAGTTGCTGGGTGACAGTTTACACGTTTCCAGGTTGAAAGCGATTCTGCTAATTTGCCCTCTGAGGTAAAATCACCGATTTATCCACAAACCAAAGCAGCAGATGATGAGTGAAGCTTTGTCCCCGCCTCCTCATTAATGTAGCATGCCTTACGTGGGGGAGAAGTGGTGGGCTCTGCTTGTCACTTGGCAATTTCTCATTCTTGGTGCTCCTCCAAGTCCTCTGTCCTCCGGGTTGTGGGTATTTTGTTGTAAGGGAAAGTGGGAAAAAGAAAGAGAAATCCATTTTCCAGTGTGTTCTCTTCTGGCATTGACTGGAGGGGAGCCTAGAACTTTGCCTCCGCCACTTCTAACTCGAAACCTCCCTGTTACTTCAACAGGGAACAGATTTGGATAAGGCAGGACTAAGGACCAGCTAATGATAGTATAGATCTTTGCTGCCTAGAAGGGGAAACTGAGGCCTCGAGAGAGGCTGGGTGTGAGCACACGTGCACATATGTCTGTTACCTCTTTTACACAGCCCATCTCTCCTGTTTCTCTTTTTCAGGACCCCAGTGCCATTTGGAGGACCCCGTGTCGGGGAGGCCATTTTCCAAGCAGGCACCCCCTTTGTCCCAGAGCCCTTCAGTGGCTTGGAACTCCTCCGGCTCAGACCCAGTTTCAACAGAGTTGCTCAGGGCTGGGTCCGGAAGCTCCCTGAGTCTGAGGAGCTGTAGCCTCAACCGGAAGCTCCAATCCTTGGGCTTCGGGGCTCAAGAAACATCATGCTTCTCTTAACTCTGCTTGCAGCTGTTTGTAGAACGTTTGCCTAATGAGCACAAAGCCCTGGGTTTGAGTCCTAGCACCAAGTAAACTAGGCAGAGTGGGTATGCCTAAAATCCCAGCCCCTGGGAGATAGAGACAGAAGGACTGAAAGTCTGAGGTCATCCTTGACTAGATAGTGAATTTAAGGCCAACCTGGGCTACATAAGACTCTTAAAAAAAAAAAAAAAAGAAGGAAAAAAGAAGTTGTGACTCAGGCTGGCTATGAACTGTAGCTGAGGACCATCTTGAACTCCTGATCCTTCTGCCTCCCGCTCCCAAGTGCTGATTAACAGATGTGCACCCCATGACTTCCCACTTACTGAGACACAGCCAGCTCTCATCTGCACATCTGCTGTGTGCTAGACAGTGCTAGGCTGAGGTCTCGAGAGGAAACGATAGGGAAGAGATCTGTAAAGCAGTTGGATGCTGACAACTGAGAGCCAAGTGACATGTAACAGAAGAACCCTGGGTGGGGTGGTGGGATTTCAGAAACTTCCCAGAGGACTTGAACCAGACCTTAGAAGGGATGGGAGCTCGTCAAGGAAAGAGGAGGTGACTAGAGGGCATGATTGGCATGTGCTGAGGTGGAGTGAGACCAAGGCTCTACTGGGTAAAGGAGGAAGACGTGAACCATGGCCTCAGTGGTTGCTGTGTGGGGCCCAGGAACAATGGTGGAGATCAGGAAGTCCACAAGGGGCAAGGCCTGGGACAGGAGGGGAGGAAAAAGTGGGGGTCAGCCTGTGAGGCCCTTTCCAGAACAGGTACAAGGTGGAACGCTTACACCTTCCCATCCTCCATTCAAGTGATGAGGATGCCACTCCTGACAGTCAGGTGTGACAGTATCTCGGTGGTGGTTCTCTCCAAACCCTGTTCTATAGATGTGGCTATCCCATCTCTAAAAGGAAATGAGGTGTCCGGAGCAGAGTCAGAATGGAGGACTCAGAGGAGTCATTTCACTGGCTGAGTTGATGCCGCCTCACTCTGGAATAGTGGAGCAGTGTCATGTCTTATGATTTAGAGTTTAACTGATTGTGGGGACCAGGGGCACCCCACTAGATGGGATCTCGTTTACTCTGAGTGGCGTGAACTTGGGGAAGCCATTTCCTGCTGGGCCTCTGCTTCTCTACCTGCAAGGCGAAGACAAGTGTTGGTCTTCTGCAGGGCTTGGGAACACAGGACAGGACAGTCCCAGGGCTCCGCCCCTCCTGCTGGAATAGATCTGACATGGATGCCATTTATAAAGCAGGCTGTGAGGATGCAGGATTCCAGGTCTGTGTGAAGCTGGTGATATAAGGGTTTCCTTTGACAGGAATCCCTAGTCAGGCTGGACAACACAGTGGCTGTATTTTTCTTTTGCTCTGTGGAGTTTTAGTCCCCTTCCTGGTTCCAGGAAACCAGTAGCCTGAATCTTGGGATTCCTTACAGTTGATGTTTCTCCTAGATTTGGGATTGTCTTTCAAAGCCAAATTTCCATAATCTATAAACGAACACCATCTGGCAAGTAGGAGGACTTGGATTGTTTATGAAGCTCTGAGAGTGCAGAAGAGACCCTGGGAGGGTGGGGTCCTGTACCCTAAAGCAGGTCCTCATTCCTTCTTCTGACGTGATTTTTGCTACTAATAAAATATGACCGTGTCTGTGCAGCACGGCCCCTCCCATACACACCCCTGTGCCTTCCTACCCTGCACTCGGCTCCATCCCTGCAGACCACAGGTAAACCACTGGTCTTTAGTGAATACTATGTGTACTGTTTGTTATTCAACAAGGACATTTTGGATCCTGAAAAAGCAAATAAACATCTCATGTAACTTGGGAACCTAGCAAGTCCTTCATACAAACTTCTAATTTTGTCTCCTGTTCTTTACATAAAGTACCAAGACTAGCCAACAAAACACTGAGAAGCCTGATGGAGTTGGCAGCAGTGATCATGAACTAGTTAGATGTAGCCACACGGTACCTCTCAGAAGCAGAGTGGTGACAAGGCAAGCCGAACAAACTCCTGTATGGTTACTATGCAAAGACACAACATAGAACAGTGGTGAGTCCGGAGGGAAGGGTGTGTGGATATGAGGGATTGGAGGGAAGGGTGTGTGGATGTGAGTCCAGAGGGAAGGGTGTGTGGATGTGAGTGATTGGAGGGAAGAGTGTGTGGATGTGAGGGATTGGAGGGAAGGGTGTGTGGATGTGAGGGACTGGAACACGAACTTCTCTTGGAGGACTGCAGGTTCTCTATTTCTAGACCTGGCTGACTGCTACACAGATGTCGACTTTAAAATAGTCTAAGTTGGTTGTACATCTGTGTTTTATGTACCTTTCTGTTTACATTCTATTAAAATGATCCTCCTTTAAAAAAGTTACTTTCAGTCCCCAGAACCACCAAAAATTTCAAAAGCTAAGTAACTCCCTATTACAGATAAATTCATTCCATCCCACATGTATCCCAGAGGAAAGAGATGGGAGTATGAGAAGACATAGAGAACGAAGAGCAGCTCAGGGCTGACCGGCAACCCTGTCTAGCTGAGCTGGCAGACAGGTCACACACTGGCTCATCCGCCAGGGTGGCCGCAGAGGGACGCACACGGCACCAGGCGGATGCGTCTGGGTGTGCCTGTGAGGGGTTTCCAGAGAAGCCTGGGTGCACGTCAGTGAGCTAAGTGAAGACCTATCTATAATGTGGGTGACTGGAAAAGGGGGAAATGGCCTAAATCTTGTTTTCCAAGTTACACACGTAAGCTCTACAGATTTTAGATACAAAAATGGCATCAAACCCTTTAGATCTGGCTGGTTCCTTACAATGGCCTGTGTAAGAACAGCACTTAAGACTACTATCAAAAGCCACAGACAAGACTATGAATGCTCTTCCTTTTTTTTTGCTCTTGTTGTTTTGTTTTTATTTTTAGACAAGGTCTCACCATGTCTTGGAACTCACTATGTGGCACTAGCTGGCCTCAAACTCAGAGAGATCTGCCTGCTTCTGCCTCCCGAGTGCTGAGATTAAAGATGTGCACCACCATACTCAGCTTTCTGTCTGCTCTTATTTCAACCCTACTACCAACTTCTTAGTACTAAAAAGGCTGGGTATTTTTACCATCATGGAATGGAAAAAAAAAACCCAAAACACTTACATGTTGTAACACAGGTCTGTGATCCTAGTACTCAAGGGGCTTATAAGAAAGACTAACCTGAGCTATATATGGAGATTTCATCTCAAACTGCATGCCACCTACCCACTGCCACCCAAAAAAAAAAAAAAAAAAAAAAGTCTGAAGATTAAAAAATTCACATGTATAACTTGTTTCTTTTACCAATTTCAAATTCAATATCAAAGGGTAAAAGAAACAGAAATCCAGAAACATTTGGAAAATTGACCCGTTTTAATTATTTAAAAACAAAGAATACAATACAACATCAAATTTCCCTTACCATCTACAATTGAGTTAAATCCAAACATCCTAAGACTGAACAGTCTCCTGCCCAGAGGCAGCGAACGGTGAGCCGCTGAAGACACACGGTGAACGGTGAACGCTGAGGATCCAAGTTCCGGCTGCAGGCGGACAGTCTCCAGGCAAACACACGCCAAGGCTCTTCCTTTCAGTTTATTAAAGTGTTTCACAGGAAGTTCTTTCAAACCATCTCATCTCAGGTACCAGGTTTCATCAATGATATGCAGCGCCATAAAATTTGGGTTTCCACCCAATAGGAATAAAAAGCAAGTTTTTACTTTTGTCTTTTTCCGACAGTGTGGAGAAGTCAAATTATCAGTTGACTCCTTTAGTAACATGAAGTTTTAAAAGCAAAGAAAATATCGGCTGTGCTGGGTTCTGGTCTCTGCTTGTCTCTGAGGGTGTGACTTCAAATTGGTTAAATCACATTTACGACACTACAATGATTAGTACTAAATTTTTTTTTAGATGATATAAAAGAAAATACCAAATAGACATAAAAATGGTCAAAAGTTTTTTTTTTTTCAAATCGCAGGTCAATTTTTGCCTCCCGCCCAAAAAGATACAAAACGAACATATTGGGATAGTAACTCCATTAGTTACTCCGATTCACCCATGTGTACGTTCCCCACTAAGTGGACATGGAACACACATAAGGCTGTCTTAGTACTGCTAGGGTGGTAAGCAGCTGTGTTCATGGCAGCTTGTTTTGGGCCCACTGATCCTCTGATACATGTGGGGAAGCATAGCTGTGTTCTCTGGCTGCCCACATCTGAACACATTCAGCTACCATGGAAACTACAAAGCAAGGAAAATTATACTTATCCCAGGATTCATTTACTGGGATTTTAGAGCGCCCTTTCTTCCTCAGAGCCCCTGAGTGGTGATGCTGTGCTAGGGGCTGCTGTGTTTTCCAGCATGAGCTCCCATTCTCTGAGGGTCCTGAGAAGGGTAGTGGATTGGTCCTGGAGCCCTCATGAAAGGTGGAGGCGGTCCCATTGGGTGGAACATATGTGGTCCAAAACCTGATGGGGAAGAGAAAAAATTAGGCTTGCAGTTCCCTTGACAACCTTCCAAACCTGTGAATCTTTCTAAGATCAAAACCACCTACACATAAATCCAGGCTGACATAATGTTAAGTAAATGTCAGTGCACAAGACCTGCTTAGAAATATCTACCTTTACTCCTTGGTTTCCCCCTCAGCCCCCAAACCTTCAGACTCATGCACCTGTTAGTATGTCACCCAGCTGTCTGCTACTCATCAAACATCGCAAATGCTACCAGACAGGAGTCAATCAGGATGTGGGAGACCAGAAAGAAACTAGGCTGATGTTAAGATCCTTTCTGCCATCACTAGCCTCAATGCTCCATTCCAGAATGGAAAGACTTTCTTCAAACATACAGGCTCACCATCAAAACAACATTATTAGCCACCACTGTTTCCTACATTATTCACAATGTCATGGACATTCACACAGGGTGCTACTGCTTCAACTGTTTATTAGTGGCCACTGACAGGATAAAGAATGTGAGCCCAAATGTAACTCAATTCCATAACCAACTCCATATATTCACATGACAGTCTCTTTGTAGCAAGTTTTTCTAACAGAAGCAGTAGTTTACTGATTCCCATCCTGATACAAGGCCCACATCTTGCTGTGGACAGCAAGGACAAAATTTACAATGAGGAACAGACTGGCGGCAGATGGCCATCATGCAGTAACTCCTACCCACGATACCTATGCTCAGATTTAGAGTGGTACCTTTCCTCTCCTACAAGTCCAGGAGAAGAGGAAAGAATCAGGACTCTCCACCTACCAGCTTTGCCCTGAGACTTCTACAGAGCAAGCACAAAGGACCTAGCTGCCTCAGACTCAACTCAGGTGCAGGACTTTTACAAGAACTTTTCTGGGCCAGAAAGGAAGAAGGCAGTTACCTGGGGGTGGGGGTGGGGCGATCCCAGGGGGTGGGGGCAGGGCAATGTTCACCACTGCTGGAGGGCCACTTGGAGGCAGGTTGAAGTAGTTGGCAGATGCCTCCTCTTCTGCTGCAGGAGGAGGAGGTAGAGCTGGAGAGGAGATAGCAGACACTTAGAAGGGCAGACAATCAATACCACATTCCTACTGTTTATGTCTGGGTTTGCTGCACAGCTGACAGAGTCAAGCCCAGTCTCTCCTAACAGAGAAACCCCAGCAGACTGAGTTTGCATCAGCAAGAAGTCCACACTCACCTCCAGGGAGTCCTGGTACAGGCTCTAGCTTGATCCCAGAGTCTGTGGTTCCGTCCTTCTCCTTTTCTTTCCCTCTGGCTGCTTGGGATCTGGAGACATACATGCACAGGACATCAGCACCCTGTCTGGCTTTCTTTCACACTCCTGCTTAACTCATTCCCCAGGAAAATGGAGTTCCATCACTCCTGCCCTTTTTAGCAAACACTCTTCTCCCACAGATGACAAAGTGTAGGGTGGTGAAAAGCAAAGTTTTTGATGGTGGGAAGGTCTGGGTTCAAAGCTACTGTCATTGGCCAGGTGTGGTGGCCCTCGCCTTTAATCCCAGCACCTGGGAGATAGAGGCAGGCAGATCTCTATGAGTTCTAGGACAGCCTGGTCTACAGAGTGTGTCCGAAACAGTATGGGCTGCACAGAGAGATCCTGTCTCAAAAAACCCAAACCCAAACCACTGTCATCACTAGAGAAGACAACATCCATGTGGGCAGCAAGTGCTCAGCATAGAGAGAGCATTCCACCAAGGGAGCTGCTGTCAACCTCCTCTCTGCTTCCAAGAGGGACACAGAATCCCCTTCGAAATTTAGGGAACGTTATTTATCTCTTTTACGCAGTCAATTTCAAACTCAAAACAGATATTCTTCTGTTTATCCCTTTCCCCACTTCCTCAGCACTCAGCCTCTGATGCAACCGAAATCCTCAACATCTACCTCTGGCAACCTGGCATTATGCTTGGCTCACAGTGGCTGTAAAACACGAAAACCTTCAAAGGAGCAGGTTACTGGAGCAAGACCATGAACACAGTTCTAAAGTCAAGATGCTTCCAACAGCCATAGCACCCAAACACTACAGAAGGGGCTGGAGGGATGGCTCCGCTGTTAAGAGCCCTGGGTGCCTTTCAGAGGACACTGGCTCAGTTCCCAGCACCCACGTGGTGGCTCCTAACTGTCTGTAACTCCAGTCCCGGGGGATCCAGCACCCTCTTCTGGCACAAGCCCACAAGTGGTGCACAGACACATGTGTGCCAAACATGCACACACATAAAGTCAGAGCACAGTTGAGGACAGTCTTAATACCTTCCCCACTTGACGTTGAGTCTGCGGCCATTCACGATCAGCTTGTTAAAGGACTTCTCTGCAGCCACCTCGGCAGCCTGCCTGGTGGCAAACTGGATGAAGGCACACTGCTGCCTCTGCACAACCGTGATTGTGCGGATCTCCCCGAACTGGTAGAAGTGGTTTCTGAAGGAACACAGGCCGAGGAGAACAGGTTAGCAACCCAGATGCTGCCTTGGAAAATGCAGACGGGCTACACACTTAGAATGTTCTGATCCACCACTAGACAGGTGGCCCCAGGGACACATGCCTGTCTTTTGGTTTTCCTTGTACCTGGCCCTAATGTAGGTGCTACTTATTGGAGATAAAAGGAAACTTAAGAAGAGTTCTCATGTATCTCTGGATTTTTCTTGTGGAGGAGAGGAGGTGCTTTACTTGGTTACTCAAGAGCCATACTTTCTTACCCCTAGTAAACTACAGCTCTTATGGTCCATGAGCCAAGACTGTTTGCATTTGAGATCGAGCCTTGTTACGGTACACAGGTTAATTCTGAACTCACAGGGTCAGGTGATCTTCCTGCCTCAGCTGGGACTGCAAGCAAACACTACCATGCCCAGCCATAGTCAAGAATGCTTCAAGAATGTTTAAGAGGCCGGGCAGTGGTAGCACACACCTTTAATCCCAGCACTCGGGAGGAAGAGGCAGGTGGATCTCTGTGAGTTCGAGGCCAGCCTGGGCTACAAAGTGAGTTCCAGGACAGGCACCAAAACTACACAGAGAAACCCTGTCTCGGAAAAAAAAAAAAAAAAAAAAAGTTTAAGAGGACTGTGTGGCTCAATGGCAGAGAATACTTGTCTGGGATGCATGAGGCCCTCAGTTCAATTCCTAGCACTGGAAAAATAAATAAATACAAAATAATCAATGAAATTAAAAAAATGTTTAAAACTGAAGAGAAGGAAGAAAGTGGAAGACAAAGGAGAAAGCCAAGTGTGGTGACCCACGTACAGAGCCTAGTACGAGAGAGTGGGGAAAACAGTGAGTTTCAGGCCAGTCTAAGCTACATGACAAGACCCTGTCTCAAAACAACAAAACAAATAAATAAACGAACAGACAAATAAACACGACAAGTCAGGCCTGGTGGCTAACACCTATCACTGCAGTACCCACGAGGGGGAACCCACGAGGGGGAGGCGAGCGGGTCAGGAGTTAAGGTCATCTGAGTTCTCCAGGCTAGCCTGAGCTGCAGGAAACTCTGTATCAAACCCCAAAACAAACAAAAAAGGGAGCACTATCCAGAAGAGATCACATGTGCTCCATGGAGCCAAAGTATTTTCTCTAGCCCTTTTATAAAAAGTTAGCTGGCCCCTGGAGATCACTAGCTCAATGAGATGGGGTTTGATGGAGACAGGCCACCAAGGGCAGGAGTTTCTTCTCCTCTTCTCCACTTCATTTCACTGGGAGAGATATCTCATCTAGTCAAGCACAGAATAAGCCAGAAATACAAATTAAATCAGAATCTCTGCTAAAAAGGCACTAATTTAAACAAAAAAGTTTTAGAGTCACAGGGCTTGCTACCCTCCATAAATAATCAAGTGTGTGTGTGTGTGTGTGTGTAGAATTCAAACTAGGCCAGGCCTTGGTGGCGCACACCTTTAATCCTAGCACTCGGGAGGCAGAGCCAGGTGGTTCTCTGTGAGTTTGAGGCCAGCCTGGTCTACAGAGCGAAATCCAGGACAGGCACCAAAACTACACAGAGAAACCCTGTCTCGGAAAACAAAACAAAACAAAACAAGAAACAACACCCCCCAAAAAAGAAGGCTGGAGAGATGACTCAGAGGTTAAGAGCACACGCTGCTCTTGCAAAGGACTAAGTTTGACTTCTGGCACCCATGCCGAGTTCCACTGCTGGAACTCCAGCTCTAGGAGGCTCTAACACCTATGGCCTCTTTGGGTACTTGCAGTCACTTGCACAGACCTACACATACATCACGCACATACGCAGTAATTAAAAGAATCCAAGTGACCACTAGGCCCGTATTTTATTTTCTGACGCAAACACGAAAAAGCACTCATGAGAAATGCAGCTACACTGGCATCACAAAAAAGAATTTTATAAAATTTTCAGTCAGCATTTGTATCAATGATAGGCTGGCTAAAAAAAAAATGAACTTGATTTAGAATTATCATGCTTGGTGGTGTTTTTTGCAAACTATTCCAACGCGGTTAAAAGCAAAGAGAATTTTGAAATGACGCCCACAAACCTGAGATCTGTTTCAGTAATGGTGTCTCCCAGACCACCCACATATAGTGTGGTAATGGTCTTATCCTCTGGTGGGTCTAGACGAGGCATGGTTGAAGCTCGCTTTAGAAGCTTATCGGCTACAGGGTCATTAATTCCATAGTACCGGTCTTTTATATTCTGATCGGCAAGGGGGTCATCTGGATCGGTAGGCTTCTCATGTCTAAGATTCACCAATGAAAACAGCACAAAGTGAACCGAAGGGAAAAATGATCACTCTATAGTAGCTACATGATAGAGTCCTCAAATGCCTTTCAGACTAGAAACCACGTCTATACAAAAATACTGTTACTAAAGAGAGCAAATGCCAAGGGATTACTATACCATGTAAAGACTTCCCGATCCTCTAAGTAATCCACTTACACTGCTGGAATAGAATCTGATTAAAGCTATGGATTTCACCTCAGAAAAAGGGCATATATATGGAGGGTGCATGTTACAGTTGACAAATCATTAGCTGGAACCCCTAATTCTGATGCTTGGCAGTCTCAGTTGAAACAAAAGTAGCCTGCAGAAGTCTGGTCTTATTTTGACTTCAACTATACTTTGCTATTCAAACCATTTAAATGATGGCACTAAATTATCTTAGAAACTTCGGTCAGCATGTATATTATATGATATAGCAATTTCTCGTAGATAAGTAGAAAACATAATTTAGCTAGACTCCTGTAAATATAATAAGCTTTATTGCACAAGATACTCTACATGTAAACAGACTGTAAGAGCTTTAGATGCTAAAGCATGAGTTTAAGCTGGAGTCTCCCACTAATCAGTTGTCTGAAAGCAAATACAGAAAGCAAGGCTTAGCTCTTACCTGTAGGGACACTCCTCTCCTCTCTTACACTCTCCTTTCACCCAGAAGGAACAAATGTGGGGCCGATTCCTTTTGTAGTACGGTGTGGTCCGGGCCAATTTGAGCAGCATGTCACTGGTGGATGTAGCTTTTCCCAGCATGCCAACTGGTCGTGTTCCATCAGAGTTAGAAATCTGCACGAAGAGGACAATTTTATTGGCTGTCAATTCATTAGGACTTCTATCAAATACAAAACTACATCAATCACAAGGCCCTGGATTCAATTCCCAGCACCACACATAAACAATATATCCCCCCAGATAAACAATGACATCAAGAAAGTGGCCAGAGGACCAGGAAGTCTGGTAGGAGATTGTGTTTCCTAGAAATGACAGGGAAGCTACACCATGATATCCCAACAATACAGCTGCCTAAATAAAGACAGGAACAATAGATATACTAACTTGATGGTGTAGTGGCGTATGGCTTTAACCCCAGTATTGGGGAAGAGGCAGGCTTTCTGAGTTCAAGACCACCCTGGTCTACAGAGTGAGTTCCAGGACAGACAGGGCTACAGATAAACCCTGTCTGAAAAAAAAGAAGAAAAAAAGGAAAAAAAAAAGTTCTAGATATACTAATTCAAAAAGGGGAAATCTCATGGATCCCATTCCTAGACAAAGAACTACAGGCAACTAATGACTGATGATAGAGAACTAGTCTCTTCTGGGGATGAGCTCCTTAACTAGTTATCCAATACAAAGTGGTCAGCCTCGAAATCATATACACATAAGCCACATTAAATGGACTCAGCAGGTTGTATTTATATGTTTGCTCATGCGCACACAAAACCAATAATAATCAAAGAGGCCATCAATGGGGGTGTTGGAAGGGGTTAGAGGGGTTGGAGAGAGGAAGTGATACAATTAGATTTTAATTAAAATAAAAAACATACTTCTCTTTCCATATTTTGTGTGTAATATTCTTTGTTGACATCTGATTTGGGCATGTCATCTTTAAATGACAATCCTGCATCTCGAACTTGGATGGGTAGGCCTGGTACAAAGAAATGGAGGAAAAAACATCATATAGATTTGAAAACACATTCATACTGAATATGTACATAAACTACAATATCATCCTTCCCTTCTCTTTCTTACTTGGTGGGGGCTAGAGAGATGGTCCAGTGGTTAAGAGTACATACTGTTCTTGCAGAGGGCCAGAGTGGCGTTCCTTCTAACATGCAGGGTGGTTCACTGTAACTCCAGTGTCAGAAGATGACACCCTTTACTGGACTCTGCCCTGCACTCATATGTACACCCCACATATACACATAATTAAAAACAATTTGATTTTTAAAATGGTGACAGTTTACAATATTTTAAATCAAACTGTTTAGCACCATCAGGCTAACAACTGCTACAGAGCATCCTAAGAAACTGTCCAAATTCCTGTGATGTCATGGAATTTGGTGAGGTGAATGTTTTACAAAATCGCTTCAAAGAATACTTTAGCCATGGCAAATTAATAACGTATCTAGCTTTAACAAATTTATTTCAAATACACATAACACAATGGTTTATTGTTAGATTGGTCTTGAAGGCCCTATGGATAGCCAGTTATGTTAAGGGGTCACTGTACTCCAGGCCTGAATGCTCCTGACAAACATGAATCAATATTAAACAATATATAGCCAGAACTGATTAGCACACATAAACATAAACACACAGACACAGACACACACAGACACACACACACACAGACACAGACACACACAGACACACACACACACACACACACACACACACACACACACACACACACGTGCACACTTTCCCTTGCTGGTAGACTACTTTTTTTGAAAAGGAAAGTGTCAGTGTCCAGAGCATAATTAGCTCAGGAAATTCTGGTTGGGACTGTGAGGAAAGTTTTAGATCAAGAAAAAGGACTAGGCAAAGAAATAGCCTATCATAGGAACAACGCCTTTTACCCCAACTAGCTATAGAGATGGAGGTGTAGGCCAGTTCTGATTTCTTCCCAATGGCTCCTGAAGTTCCTACTATTGTTCAGAAGGACTCCACAGAAGCCTAACTGTGAGTTTACACCTGGGAAAAGCAGATCACAGCAGACATTCTACGGCGGGATCAGAACCAGTGATGGGGAGAAGTAGGAGGCATCAGGCTGGTGTCTTGTTTAGGGCACGTGTACACTTCCAGGTCTAGCGGATGTGGCAAACATACCGTACTCTAGGTCTAACAGGCAGGTCTGACAAACATTCTTCAATTTACTGCAGGTTTGGCACACTTCAGTCTTCTTGAAGCGCATGCGGACCCCAGGGCACCAGCGAAACACTGTGAATGGTCTGGCGCAGATCTGAATACACATCAAGAGCCATAGAATAGAATGTTAATGGTCCTGACCTGGACTCAATCCAGATTTACTAAGTATGGAGAGTTGACCTTAGCAACCACCTAATCTAAATGCCAGCTAACCCTCAACTCCATTTACTTTCTCTTTTCTATCAGTTAAAAAGCTCACAAAGTACAGAAATAAATATCCAGAAAGTCAAAGCCCTACCACCTAGCGGCAAACATTAAGAATCTGACTCTGTGTTTTTGGTGGGGAACAGGGAAAGCAAAGCAGGAAATATTATCTCTTTGAGAATGTTGTAACAGCCCCAACCCCCCTCTTCAGCTTAAATGCTTCTGTGTAGCAGTCAAACAACACCTGGGACACTAACTCATGGTCATCAGTGCAGATTCAGACACCTGTTTATGAATCTACATTAAAAGGGTCCTTTTCTTATTTCCAATACTAGTTGTCAGCCACTGAATATATCAATGACACATGAAAGCTGTGAGTGTGAACTCTGACTGAGGGACCTCAAAAGTTAGTAAGTACAAAGCCACTTTGGTAGAATACAGGGAAGAAAAGGGATCAAGAAAATGAAACAGTTACTTCTTAATAGACATACTTACTTTGCATTCTTTTCCATACTTTTCTTTGGTCTGAAACAGAAAAGAACTGGAATTACAGAAGAAAAAACAGACAAACAAATAAAACTAACCCAGGTATCTGTTTTTTACCCCCGCCACCCCAAGTACAAAACATGATGTGTCTGGAGATTCCTGGCATTGTGAATAAAGCTAATCAAACCAAACCTAAGTCATGGTAAGGGATTCTGGAAGGTTGGGGTATGGTAAGGGATTCTGGAAGGTTAAATCTAATTGTCAACTTGACATAACCTAGAATAAGCAAGGAAGAGTCCTGATGGTGGACTGTCTAGACCACATCAGCCGGTGGGCATGTCTATGGGAGTGTGTCTTGCTTTCTTTAACTGATGTGGAAGAGCCAGCCTGATCGTGGGCTGCACCATTCCAAGAGTTTGGACCCCGGATCCTGTACGTGAAGAAGGGGCTCAGCACCAGCATGCACACATGCATTCACTCTCTGCTCTTGACTTGAATGTGATGTGACCAGCTGCTTCAAGTTCCTGTTGCCCTGACTGCCCCACAATGATGGGCTGTACGGCAAAATAACTGCCCCCGCCTAAGTTGTTTTTGTCAGGGTATTTTATCACAGTAAGAGAAGTGAAATTAAGACAGATAAACCAACAAGGTCATATTCTCCCAAGAGGACATGGAACTAATACCAAGTCAGTATCTTTGGAGCTACAACTCTTACATTTACTTCTGCCTCTCAAGAACTAAAATTTCTAATGGAAACACCATATGTTTTCTCTTACACGTGGAACCTAGATTTCAAATTGTTCCTGTGTATGTGTAGATCATGAACTAGAAAAGGGATCCTGGATGGGAAGAGTGTGTGTGTGTTTGGAAGCTGGATAATAAAACAGGTATTAGAGCCAGGCGGTGGTGGCGCACGCCTTTAATCCCAGCACTCGGGAGGCAGAGCCAGGCGGATCTCTGTGAGTTCCAGGCCAGCCCGGGCTACCAAGTGAGTTCCAGGAAAAGGCTCAAAGCTACACAGAGAAACCCTGTCTCGAAAAAACCAAAACCAAAACCAAAACCAAAACAACAACAACAACAAAACAGGTATTAGAAAGAAGGGCAGCTGGGCATGGTGATGAAAGACTTTAATCCCAGCACTTGGGAGGCAGGAGCAGGAGAATCTCTGTGAGTTTGAGGCCAACCTACAGAGTGAGTTCCAGGACAGCCAGGGATACACAGAGAAACCCTGTCTCGAACTTCCCAACCCCATCCCCCCAAAAGAGAAAGAAGGGTAAACTGAGGGAAGTCAGAAAACTAGCCAGTAAGGGGCAGGAAGAAAGGTGGAGGGCAGTGGAAGAGGGAATTACTGAAAACAAATGTATGAAAAACGACGAAATGAAACCCATTACTCTGTACACTAACCTAAAAAATAATAATCAGTTCTGGGAGATAGCTATTTCAAGGGCTATTTTGTTTTCTAGGTGAAAACTTCCAATTTCCAGCACATGTTTCCCTTTGACCACTCTTTGAGGAAACTGGTTTAAACATCAATCCAACCACCTGGCTGGTAGACCTTATGTGCTTGGTGGGGCTGGCTTGGTCGAGGAAAATCAAGCCTGGAGATGGCGGCACCTAAAGCCGGAATGGCTTTCCAAAGCATCTACTCCTGAACTTTGGTTGGCAGCTTTTTTTCCAGCATAGTTCTCTAGACCACTGGTTTGAAGGAGGTAGACAGTGGGGGAGAATGGTGCTTTAGGAAAAAGACAAGGTCTCAATACACAGCCCTGGACAGCGGATAGCCTGGAACTTGATTTGCAGACCTGAATGGCCTTGAACTCAAGAGATCCACTTGCCGAAAAGCTGGGATCAAAGGCAAGAATCCTCATTCATGGCCAGTTTAGGAATCTTTGTTTTACAACCAATTATGTCTATCAATAATAAAAAAAAAAATATTAGAGTCAATATAAGAACTATGATTTTGCCGGGCGGTGGTGGCGCACGCCTTTAATCCCAGCACTTGGGAGGCAGAGCCAGGCGGATCTCTGTGAGTTCGAGGCCAGCCTGGGCTACCAAGTGAGTTCCAGGAAAGGTGCAAAGCTACACAGAGAAACCCTGTCTCGAAAAACAAAAAACAAAAAACAAACAAATAAACAAAAAACTATGATTTTACATTAGAACGTGGACATGCAATTTGATCTCTCATAAGTGTTAACTGACAGGTTGAATATCAAATTCTTTTGGCGTGAAAACCAAAATTTCTAATGGTTTTCCCAGTGCCCAAATCAAGTAGGAGGAAGTCAGAGCCAAGTTTCTACAGTTTGCTCAGAAGGTAACTGCGAAGGCACAGGGACTAGGAGTCAGGAAGCAGAACTACATAAAGACATACTCTCCCGTCAACAGACCTACTTTCCAGGTAGATGCTCAACAAGTATTAGCTGTTACGTTACGTCTCCTACATTACAGAATTATTGCTCAGTGTCTAGGAGAGGAAGTACGCATGGCATTACCTTGCAAGTTGTCCCGTACTTTGGGTTAGTAAAAGAGCATCAATTCTTCTAATGGTCAAGAGAAATACTTTACAATCGGCGTGCAAGGACCACGATATAATGTACAGTTCACTCCCGCTGCACAGGCAAGCACTCACCATTCGTATATATGGGTTTTCTCCAAGACACGTCTGACACAGTATGGGGAAGTCCTGGAGAAAATGGGAAATCTGATTGAAGATCAAGTCCCGAAGACCCTGTTCCCTCAGTCACTTTCTGGGGCGGGGAAGGGTGCAAGGTTGGCAGGAGCCCCAGCTCCCGGCACTGGCCGCGGAGCGGGAAGGGGCGCTGTCTGCACTTCCGGCAAGCGGAAAAGAAGAAAGCATCTGGGAAGTGTGGAGTCGCCGGGTGGACAGCGCTAGTCCCGGGACCCTGGTCCGCCGCACGAGGGCTCTCCTCCCGGCTGCCCCGCCGAGCTAGGCCGCACAGCGCGGCTCTGGCCGATCCCGCCGCAGCCCGGGGCACAGTCTCCCATCCCGCCCGGCCTCGCCGCCCCCGCGTCCTTCTCCGGCGCGCACTCACCGCGTCCTCCCAGTTCTGCCTGTTGTAGGTGTTGGAACCCAGAGAGGTCGCCATATCGGGAGTCCCGCGGCCGCGCCGGCTTCCGATTCGGGAGACCGACCGCCACAATCCCGGCAGGCTCCGGGCGGGCGGGCGCCGCGCTACGTCTAATCTGCGCGCCTAGGGCGGCCGCGGGGCGGGGCCTCGCGTCAGGGCGCGGCCGTCCACGGCGCTTCCGCCCGGCTGCCCGGCCCGCGTCCTGGCTGCCGACGAATAAAGCGACGGATCGGGGCCACCGGCCGAGGCTGGGGTCGGGACGCGGTTAGTCGCAGCCAGGCGCTGACGCCTGCGCCTCTCATGTTCCCAGTGGCCCTTCCGTTGTTATATTTAGCACCCAAAAGCACAGAACGTCTAGTAAGTGTACTGCAGACGACAACGAATCACTTGGCATTCTTTATGCTAGAAGCGGATTCATTATCAGGAATGTAGCTAGATAATCCTTTATCTTATGTTGCCACCTTACCATTATGGCTAGGATGCTGATTCCTCTTTTATAAAAAAGGGAAATTGAGATTAAGATGAATTAACTTTTTTTTTTAAGGTCCTGGAGCTAAAAACCGATGAATCCACAGATCCCAAGACATTAGTTTTTCTAACTTCCGACATGAAACAGGTCCTATAAGTCAGCGCTTTCGAGTTTTTAAACTCTCAACCATTCTACGAATATTTTGAGAGTGGGTCACAATATGGAGTCTTGAACTTCCTATGTAGACTAGGCTGGCCTGGAACTACAGATCCACTTTCCTCTGCCTCCTGAGTGCTGAGGTTAAAGGCATACACTATCATGTCCCTTTCTATATTTCTTTTTATCTCCGGGCTGGGTCTCACTAAGTTGCTCTCCGGCCTTGAACTACCTCTGTAGCCCAGGAAGGCCCTATCTGAGTTTGTAATATTCTTTCCTCAGTCTCCCATGTAGCTGGGATTATAGGTCTGTGCCACCAGGCTTGATCATTTTAATATTTGACCTAATCAATCAAAGATTTTCTTGTACAGTTATGACTTTTTTTTTTACATACATTCACCATACACTTTCATCATCCCAAAGTTCTGATGTGCTTGTAGGCAGTCAACTGAGCCCCACATTCAGCCTACAGTAATGACTGATTTATGTTCTGTCCCTATACAGATCCTCCTGGATTTAAGATGGATTATGTCCTATTGAGCCCCATGGTGTAGAGTTTGAACGATCTAGTCAACTGAACTGGGTCTGGATTGTGTTGTTTTGATGTTTCCTGTCAGTGTATCGTGGCTTTCCTATCCTCTGTCATTGTTCTTTAGGTTTCTCAAATGCCCATGCTTCATCCTTCAGCTTATGTCTGCACAGTAGAGATGTCCTTTCGTACCCTTGCCAAGCTTCCAGAAACTGAAGCATGTTCCTCTTTGCTGGATTGGTAGTACAGAGATAAAGGAGTTCTGTTCCTTCTTACAATTCAGTTTGTGTTTAGTAGGCTTTATGACTGGGTCTTAGAAATCCTTTCTCAGCTTCTTCCCCTCCTCTTCTCCTTTCTTCTTTCCTTCTTCCTTCCTTTATATTTATTTCACCTCAGCGAACAGTTTCTGAATATTTACTACTCTTAATTCCTAGAAGTTAAAAAAGATAATTAAAACTTTTTAATAACCGTTAGCCAAGATAGACATTTCTCCACTGTGGAAAAATACCAAAGATCTCAGAGTAGCCAGTCTGAATCTAGCGGAGATGGTAATTATCCAGGACACGGTTCTTTTACTTGGTCCGGACATCTTCTGTGTTTAACTTCCATCTTGGTACTATTTGGCTTTAGGCTTCATATCTCACTTTGGCTTACATTGTCTACATTGTCTTCTAAAGCAGGAGAAGTCTCTGCCCTTCCTACAGTATTGGACAGAGGGTGTTGGTATAGAGTTATCTCAGAACTGAATCTTGTCTTTCCCAGGGACACTGTCTGTCCATCTGTCTGTCTGTATCTATCTATCTATCTATCTATCTATCTATCTATCTATCTATCTATGCTTCAGCAGCAATGTGCCTTTATCTGGGGAGACGGATCTTTCTTTTCCTTTCCAGCGGCTCAGCCTTTCTGTTTTTTTTATTTTTTATGAGAGCTTGGGGAGGGAGGCAAAATTTATGTCTCTCCTATAGCATGCCTGCTATATTCCCCTAAACCAAGCAACACTCTCACAAACTTGCCACCTCTGGAGGTTTTAGAGCTTGTGAGTGTGCACAAGTTAGTTCTCTTCAAGTCTTAGGATTACCGAGTTACATGGTATCATATTGGCTCCTATTTGGCCATTAGCAATTCCTTAATTGCTGAATATTTTGGTTGATTTCCTCACTCCTATCCATATCTGCTCTATATGGTGGTTTGAATGAGAATGCCTTCCATAGGTTCATGTGTTTCAATATTTGGACCTCGGTTGAACTGTTTGGGAATGATTAGGAGGCGTGGCCTTGGAGGAGGTGCATCATGGGGAGGGGGCAGCTTCAAAAGCTTCCTATCTCTACTGATCTCTCGGCCTCCTGCTTGCATTTTGAGATGTGAGCTCACAGCTGTTCCTGCTCCCATGCCTTTGCTCCACCATCATGGACTATGACCCTCTGGAGCTGTAGGCCCAAATAAACATGTTCTTTTATAAGTGGTCTTGGTTACAGTGTTTTGTCACAGTGATAGAAAAGGAACTCATACACTGCGTGTCCTCTGTCTTAGAGAATTATGTCCCTTCTCAGAATCTAGATTGTTGGACTGCCCTGCCACTTCAGCTCTCATACAAGAACATTTATGATTTTTGAACATTCACTTAAAAATTCTAAATTATGTGTCTCTGTGTGGATATGTGCACATGAGTGTAGGTGCCCACAGAGGCCAGAGGCATCAGGTCCCCTTGTAGCTGGGATTATAGGGGGTTGTGAGCAACTTAGTGGGTTCTGGGAATCTAACTTAGGTCCTTTGTAAGAGCAGTCCACACTCTTAGCTGCTGAACAACCTCTCCAGACCCTCCACTGTGTTTTTGAGTAGAGGTAACACTCTTTACACATACCTATACCATAGGCAGAAGCTTCTGCAGTCAAATCATTTTAATTAAATATGAAGCCTTAAAAACAACAGGCCAGCATAGAAAAATCTCTTAATAAAAAAAATCTTTATTGAAAAAAAAAGAAAACAAACAAACCAACAAACCAGGCCAGGCATAGTGGCATATGTCTTTAATCCCAGAACTTGGGAGGCAGAGGCAAGTGGATCTCTTTTAAGGCCAGCCTGATCTACATAGTGAGTTCTAGGACCGCCAGAGCTACATAGTAAGAACATGCCTTAAAAACAAAACAAAATAAACACACACACACACACACACACACACACACACACACACACACACACACAAACAAGAACAATGATAGAAAGAATGCAAGGGTTAAGGGAGGGAGAGTATAGAGTGTTGATTTTTAGGCATGAAATGGATATTGGTCTTAACTTTTTTTTAATGTGTGTTTGTGCACCATGTGTGTGCAGTGCCCATGGAGGCCAGAAGAGGGTGTCAGTTCCCTTGATACTGGAGTTACACATGGTTGTTGTATAAACTGAAGATGTGGCTGCTCCGAGGTATGGTTAAGCAGGTTTTAATTGTAGATATGAGGGAGAGAACAGCCAGAGGCATCTGGAAGAGTCCAGAGCAGTCAGAGAAAGTATTCGACTGAAAATGGTCACTAGACTGGACCTGGCCAAGAGAGGAGAGAGGGAGAGAGCAAGAAAGAAAGACAGAAGAGAGGACCAAGAGAGGACAAGAAGATCAAGAGAGCACGTAGCCGAAATAGCACATTTTTAAGGAGAAATGAGTAGCTGGAGGAAGTGAGTAGCCCAGGGGAGGGAGGCCCTTGAGCTGGAGAAGTTTAGGGTAAGGGGTGAGAAAAGCCAGGATGCCAGCATAGACTCTGAAATGTGTAACAGGAACTTGTGATACTGAAGGAGCCTGGAGGCCAGCATGCACTTTGGTGTGCTAATAGGCACCCCAGATAGCCATTTGTCCCTTCTGCTAGTGATAAGGAAATGGCTCCTTTTGGTAGAGGGGCACCAGCTTCACAAGTTCCTGAGGAATGCTGGCTTTTGTCTGTTGCAGACTATTTGTTTAACTATGTAAAGATGTGTTGCTGTATTACCTTGCCTGCCTAAGGCACCCAATTGGTCTAATAAAAAGCTGAATGGCCAATAGAGAGGGAGGAGGTATAGGCAGGACTTCTGGGCAGGAAGAGTAAGTAGGAGGAGGAATTTAGGCTCAGAGAAAGAAAGAAAAAGAGACACCAGGGGTGGGCCAGCTAGACACAGAGGAAGCAGGAAAGTAGGACATACAGAATGAAAGAAAGGTAAAAAGTCCTGAGGCAAAATGTAGATGAACAGAAACAGGTTAAATTAAGTTAAAAGAGCTAGTGGGACAAGCCTAAGCTAAGGCCAAGCATTCATAATTAATAATAAGTCTCTGTGTCTTTGTTTTTGTGTGTGTGTGTGTGTTTTTTTTTTTTTTTTTGGTTTTTCGAGACAGGGTTTCTCTGTGTAGCTTTGCGCCTTTTCCTGGAACTCACTTGGTAGCCCAGGCTGGCCTGGAACTCACAGAGATCCGCCTGGCTCTGCCTCCCGAGTGCTGGGATTAAAGGCGTGCGCCACCAACGCCCGGCTCTCTCTGTGTCTTTAATTGGGAGCTGGTTGGTGGTCCAAAGAAAATCCTGACTACATTTGTCTAACAGCCAGAATTTGGACCTGACAGTTGTGAACTGCCACGTGGGTTCTGGGAATCAAACACAGGTCTTCTGGACGCAGCCATGACTCATCTCTTTAGTCCTGGCTGGTGCATTCTTGAAATCACAGCATTTATGGTTACAGAAAAGATCATATATGAAGCATGGCTGAAATGCAATTGCCTGAGGGTTGGAATTTGCTCTTGGTTGCTCTTTGAATGGAGTGTAGAAGAAACAGATGACCAATGTGTATTCGAGGGGTGCAGTAAACAAGGCACTGAAATGGCCGCTCCATTATTTGTGAGAAGGTTTATACTGTAAATAAGGGAGAGCGAGAATATCCATAGGCATCTTGAAAAGTTCAGAGCTGAGAGAAAAAGAAACAGCTGGACATGGCCAGGGCCAGGGCAGCAGAGATGACAGCAGAAGTGGTGGGAGAGTCCTGTCGGTTATAAGGGGTTATGTCGCAGTGGGGAGGACTCGAGGAGGTCTAAGGGGCCAGGAGGCTAGTGAAGCCTTGAGATGCATAACAGGTACATGTGAGCAGGGACTGAGGGATATGCAACCACAGATGTATGTCAATGGAGAGCCATATATCCCTTCTGCCAGAGGCAAGGGAGATGATTCCTTTTATGGAAGGGAGTCCATTTCACAAGTTCTTGAGGAATGCTGGTTTTTAAACTAATAGAAATCCTTGAACTAAGCCAAGTGTATCATTTCTGGATCTGTGCACTGAGACCTAACACAACAGACCTAGAATTGTTCTCAGGGAGTTTGCAACCCATTAGAAGAGCTAGGTACATATAAAACCCCACAGTGCAAGAAAAAAAGATGTACCTGCCTTGGAGAGGTCAGTATTGTGGATTAAAATTACAATTTATTTATTTATTTTGGTTTTTCAAGACAAGGTTTCTGTCTTGGAACTCGCTCTGTAGACCAGGCTGGCCTGGAACCCACAGAGATCCACCTGCCTCTGCCTCCCACGTGCTGGGACTAAAGGTGTGCGCCACCACCGCCCGGCTAAAATTACATTTAGATGGGAGAAGTAATCCTAACATGCAGAAAGAGAGAGAAGAATATTCTAAATTGAGAAGACACCATAAGAAAGCACAAAACATTTGATAAAAACACCTGATAGAATACAAAATGACAAAATGGGCTAGAGAGATGGCTCAGTGGTTAAGAGCACTGACTGCTCTTTCAGAGCACCCATATGACAGCTCACCACTGCCTGAATCTCCTGTTCCAGGGTATCTGACACCCTCTTCTGGCCTCCATGGGCACCGCACACATGTACAAGACATACATGCAGGCAGAACATCCATTTACATTAATTCAGCCAAGATAGGGATGTCTACTATTTGGCAAACTTTGTTGTAGGCTTTGCAAATACAAGTATAAAAATAATCCCTACCTTAACGGCTCTGGGATAGTGAGGCAGGAAAGGAACCAGTGGGCAGTCTGTTGGTGACTCTTGCTGGGGATGGGGGTCCGGGGGAGATGCAGCAAAGAAGGGACCTAGGGGATGTGTTTTGGAGAAGGCAGTGGACATTACATGGGCAGTCAGGGAACATTTGAGGAAAGAACCAACTGTGGTGAGGGTATGAGCCATAGGTTACGTAGGACCTCATATGCATATGCTGATAGAGAGGGTGCAGGTGAGGGGGCTGATGAAATGACGTCCTAGAATGGGAAGAGGTGGGGCTGCTGGCTTGATGGGGAACAAACAGTTCACCTACAGCAACAGGAGGAAAAGAACAACTGTGGGCGCAGGTAAAGGGGCACTGGATGGGGAGCCACTTTGGAATCTGCATCGTTTCCTACCATTTATTATTTCAGGCAGTCAGGCCCTTTAATCATGCTGGCCACTGGTAGCCCAGGAATCTGGGACAGAGCCAATAGCAACCTGCAGAACACAGGAATTCCTTGTATTTATAGACTTTAGAGGGCAGGGCTCTCTCAGCTTAGCAGATCAATGACAGTACTAGATAGGATTTAAGGATATGTATAATTCAGGGAGTTAATCCTGTTGTCCAACCCCACCACTGGGCTGCTTCATGCTAGGAGCTTAGCAGCTTAAGGAAGGTGGTAGATAGGATATAAAGTGTGGCTGATCCCTCTACGGGGGCTGCCCCTCCCTGTGGCCTAACATTCCACGGAGCAGGGCTTGGTGAATTACTCTATCAAGTTAATTCACATAAAGAAATGAAGGGAGGGGCAGAAGACAGTTCAGCAATTAAGATTTGCAGAGGACAGTTCGAACACACACACACACACTCTCTGTCTCTGTCTCTCTGTCTCTCTGTCTGTCTCTCACACACACACACACATTTTATGGCCAGGCATAGTGACACCTTTAATTCCAGCACTTGGAAGGCAGATGAGGCTGATTTCTGAATTTGAGGACAGCCTGGTCAGCATTGTGAGCTCCAGGACAGCCAGGCTTTACAAAGTGAGTCTGTCTCAAAACAAACCATCATGCTGGCTAGTTTTATGTCAACTTGACACAAGCGCGAATCATCAGAGGAGGGAATCTCAAATGAGAAAATGCCTCCATAAGATTAAGCTGTAGGCAAGCCTGTAGGGCATATTCTTAACTAGTGACTCACGTGAGAGGACCCAACTCATTGTGGGTGGGAACACGGCATGGTTGGTGGTTCTGGGTTCTGTAAGAAAGCAGGCTGAGCAAGCCAGCCATGGGCAAGTCAGTAAGCAGCACTCCTCCATGACCTTAACATCAGCTCCTGCCTCCAGGATCCTGCTCTGTTTGAGTTCCTATCCTAGCTTCGTTCAGTGATGAACAGTGATTTGGAAGCATAAGTCAAATAAACCCAACACCAAGATACCACTTGGATCTTATTTAACTTGCCCTATGTGTAGTGATATGTTGTGTACCCTAACAAACTTATTTGGGGATCAGAGGACAGCGCCAGCCACTAGATTCGACATAGAGGTCAGGCAGTGGTGGCACAAACCTTTAATCCTATCACTCCGGAGGCAGAGATCCATCTGTGAGTTCAAGGCCACACTGGGAACAGAGCCAGGCAGTGGTGGTACACACCTTTAATCCCAGTACTGGGAAGCACACACGCCTTTAATCCTAGGAAGTGATGGCAGGGCAGAGAAAGTATATAAGGCATGAGGAAACTGGAACTAAAGCAGTTCAGCTGAGACCCTTTCGGGTGAAGACTCAAGAGGATTTCAGTCAGAGGATTCGTGGAGTTGGTGAGGTAAGAGGTGGTGGCTGTGGCTTGCTCTGCTTCTCTCATCAGCTTTCACCCTGACATCTGGCTCTGGGTCTTTTATTAAGACCTTTTAAGATTTGAACAACACCTATGTTCAAAAGATGTCACCTGGATCTTCTTTAACTTCAGCTTCCAGGTCCTTGGTTTTCCAAGTTGCTTTTGAGGCAGATGCCCAGGAGAGTCAGAATCCAGGCAACGGGGGTCCCTGGAGGGGCCAGCAGGACACTAGTAGGGCAAAGGCCCCGTCAGGAGTGGGTGAGAGGATGCTGAGTGGCTAGAAAGAGCTCTCCACGAAGGAGTCCATGTTAGCTCACCTCTCAAGCACCAGGAGTTTGTTCACATCCTGTTTTAAGTGACGGAGATCCTTTCTGGCTTCAGTAGAGAAATGCACTAAAAACAGATTTGAGTAATCAGGTTCTTTGATGCTGGCTACTCACAATGGGGAAAGCTAGGATAGGAGATCCCCCATTTTGTATATTTCAAAGGATACCTTTGCGAATAATGAACCAGGAGATAAAAGCTGGTACATAGCTAACACACAACCAATGCATCTGAAAACATGTGCATAAGCTCAAGCAACATCCACCCGTATGTACCAGGGAATTACTTTTTTTCTTTTTTTTTGAGATAGAGTCTTTATACAGAGTCCTAGAATTCACTATATAGGCTAGGCTGGCCTTGAACTCACAAGAGATCTGCCTGCCTCTGCCTCTCTAGTGCCACCAGCATTAAAGGCATGCACCACCACGGAGCAGGGCTTGGTGAATTACTCTATCAAGTTAATTCACATAAGGAAATGGAGGAAGGGGCAGGAGAGACCGTTCAGCAGTCAAGAACATCTGCAGAGGACAGTTCAGTTCCCAGCAGGCGGCTCAGAACCACCTGTAACTCCAGCGCCAAAGGATCTGCTTCCCTCTTTTGGCCTATGTTCCCCCAAATAAAAACAATTTAAAAGAGAGAGAGGGGAGAGAGAGAGAGAGAGAGAGAGAGAGAGAGAGAGAGAGAGAGAGAGAGGGGGGGGGGGGGAAGGGTGTCTACCACAGAGTCGTATCTATGAACTGATCTTTAGGCCCCGAGTTATGTAGCTTTCTAACCAGTACTTGTGAAATCAAACAGGAGACACACTCAAGTTTTGTCGCTTTATTTCACTACATTAAGCAATAAGGCAAAACAGTAACTTGTTATTCATAAGTCAAGGAGTGCCTCTCATCCCCAAAAGGAGCCAAGAAGGATGCTTATTACAAAGATGCAGTGGCATTTAGTGCAGTATGCCTATAGCATATATTTGGAACAAAAGAAAATTTTGGTGTATAAATCAATTCACAAACCCAAAGTAACTTAGCTTTAAGTTTCCAAATTGTAGTTTCAAGTGCTAAGGACTCCCGACTCTTGTGTCCTGGTGCACACTGACTAGTAATAAAAACCCTGCACTGACCTAGTATCAGAAGGGCCACAGACACAATTTCTAATTCACCAGCTACAGCTGCACCTGATCTAATACCAGAAGGGTGATCGGTCGGCGCAACTCCTAATTCACCAGCTGCAGGTGCTGAACCTTTTCTAAGAACACAAGACCAGCTTACACTAAACTCACCTTGAAACAGCCAACAGCGGTTATTTGTAAGTTAACTTGACTTCTTAAACAGAAATTGTATGTTCAGAAGTGTTTTTGTGTTTATCACCCAGGAGCAGACCCATACGTCAACATTTTCTGGGGAGTGAGTATCAGTTTCACTGCATAAAGGCATGCAGACAACTGTGCCTGTCTCCACAATGTGTGGACTTAGGAAGCCATCTGCACTTTGATTCCCCCCGACCCAAGCAGACACTGAGGAATGGTTTCACAGAAGGCTCGAACTTGAGGCTTTGTGAAGTTATAAAAAACAAATCACTTTCTGTAGTTTGAAACTTGTAATTACCCAACTTCCTGCTCCAGCTTCTATGAGGTTAAACTTTACTGTTCCCATAACATCAGAGACCAGTATTTTCTTATACTGAGGTAAATATATTACTCTGTGAGAATATTGTTTCATAAAATTGGCTTGATCTTAAATAAGATAATGTCTTTCAATAGCTTCCTAGTTTCCTCTTTTAAGGGGAACTAACAAAGACTATTTTCTATCTGTAGTCCAGATTCTCTATCCCTTAAAACAAACCAAACCAAAGCTCCTAAAGACAGAAAATGAAAACCAAAGCGGGGTTTGTAAACAGGAACTTCTTCCAAGGTCTGTTGGCCATGTGCTAGGAACACTTTAAGGAAAGTGGTGCAGCTGGTCTACTTTCAACTCGTTTTAGAAAACATCCCAGAAATCAAGGTTTGCAACTCAACATTAGAACTTGAGAGAAACGGCATGTCTGGGGTTAGGCCAGCACTCTGGCTCCCTGCTCAACTGCTGTGGCTTATAATCAAAACGGTCTCACTTGATCCAGCACAAGAAGTCTTACACCCACCAAGGGAAAAGCTCTTTTTAACATCCAGTTTTGGATTTAAGAGACTGATGGCTAATTTCTCCTTCAGCTCAGTGGAAAAACTTTAGTTTATATCATGCTAAAAAGGCAAAGTTTAAAATGTTCTCTGAATCCCAGAGTTGAGTATGTCCATTTAAACTGTCTTGGCTCTCTTTCCAAACCCCACAACATTAGAACATTCCTTGAATTACACAACAGAGCAGAGAGCTGGGTGTGGTGACAAGTGTTTTTACTCCTAGCAGGTGAGTTCAAGGTTAGCTTGGTATACATATGGAGTTCCAGGCCAGAGTTACATGGAGGGAACCTATGTGAAAAAATAAATGGAAAAAAAACACAACAAACCAAAAACCAAAACCAACCAAACAAAAACAAAATCCACCCACCCCCCAAAACAAAACAAAACCAGAGTAGAGAAGGGCAGAGAGTGAGATCTATAAAGGCTGTCTCCCTGCGGCAGCATTAGCCCCTGAATATTAGGGTAATATTAAAACAATGGAACTTCAAGATAGTAATTGCTTGCAACTCAAATCCTTAAAGTCCCTGTACTACTGAGGAAAATGAAGGACAACGGGTAGGTATACTGTAGTCCTTTACAGGAGACAAACGGAGTGCCTTAAGAAAGTCAGGTCCTGTCACCACAAAGTTACAGACACTGACAATCCTACTTCTCTGTCACATGGAAATCAACAGCAAAGTGAGAGCCACGGCAAGTGAAGGGTTATAATTACTAGGTTATCCTTAATGGAATGCCGAAAGCAGTTGGAACAGAGACCAACGCTGCGGCACGAACAGCAGGTCTTCTCTGGATTACCATTCTAAGGTTTTTCGGAGTAGAGTAGTGACAGGTACAAGGCCCATTTCTCAGGGAGTAAATCGAATGCCCCTCCGAGGAACACCCATTTACTGGGATGGAGTTAGGCTGGTACTCAACGTGCAGGGCTCAGTGCCGGAGACACAGACTTCCTGGTGTCCACAGAGAGAGCAAGTGGAACAGCAGTGACCCTGTGCTCCCAATCCTGGCCTGGCCTCCACTCCTAGGAACAGGATTTAGTAGTGATGGGTACATCTTTATAAACACGTCTAATGAAGCGGCAGCTTCCACACTGTTACAGAGTTGTGGTGGCACAGCTGTGGGGACATCTGCCCACCAGGTGACTTTGTTTTAAGGAAGAAGAGGGCCAAAGCTCAGTTCCACATGCTGAGTGAGCCAGATGACCTCTGTGCCCTGGTCACTTTCTTCCATCGGGCGGATGGGGGCAGCCAGGTTTTTAAAATCATGTTTCATCTTGAAGCACACGGTCACTTCACCTTCCTCACGCTGTGGGGTGACTTTGATGAAGATGCCCACTTTGTTGGCTTTTCGGAAAGCTACGATGCTATAAGGAAAGAAAAGCACAGTATTAGGCAGATGAGAAGTCAATCGAATCACCAAGTCTCCTAGTCATTTCCTGGTTCCATGGGAACCTCTGCTGCGATCACCATCCTACTGACCATCAAAGAAGAGTGTCTTCAGAAGAAGCTGAGATATTTCTATTTTCCTTTAAAAACATTTATTTAACATGTATAGGTGTTGTGCCTGCTTATAAGTCTCTGCATCATGTACATGCCTGGTGCCTGCAGAGGCTAGAAAAGGGCATTCGATCCCTTAGAACTGGAGTACAGATGGTTGTGAGCTACCATCTAGGTGCTGGGAATTGAATTTGGATCCTCTGGAAGAACAGAGAAAATTCTTACCTGCTTAGCCATCACTCCAGCCCTTATAGTAAACTGGTAGGTAGTGGGCCCCAGCTGAGGAACGCAGCCCACATAAAGCACACATGTAAAGGTTATCCGCCCATTTCCAGTCCAGCTGTTTTGAGCTTTCTCTGTACACTGTGACTAGCTTGTGGCCTCACCTCATGTACCCACTGTCAAAAGGCATAGGTGAAGCCTCTCCTACCTTCATGCCTCTCCTGCTATGATAGACTAAAATCCCTCTGAAATTGGAGCTAAATAACCTTTTCTTCCTAAGCCGTTCCTGTCACACATCTGGTCACAGCAACACAAAAGGATGAATCCAGGCTCCTGGATCGGCTGACTGTTCTGAGGATCACAGAAAGATCACTTACTCAGGGTCATCCTGAAAGTCCTGGGGCTCTGCCAGCTCATCATACTCTGCTGCTGCATCCTTGCCGGCTAAAACAAGCTCTTTGGGAGGCACCACCACCTGAGAGCAAAAGAGACAGACTGCAGCAGCACCACCTAGACAGGTGAGCATCATGTTTCTGGACACATTTATACTCCTTACACAGTCTTAAAACACTGCTGAGGAACTCGAGCATGAGAATGAAGAATGGAAACAAGTGAGTATTTGCAGCCTGCAGGATGGCTAATGCTTACCTGATAACCTACTGGCATGGCTGATTGGGCCGAGTAGGAAGAAGACCCACCCTAAACTGTGGTGGCACCATTCGTGGACAGGATAAAAAGGAGAAAGTAAGCTGAGAGCCGTCATCTGCTACTTCACAACAGATGCTAAGAAGAGCCGTGACCAACTGACTCGAGGCCAGGCATCATGACTGCCCCAACTGCCTGACAAAATAAGCTTCCTTAGATTGTTTTGTCAAGATCAGTCGTTACCAGTTATTCTGATGCAGCAACAGAAAGTAACTGACTAGTACAGCTTACTGAATTGAACCAGGAATTCAACCAGGCCAGGGCACAAGGCCGTACTGCATCTTTTCCTCTTTTTCGTCTTTTACTGTGTTACTTCTGAAGGGGAGAGGAGTGCATATTCCCTTTGCTATATTATTTTTAAGAAAATTCCTGGCATATTTGAGACAATTTATCTCCCCTCAAACACAAGGACTTTCTGACACTGAACACTGGGGGTGGGGGAGTGTGTTTATATTTATGTTTGTGGAGCACAGGCTAGATTGTTATGTTGTAACTGGTCTATACCTTGTTATCTCAGAGACCAGCAGAAACCATCAGCCACTAAGTATAGCTACAGTGCTGTGTGTGTGTGTGTGTGTGTGTGTGTGTGTGTGTGTGTGTGTGGTGGCGGTGGCAGGGGCACAATAAAGCCTTGATCGATGAATGCTGTGTCCACATTCCCGACTGTTATGTTTTTAGCCCAACCACACCTACTTATTATTGTTATTTTTAAAAACAAATGTAAGGACATGTGTCATCTTTTTCTAGAGGTGATGTTAGTGAATGAAATCATTAAAAGGCAGAAGAAAAACCCACTAGGAAATTCTCTAGTGATATTCTTTGGATAACAGCTGGAGATACAGGCATTTCTTCTATAAATACTCACTGTGAGTATCTCACTGAATTATGGGTCAGTACTACATAAAGTTCTCTTAGAATGTCCATCAACCAGATTGGTGGGATGGCTTAGTGGGTCAAAGTGCTGGCCACCAAGCCCGGCAACCCCAGTTAGTTCCTCTAGACCTACAGTAGAGCAGAGAACTGACTCTAACCTTGAAGCATGTGCCATGTGCACACACAGCGTGCACATACACAAATCAATACACACATGTAAAATTTAAAAAATTCCATCTGTGGTGATACTATGTTCCCCAAAATATTGTGCACCCTAATAATCTTATCTGGGATCAGAGCCACTAGATATAGAGGCCAGAAAATGGTGGCACACACGCCTTTAATCCTAGCATTCCAGAGGCAGAAATCCTCTGGATCTCTGTGAGTTCAAAGCCACACTGGAAACAGCCAGGCATGGTGACAAGAGCCTTTAATCCCAGGAAGTGATGGCAGAAAGCAGAAAGGTATTTAAGGCGTGAGGACCAGGAACTTAGGCTAGTTAAGCTTTTAGGAGTGCTACATCCATCAACCTCTCAGTAGCAAACTATAAAAAACCCTACATTTCATTCAGTCAAAATTATCTTAATACTTAGTCACTGCTATTTGTACTCTACATAAATAGTGGATGTAGGAGAGACACCAGCTTCTAGAAGGAGGTGACATCTCATGAGTCCTCAAGAACGAGTGTTGAACTGAATGGGAAGGTGTGTGCGCTGGGGAGCTAGGGCAGGAGGGAGGAGCTCGGGTACAACTGAGCAGCACACGCAGCTCCCCAGCAGGCACTGACGCCATCAGTGCAGCCATCCCTACAGCAGCACCCGCAAAGGCTAAATTCAGAAGAACAGGAAGCAGCCATCGTCAAGAAGCTGTGCCGAAGAAGGTGGCCTTCCTCCTTACGTCAGAGGGCTGAGCAGCTAATGCAGGATGAACGGCCTGGTGGTACACGGGTGGGCTGGGATGAAGTCCAAGTACTGAGAGTACTAAGTACTGAGAGTACTAAAGACAGCGAGGTCAGGCAGTGAGTTCCTGTCTGAGACCAAGTGAGAACACCGAGACCTGACAGGCAGTGGCTGCGTGTTTGAGAGCTACATAAAATAAGGCTGTAGAATCAGGACCCTGGCTCACACGCAGAAATGAGAGCCGGTGTGGACTGTTTTAAGCCATGTCCAATGAAGCCACTGCAGGCCACGTCAGGGTCTGTTCAAGGGGACAAACGCCCTTACCTTAGCAGTGCTGTTGATATTATCAGGGTCCCCCTCTTCACACTCCAACAGAGTCACATGGGTGAGGTTCTCTACCGGATTTGTAAGCGTCAGGAGGACCTGACTCTCCTGGAGAATAAGAAAAGCATCTTTCAGACATGCGCCATACTCCGAGGTCCACCTTCTTAGGTGTTACACAAAATGATTCTCCAAATCACCCCTTTTCTCCAGAGCAACAATTCCTGTTCCTCCACACCAGAGCATCCTAAGAATGTTTACTGATCTTTATGTTTCTGTGTTAGCAACATACCCTCTGGAGTGGCTATCTCACTAAAGAAGCTGGGCAGATTCTAGTTACTAGGCCTAGAAAGTCTGAGAAACATTTATTATCTAAATGATTATTTTAAAGTTTGCAGTTTTTGTCCACTCTAGTTGATGCTTAGGGGATGAAAAGGAAAAATAAAAAAAAAAACCCAAATCCCAAAATAAAACATTGTAGCCATAGGCTAGCCAGAAGTATTACCAAGGGCAGGGGGAAAATGACACATTAAAACTACAAAATCTTTTTTTAAGATTTCCCAAACCTGATACTATGGCCATTTGCTGCGCTTGAGATTGGTAAATAAAGGATGCTGTAAACCTTTTCACGAGCAGCATGACGGCAAAGAGCCAGAGGCTGCTGCTGAAGAGGCAATCATTCATCAGTCACAGAAGAGGAGCCCGTGGAAGAAAGGGGCCATGGTGAAGAAGAACCTAGGCAACTCCTGGCACTATGCGCACACATCTGAGTCAACGGAGAAGCTCCTACTGGCAACAGCAGAAAGCTGCCCATGGTACCCAGTATTGCCATCTTCCTTCCCCCACTTTCTACCTTTACAGAACGTACAACCTGCTTCTTACACACCCAACATGCTGTTGGCAAGAATGCCAGTTTAAAGAGACCAAGTCTCCATGTCTTTATCATTTCTGTCCTTTCCTTGAACCTTCCCTACAGCATCCCATTCCACACACACAGCCACCCATATAGACATGCAGAGGCCACTGACTAATCAAGTCTGTGTGTCGATAAGTACGGTACTAACCTTCATGTAGCGAAGGTTGGGGATTGACATGATTCTCACTTCTGGAATATAGTTGCTACCGATAAATAAAAACATGTATTAATGTTCACTGAAGTCTCTTGAAATGATTATTTACCTTAGAAAACCCCACACACATAAACTAGTGCTACAAACAATGTTAATTAGAATACATTAAGAGAATACAAAGACCTGTAGCACCACAGTAAGAGAAGAGACGTGAACCCAAACTAGCAACGAGTTCTGTCTGAAATTTTAGGCTTTCAGCCTGTATGTATAGAGAGCTGGGTTAGGGCTTATAGTTGTATCGCAGCATATGTTTTCCTTATCAGTTTGAGGGAATCTCACTTATTTCACCTACAAGGTAGTTGGTTACAGATCCAATCATTCACATTCTATATGGCTATAAACACTAATTCATTCCTACCACACATACAGTGCTTCCTGCATGCCAGGCAATATCTAAGTATTGTACAAGTGTTCACTCCAACTCTGTGTGACAGGGACAACTACTGCTACCTCTCTTAGGCCAGTCCCTTTTTTGTTTTGTTTTTGCTTTTCCAGACAGGGTTTCTCTGTGTAGCCTAGGCTATCCTGGAACTTGCTCTGTAAACCAGGCTGGCCTCGAACTCAGGGATCTGCCTGCCTCTGCCTTCTGAGTGCTGGGATTAAAGGCGTGTGCTACCACTACCTGGAAAACGTAATATTAAAAACTTCATAAAGAGGAATGGATCCTATGGTTCACATGTGCTGCTGTGGTAGTTTTCTCTCTCTTCTCAACAGTCAGCTATTACTGCTCAGTGGTGGTTAGGAAAGGGAACACATTTTATGGTGATTTATTATTACCTGGTAATAACAACCATCACAACTTATGGGCTCTTTTCTCAATAATCTTGAGCAGAAAGTAATTTTAGAGATGATGAAAATAAACTTAGAGAAACACAGTCAAGTGGTAGTCCCAATACCTGTTTTTCTCTAGATCCTAACTTGCCAGACCAGCACTTTTTTTTTTTTTTTTTTGGTTTTTCGAGACAGGGTTTCTCTGTGTAGCTTTGCGCCTTTCCTGGAACTCACTTGGTAGCCCAGGCTGGCCTCGAACTCACAGCTCTGCCTCCCGAGTGCTGGGATTAAAGGCGTGCGCCACCACCACCCGGCCCAGACCAGCACTTTTTAATCCTTTGACTTAAATGGCTTCTTTTTAAACAGCTGCATAATATTCTGCAGTAGAAATGACTGTCCATTTAATCAGTAATTTCCGTGTTAATAGTCAGTTAGAGCTGCTTTTAGCTTTTTCCATGAAAAAGGTGTAATGTACATCCTCACAAATGTATCTTTATTGGTGCTTTTGCGCCTGGAGAGTAGATTCCTTGCATAGTATTGTTGAGTCAAAGGTCTATGTAGCATGGGGTGTAGTCACACACCTGTAATCCCAGCACTCAAGAGGCAGAGGCTGGAGAATCAGGAGTTAAGATCACTCTGTACATAGTGAGTTCAAGGACAGTCTGAGTTGAGAGAGACCCTGTCTCAAAAACACCAAAGTAAACCATCAAGGTAATTTGTCTTGCTATTTCCAGCTTGCTCTCCACAAACACTCTTGCAAATCACAATCCTATCAACAATTCGTGTAGGTACATGCCTAACTGACATACTCATTGATGATGGCTGCTACTTAACTTTTCCTATGGAACCTCAGCATCTCTTCACACACCTGCTGGCCATTTGGAACTTCTCTTAAATAAGATGCCTGTTCAAATCCTTTGTCCCACAGCCCATTCTCATTGCTTTTCAATTGTTATGTTTCCAGTTGGTGGGAATTCTACACAGAGCATTATGCGTTGGCATAAATGCCAAGCACTTTTCTACCTGTTCTACTGCCTGTCTCAGGACATTGGTAATTTTATCCTTTACAACTCATGATTCCTTCTGCCAAGGTCAAGGGTGTTCATTTTCTTTAGTGAATTCTCGTCTTGCTACAAAGGGATCTTTTACACCAAAGTTAGACTTATCCTTAATTTTCAAAATATTTTTCTTAGTTGTTAGGTGATATTTTTGGGAGGTGAGGTCAAAAGAATAAATCAGCTGCCATAGCTGGGCAGTGGTGGCACATGCCTTTAATCCCAAGCACTCGGGAGGCAGAGCCAGGTGGATCTCTGTGAGTTCGAGGCCAACCTGGTCTACAGAGTGAGTTCCAAGAAAAACCCGGTCTCGAAAAAAAAAAAACAACAACAAAAAACCAAACCAAACCAAACAAACAAACAAACAGAATCAGCTGCCATTTCCCAAGTGCTGAGACTATAGGTGTGCACCAACAAACCAGTTTTTAAATTAAAAAACTTATGTAGCTCTGGCTAGCCTGACACTTGCTATGTAGACCAGGCTGTCCTTAAACTCAGAGATCTACCTGCCTCTGCTTCCTGAGTGTTGAGATTAAAAGCATGCACCATCAAATCCAGCTAAATTAAAAACAAAAACAAAAACCCCACAACACTGTGATTGTGCATGTGTGTGTGTATCAGAGTGATGGCTCCCTCGACATGCCTGCCTAATAATCTTTTTTTTAAATACACAACCACTGACAACCCGCAGCGAGTTAACTCTAACTTAATCACTTTTATTCCATTCAGTAAAATGTTATCAGAACCAGGAAGGAAACTGAACGTTGTTTCAGGGTACTCTTCAATTTGCTATACTTTATATTAAAGAAAAAAAAAAAAAAGTCTTGGCCAGGTGGTGGTGGCACACGCCTTTAATCCCAGCACTTGGGAGGCAGAGCCAGGCGGATCTCTGTGAGTTCAAGGCCAGCCTCGTCCACAGAGCAAGATCCAGGACAGGCACCAAAACTACACAGAGAAACCCTGTCTTGAAAATCCAAAGTCTTAACTTAGATATTTTATAAATCCATATTGCCAGAGACCACGTCACAACACTGTCACTGACACAAACACATTCCTGCTTCTGTCTTCCCAGAAGCCAGGATTCCAGGATGTGCCACAGTCTCAGGCCACATGGCCTTAATTCTACATTTATAGATGTACTTAAGACTTCATGCTATTCAACTAAATTCAAAACCAGAATAGAAACAGAAA
Organism: Peromyscus eremicus; assembly: GCF_949786415.1. Taxonomy (NCBI): domain Eukaryota; kingdom Metazoa; phylum Chordata; class Mammalia; order Rodentia; family Cricetidae; genus Peromyscus; species Peromyscus eremicus. The sequence goes on along the minus strand of NC_081435.1, from coordinate 48,301,524 downwards.
GACAAAAAAAAAAAAAAAAAAAAAAAGAAACAGAAAGACTATCCTGATGTAATTTCTTTTCCTTTTTAAATGTTTTAAAAAGATAATCCACACTGAAAAAGATTCATAAAACCTCAATCAACAACCCAAAATACTTACACAGCAACCAACTGGATTTTGAATTTGATAGATGTTGGATTAAATTCTGGCTTGCTCAAGTTATGTTCACATTTCTAAAAAGAAAAGTACACGTAAGAGAAAAAGAAGAATATACTCTGAAGATCCACAGAACCATTAAATGCAGAAAGTAGTTACTAGAATTTTATGTTTTGTCCTGCCCAAAGATTAGAACAGAATTTATGGTATTGATAACCAAAATTTATAGGAGGCATTTGGGCCATCACAAATATCATAGCGTGTAGTGCTTAGAACGTATCCAAATAGCTAGCACACACCAAGCACTCACTGTGTGAACAATGCACTTAAGACTTGTCCGACTTAGGACGAGCACATCAGATGGAGAAGGTACACAGCTGTTAATGTTCTCTCTCAACAGATGAGGAAAATGGGACCAAGAAGGGGAAATAACCTATATAACTCTGGAGATCTGTATGAATGCAAGGATATAAGCCCAATGACCTACATAACCTGGTTAAAAATGTTTAGGTAGTACAAAGCTTTTCCTATTATACAGAGCATATTACCAGTGTGTCCCTTGTTTTTCTTTGCAGGGCCAACAGGACAGGCTAGGCACATTAACATACAGGCTTATCTCACCTTCCTTTTTTCACAATAATACAAAAGGGAAATCTATACACTCTCTTGCCCTTTCCATTTTACATTAATCTTGGAATTCCATCTCAGCACACACAGGAACCTCATCTTTAATGTGCCACTGTAGTGATTTCTATAACTTTAACCAGACAACTGGTTATTCAGATATTTCCACCACTTTTGTGACTGTAAGTAAAGCAGCAATGAGTATTGGACATGAGTCACTTTCCAACGCATAAATATGTCAGTAAGACAATTTCCTAAGAGTGGACCAATGAAGGCCATTTACTACTTTGATAGATACTCCCAAACTGTTAATTTCTGCTATATGATGACTATCAAATGGCATCTTGCAACTTTTTTTTTTAAATGAAGATTTATTTATCTCTGACTGTCCTGGAACTTATGTAGACCAGGCTAGCCTTAAATTCACAGAGATCTGCCTGCCTCTGCCCCCAAGTGCTGGGATTAAAGGCATATGGCTGAACAAACTTTTTTTTTTTTTTTAAAGTATTTCACTTTTTTTCCTTTCTTTTGCTTTTGTTTTTTTGAGACAGGGTCTATATGTATAGAAAGAAATAATTAGTGTCTGTACAGCCTCCACTGCTCCTTCCTCTTTCTTGCTGAGACTCAAACCCAGGACCCTGTGTGTGCTAGGTAAGTACTCTTAAATTAATCCTGAGCTCTACTCTGAGCCCTTGGCATTTTGAGACAGGGTATTGCTGTACAGCTCAGGCTGGCCTTGAACTGAAGATCCTCCTGTCTCAGATGCCCGGGAGCTAGTTACAGGCATGTACCACCATGTCCGGCTCTATCTGCACTTTAACTCTGAATTCTGGTACTTGTGTTGTGTCTAATCAGCATATAAACGAGCTGTTTATTCAATTTATTTACTTTACTCAATTTATTTAGTAAAAAGTAAGTCTTTTACTTATTTAATGAATTAATCAGTCGAGTGTGGACACTCCTCTCCTTCTCCCATGTGGGTCCTGGGGATCAAAGGTCATCATACTTGACGGCACGTGACTTCACACAACGAACCATCTGAGCCGGATAATAAGCTTTTGCTACATGTTCACTCTACATTCTTATTTCTTGTGATAAATATTGGACATTATGCCACTCATCCATAAATGTTTTAGCATGCATCTCCAAAAAGATGAGACTATCAAAAAATAGTATCCCTAAAAAAGACTAATACTTTAATAACAGAAGAAATCCTGCTAATGTTTAAATTTCTTAGATTTTATAAATTTTTGTTTTCTCCCCTCCTCCTCCTTCCCTTCCTCCCTGGGCTCTTTTTTAATCTAAGTTTTATATCTATGTTTTGTCTGAATCAGGATCTGCATAAAGTGTACAAATTGTGCTTGGCTGGTATACCTTTGAATCGCTTCAACCTTGAGATGTGTTATTTGGTAACATTAGCCATATGTGGTTATTTAAATGAATTAGGAGTCAGTATCTCAGCTAACTTCACATTTCAAGAACTAGGCTGCCATGTGTGACCAGTGGGTACCACCCTGTATCATTCAGGCATATTAGAGCTCATCATCATGGAGTCTAAAGCATCACAGGATGTAATCTAAAAGACTTCCTCCTTCCATTTTATTTTGCTTTTACAATTTACTCGCAAAACTATTGTTTGTTCTGTACATTCCTAGAGGTTAAATTGTGGTTTTTCTTCTTTCTTGCTTTTTCTTAATTTGTTTAATTTGCATTAGTGTTTTCCTTGTGTTAGCCTAAAACACATACATTCTTCTGCTATTCTTTTATGGGCTTACATTACGCATTCAACCTTCAGATACCTCAGGTCCATATCTGAGAAGCAAGAACAATAGTAGCCACTTCCAGAGTCATTAAGATTGAATTTATATTGAAACTTTTTAAAACAATGTCCAAACATCCGGTGTGTTCCCCGAGCTTTCTGTATTTACTACAGTGGCCAGACAGCAGTCATGTCTCCCCTCTGCCTTTCTCTTGTATGAGTGGCAACTCCACAGCAAAGAGTATTTACCCGACAGCGCAGAGACCGTTTGATTAGAAGGTGCTTGTGTCGAGGATAGAGCTGTGAAGCAGAGACTGGCTGGAAGTCAGGCTGTAAGAGGCGCTGCTGAAGGGTGGTCACTAGCAAGAAAGGCAGAAAGCAGGCTAAGTTCACAGTCATTTTCAAAAATCAGACTTGTATGTGGGCAAAGAAATATGCTACCAGAAGCAATATGCCAAAATGAACAGTATTGGCAGACACTTTAAAGTTCTTTAAATGAGTACACCTACTTGATTTTCAATACATCATTTACTACTGATTCCATTAAGACTCTCAAGTCCCGAGGCATGCAAGGAACCAAACCACACACAGCTGAGAACGGAGCAGGAACACAAGAGCACATGAAATTACCTTCCGTTAAGTTCACTGGCCGTGTGTAATAGTCTTCAGGCAGAGGTTCCACTTCAGCAACGGCCTGAGCTGGCTCAATCTTTACCTCCTTCTGGTCTTCTCCTTCTCTAAGGCTAAAAGAAGAGAGGCAGTAACTTCTCAAGGGTCCACTGGATTATCTTCAAAGTCCTTATTAATGACTGAAGTATTCCTCTAACATAAGAGTATCTTACAGTTTGGGTCTTTTCTGAGTCTAAGAATCTTTTTCTTATTGGTAGTTCAAAAAAATAATTTGATGCTCCTTTAAACACACATTTTGTTATTTGCTGTTCTCAGTCATTTCATGTCCAAACTTACGAAAGTCCAGCAAGAGTGCTAATGGATGCACCAGCTCGTGGTCGCTGAAGCCTGGTCCCGAGACTGTACTTGTCCTAAACAAAGTTCAGAAATTCCTATTAGAAAGGCCAGTTTGTACCTCCTATCTATTGAAAGCAAGAAATAGGGGAAGACTGCATGAGAAGCTTAAGGGGAAAAGCAGAAACTAAAACAAAACCAAAACTAATAAAGCAAAAAAGCTACTTAGAATCCACTTTATTTGTAACCCACATTCCTCTTCCATTCCTAGAATAAGCAACACGGAGACTAAAACTACAGTCACACAGTCAGAGTGAACTACACGTAAGCTTTAACACTGGCCTCAGAACACCCAAGCCCTGGGTCAGGCTGGAACTATGTCAAGTATCTAAGGCACATCCAGACCATCTGCTAACTTCTTCAGGGTTAGCAAGAATCATAAAGGAGAACTTACCACTACATGAATAGTGTGTTGCTGTAGCGCCCCCATATAGCAGCAGGTTACAACAGAGACAAAAAAAAAAATGAAGCATAAGATAAAAGCAAATGCATACAGCCGGCAGGTATATGGGAAGGTTGAAGGATAGAGCGTTTAGTTCCAAGTTCTGTCCTAATATGTAGGCGTGGATATGCTGATGAGGCCACTGGACTATTTGGGAACATTCACTTACTTCTTTGGTAAGTGTAGGTGCTTTAGTTAATGTTTAACTAAACTCAAATCTCTTTCTATATGGACCTTACCAATCACTATGTCTTTAGTGGCTTAACTAATTGTCCAGTAGATACAGTATGACAAGTTATTTAACCTTCCAGATCTCATTTCCTCAAGTGTACAATGGGGGAAATACTATCAGCCTAACAGGACTGTTGTAGAGAATAAATAAAATGATATACATATGTATTTAGCCCAGTGCTCAACATGTCACACCATTTAATAAATGTTATTTTTTAATGTCAATATGTTAGGGCTCAAACAAGTACAAAGAAAACAAACTATTCTGTAAGAACAAATTAAACTTAGAGGAAAACAAGAAAAACTCAAAATCCCCATCCTTCCTTTTGTCTAGTAGTTATAAATTAGCAGAAAATGACATCGACAAATCATTTCTATCAACAACTCCACTTGTGCGTCTCTGCTTATTTAACCACACAAATGTACTGTGCAAGGCTCAGGAGTAGTCAGTGAGAGGGTGCTTGCCTACAGAGGTGAGCTCCTAAGTTCAATCCCCAGTAACAGTGCCACCACTGCCGCCACCACCACCACCACCAATACTGTGCATGTGTCAGTGATTTCTATCTTGAAAAAAAGTAAGGATGGGAAGGTGTCAAAATAAAAACAAAAAAACACACAAACATACAAACAAACAAACAAAAGACTAGAACTGAGAAACCAGGGTACCAGAGGTATGTCACAATGGTAGGGAGAATAAAATCTACCACTTGCCTACCTTCTTTTCAATCTTTCTGTAATATTCAAAAGCAGTAAACAATTTTGTATAGCCTAAAATATTAAGCAGTAACTTTTGGTCGGAATAAAAATGAAATGGAGTGATGGAAGAAGAAAGATAGATGCCTCTATTAAAATACAAGGAGTTTAAATAGAATTAATGACATACAAAAGCACAGCTGTGGGCTTACATGTCTGTATTTGAGAAACTGCTTTTGATCCCAACTACAGAAATCCAGAACCTGGCCATTTCTGAAAGGCGGCTACTCTGAAGCCTTACAGGCCTTGCAAAATGTCTTTACCAAATTCTCACCGAGAAAGCCAAAGGCATATAGTTTCTACGCCGTGCCAGTTTCTTGCGATCTCGTTCAACCTTTTCCTTCTGAGCAAGCTGCTGGTAATATTCAATCAACTTATTCATCTGTAAGAAATCCAAGACTCTATTTATTTCACGAAAAGACTAACAGTCAATCAACTGTACTGACTTGAAATAAAATGAATAAAGAAACAGGGAAAGTTATGAAGTGTGCAAGCTGTTTTTTTCCCCTTTTTTTCTGTAAGGAGAAATGAAATCTTCACATCCAACCACAGGATGCATGGGCTATGGAGGAGTCAAGATGAGTCCATACTTCACTATCTATCACACCCAGCCTTGTCACTTTTTATTTAAATTTTTTTTTATCAAAAGCAGTATGTTAATTATAAAAATTCAAACATACAAACATAACGAAAAAAAACCACACCTGTCTCATCCTTTGCGCTCAATGTAACCTTTCATTAGGTACCCACTTCTACCAGTTATGTCTTTCTGACACACTTTAGGAACATATGGTATACTTTAAAACACCCATGTATAGATATAGAACTTGCTCTGTACCACAGAGTACTTTATTTTTCATGTAAAAGGGAATAAAATATCTATTCTTTTTCACTCCAAGTATAATGGACTTCTCATACATCTGGTCTATCTCTCTAACCATTACTAACACATCTATCTTGTTCTTTTCAAAGGCTGGACCTCATTGTATAGAACAAATGTTCTAAAAGGTATTTAAACATTTCTTACAACAGGACATAAATGGTCTTCTGGTGTCATTCTTGTCCTCTCAATTCAGCAGCAAAAAAAATTGTTTTTTCTTTTTAGAAGAGATTGACTTTATGTACACGGTTATTTTGACTACATGAATGCCTGTGTACCATATATGTGTAGTGCCTGTGGTGGCCAGAAGAGGGTGGTGGATCCCTTATGTCCTGGTTGGGATATGTTTTGTCAACCTGATAAAAGCTAGAGTTATCTTGGAAGAGAAATGTCAACTGAGGAATTGCCTCCATCAGATTGCCTGTAGGCAAGACTGTAGTGCATTTTCTTGATAAATGATTGATGTGGGAGGGCCCATATCATTTTTTCCCTCATTACAGTTTTCAGAAATGAAATCTTCACATCTAAGCAGAGGATGCAAAGGCTATGGAGGGGCTGAGACGATTCGCTCCATACTTCATTGTCTACCACAAGCAGCCTTCTGGTACCTTGAGCAGTGGTCCCAGGGTGTAGAAGAAAGCAGACAAGCAAGCCACAGGGCAAGCCAGTAAGCAGTGCTCCTCCATGGCCTCTGCTTTAGCTCCTGCCTTGACTTCCCTCAGTGATGGAGTGAGAGTTTGAAATGAACCCTTTCCTCCCCAAGCTGCTTTTGCTTATGGCCTTTTCACAGCAACAGACACCAAACAGACACCCTGGAACTGGAATTCTAAGAGAGTTATTAGCTGCCATGAAGGTACTGAGAACTGAACCCACGTCCTCTGGAAGATTACCCAGTACTCTCAACCACTAAGCCACCTCTGCAGCCCATGCAAATTTTTTTTTTTTTTTAAAAGACACTAATGTGATCCCATCATCTCCTTGCTTTTAAACATTTAAAGACTTCTCAAACTTCTTGGTCTACAAGGTCAAGCCTCAAATAACCTTCTCCATCTGCTGATATCACACTCTACTTCAATCACTTTCTTAGAGTTACCATATACTGCTGGGCGGTGGTGGCACACACCTTTAATCTAGGCACTCAGGAGGCAGAGGCAGGTGAATTTCTGTGAGTTCGAGGCCAGCCTGGTCTACAAAGTGAGTTCCAGGACAGGCTCCAAAAGCTACACAGAGAAACCCTGTCTTGAAAAACCAAAAAAGAATTACTATATACTTTACTTTGTTTCCTCCACCTACAGGCTGTTCCCCTGCTGGAAGTCTTTCCTCTCTGTGTCTAGCACCTCCAGACAGCAGCATAATACTCACATGTTGACCTCATTAGTTGAAATTTCTAAAAAATGTTGACAAGGCACAATTTCTCCCTCACTTGACTTACTATAGTTTTCACTTTACCTGGAGAGAACTTTTTTCCCTTTCCCAGCAGACATGCTGAAGATTTAACTCACACACACACAAACACAGGACTATGTACAAGTACTTGTTCATACATCCATGCATTTCTGTAGGTGAGCGTCTACGAAGTACACACAGCAAAGAATTCAAGAGATCTCTATCAACCTACACTACACACTGGCACATGTGAGAAAACCATTTCCCTACTCTCTCACCCTGGACACCGTCAGTATTTTTAATTTCTGCTGATGTTACAGGTGGAGAACTGTAAATCTGTTTGGTTTCCAGTTTGACAGTGTAGTGTGCAGCCGACAGCAGCTCATCAGTTCCTCACACTGCTCTGACGCAGGGTGAAAAGGCCAAGAGCGGTGCACACTGCCCGAATGCCCACCATGCTGCTGTGGGCAGTCACTACTGCCCGAATGCCCACCATGCTGCTGTGGACAGTCACTACTGCCCGAATGCCCACCATGCTGCTGTGGGTGTCACTACCGCTGCAAGGGAACCTCCAACATCAGCAGTGTCTCTAGGGCTGAAAGGGCTGCATGCTTGTACTTCCAAGAGTATTTGATAGCAAATGAAATGTCTAGCCATTGTTGGGCATAGGAAGAAAACAATACAAGCTGTTTTCATTCCTTTGTTGAAACATAACTGGAACACAGAACCAAAAGTACAACTGTTTTCCATGAATTAGTTAACAGAGAAGGAGGAGCACTGACTTAATGCCTCTCTGTGAGTAACTGACCCCACAGCACAAATACAGGCACTTCTCAGCATGGGCCACACCCATTGCCTTTCTGTTTCATCCTCTGTGGCCTAAGTTCTTGTACTTACCCGTTGTGTGTGAGGATTTTCTGGTTCTTGCCAACCGCCACTAGCTAGAAAAGAAACATTAAACAGTAATTTTACCTTTTTATTTTCATAAAATGTCACCATAGAATTTCTAAGAACACTAGAAATCTTATGGACTAGCACGCTCAGAAGAGCAACACACACACACACACAACCCCCTTCTCCTTCCCTCTTTCTTTCCAGTATTAGGGACTGAACCTAGGGCTCTGCCCATATTCTACCACTGAGCTATATTCCAAGCCCTTTAAACAACTCAGACAGTCCAGTTTGTACAGAAGAGCTTTTACCCACTAAGCCATCTCACCAATCTTGTTTCTAAAATGTTTGGGAACAATCTTGTTGTCAAAGCTGGCCTTGCTCTGTATCCCAGGCAAACTCAGAATTTGTAATCCTCCCACCTCAGCTTCCCAAGTAGCTAGGATCACAGGCCTAGGCTATCAAGCCCAACACCACCAATAATGTATGCACAGTGTCTGCACCAGGTACCTCAAATGGAGCACATTTTTTTCTGTTCTCATAATACGTTCTGAGGTAAGGTACTCTAATTGGTCTCATTTTATAGATGAGAAACCCAAAGCTCCAAACAGTTAACAGATCTAAAGTTATATGGGTAGTAAATGGTGGAGCCAGGAATCCAACTCCGGAAGTAGGCAGGATTTGGGAACCCTGCTCTCATCTGTAGCATGGTCCGAATTCTGAACAAGGGGTGCTGTAGCAACTGGATCTGCACATGCAAAACAAAATCCCCCAAACTCAAAACCCATACAAACCTCAAAACCCTTGACCATTAAAAAATGTACAGAGTAGCCGGGCGGTGGTGGCACATGCCTTTAATCCCAGCACTTGGGAGGCAGAGGCAGGCGGATCTCTGTGAGTTTGAGACCAGTCTGGGCTACAGAGTGAAACTGTTACAAAAACAAAATAAAATACACACTAAAAGGTAGCTCAGCACTTGAGAACATTTGTTGCTCTTGCACAGGGCCTGGGCTCAGTTCCCAGCACCCATGTAGAGGCTGGCAACTGTAACTCCAGTTCTAGAAGATCTAACACCCTCTTTTGGCTTTCATGGCCACTGCATGAATGTGACACATGCAAAATACCCAAATGCATACATATAAACAAATAGGGGCTGGAGAGATGGCTCAGCAGTTAGGAGCACTGGCTGCTTACTCTTCCAGAGCACCCGGGTCTGACACCCAGCACCCACAGGGTGGCTCACAACTGTCTGTGACTCCAGTTCCAGGGGCTCTAATGCCTTTCTGACAGAGTGAGACATGACTCAAAAAGTAAATAAATAAGGCTGCCAGGGTGGTTCAGCAACTAAAGGCACTTGCCACTAAGCCTGAGGACCTGAGTTCCACTCCAGAACCCATACAGTGGAGAGCATCAACTCCTGAGAGTTGTCCTCTGCTGTTGGTTGTTTTCTTCCCTTTTTTTGGGGGGTGGGGGTGGGCTGCTCCCCAGCTCCCAAATAAATCACACATGGAGACTTATTCTTAATTATAAATGCCCAGCCTTAGCTTGGCTAGTTGCTAGCCAGCTTTTCTTAACTTAAATTATCCTATCTTTTGCCTTTGGACTCTTCCAGTTCTCTTCCATAAATCTTACTCTGTGGCTTGTTGTGTAGCTGGGTGGCTGGACCCTGATGTTGTCCTCCTTCTCTGGCTACTTCTTTTTTCTTCTCTCCCCTCAGATTTCTCCTTCTATATATTCCCCTGCCTGCCAGCCCCACCTATTTCTCTCTCCTGCCTCACTATTGGCCGTTCAGCTCTTTCTTAGACCATCAGGTGTTCTAGACAAGCACAGTAATACAGCTTCACAGAGTTAAACAAATTTAACATAAACAAAAGTAACACACCTTAAAACAATATTCTCTAACAGACCTCTAAACAGGCATGCACACACAAACAAACAAAAAATAAAAATAAGTAAATAGGGGTCATCAAACTGTTCTCCAAGATGGTAATATGAGAATTATCCTGTGTCTGACTAACATGATATAATCAGATTTAAAAAATTTTTGAGGATTAGCATTTTCATAATTTGCAGTTAGATGAACACCTTTTAAGATGATCACTTTTATGTTCACTTATGAGACCTGCTGTCCAAATCCTTTGCTGTTTTCCTTCTGATTCTCCTGAATTGATTGATAAGGGTCCTTCGATTTTCGTTAGTCATCTTTAGTCTGTTTTTCTAAGTTTATCACTTTTAATTTTGTCCATGATGTTTAAATTTTAGATTAAAAAAATAATTTTTTTTGAAGCAGGGTTTCACATAGTCCATGATGGTTTTGAGCTCCATATGCAGCTGGGAATGACCCTGGACTTTTGATCCTCCTGCCTCTACCTCTTAAAAGCTGAGATTACATGTGTGAGCAAGTACACCTGACTTATGCAGTGCTAGGACTTGAACCTAGGGCTTCATAAACTATATCCCTAGCCCAATAAATATTTTTTTTTTTTTTTTACAATAAATGGTGTTAAGTTTGATTCTAGTATTAGATTCATAAAAGCTACTTTACAAACTCTAAGAAACTGAATAGTATTACTCTATCTGAGATGAAAAACTATGATCCAGGGGCTGGAGAGATGGCTCAGTAGTTAAGAGTACTGGCTGTGCTTCCAGAGTACCTGGGTTCAATTCCCAGCACCCACATGGCAACTCACAACTGTCTGTAATTACAGTTTCAGGGGATCTGACACCTTCACACCAATGCACATAAAATAAAGTTAAATAAATCATTAAAAAAAAAAGAAAAGAAAAGAAAAAGAAAAAGAAAAACTATGATCCAAAGGCTGGGCGGTGGTGGTGCATGCCTTTAATCCTAGCACTCAGGAGGCAGAGCTAGGCAGATCTCTCTGAGTTGAAGGCCAGCCTGGTCTACAGAGTGAGATCTAGTACAGGCACCAAAACTACACAGAGAAACCTCTGTCTTGAAAAACAAAAACAAAAACAAAAAACAAAAAACAAAAAAAAAAAAAAAAAAAAAAGAAAAGAAACATGATCCATAAATGTGAGGCTCTGGGTATACAGAAGACTTACTGACAACCGTTCTGTACTTAGGTTCTACAGCCCACCAGATACAGAGCTGATAGTCTATGGGGATTATGCATTGACAGCAGAACAAAATCTCACGTTCAAGTACACCTCACTCACCTACAGATTTGTCTGCCATGCCCACATCTCTAGAAGTCCATCGACAAAATCCACAGGCCAAGTAGTAGGCTTTCTTCATGGTGGTTTTGGCTGGGTCATCTGGAAGCTGTGTGGAGATGCTTGTTGCCCGGGTGGAAAGAGTGTGCATGCATCCAGGACAGTCAAAGCAGTTGGCACATCTGTGACATGACAGACAACCTTCATTCAGCCAATACTTAGCAAGCACCTACTGTGTGCTAGACATTGTTTTAGTTCAGGATCTCTTTAACGTTTTCTACCTTTGAGCTCTTTCACTGGAGAAGCTTTTCACAAAATCTCTAGTATATATTTTTGTAAAATAGGTATACAAATAAAACATTTACTGCTAATAAATCAAGAAAAATTTAAAAACAATTTATTGTTATACATATAATTTTACCATTTAGTAAAGATAAAAGCAAATTTGTACACTAATAAGTGTGCTTGTTTATTGTTATATAATGATTAAATCTTTGCTAAATAGTTGGTCATGCAGGATAGAGATCTTCAATGCTTTTCAGAGTTGATATTTTGATTTTGTAACTGCCAATACTTGATATAAATACACAGTACAAAATGACACAAGTGTGTTTAGGGTCATTTCAGAAATGGTTAGAATTCTGTCCTAATCCCAAGCCAAAATGCATTTGATGAATTTTTTTGGTGTGTATATGAAGTTTTCAAATTTGAGCCTGCAAAGTGGCAGGTTTCCTTATACTTGGTTTTTGTCTACTCTTCCCCAAGCCTACTTAAAAATTAAAATAATGATGATGATGATGATCATAATAATATTGCTTAAGTCAGCAACTCAAATCAACTTTTAAAATCAAACATTCTCTTACAGCCGGGCAGTGGTGGTGCACACCTTTTATCGCGAGGTAGAGGCAGGCGGATCTCTGTGAGTTCGAGACCAGCCTAGTCTACAGAGCGAGTTCCAGGGCAGGCTTAAAGCTACACAGAGAAACTCTGTCTTGAAAACAACAACAAACCAACAACAACCCCCCCCCCCCACACACAACATTCTTATCTGATACAAACCAAAGAGCTGTAATTTGACACATGCTGAGGAATGATGGAAAGTGTTGTCTTTGCTTTCTATGATCAAGCTAATGTTTGTATTATAGCAAAGAGCTTTGCATGTGCCAAAACCCCCTGTACTTCATAAGCCACAGTTGTCTCAACTGGGAGCCGAGGCGTTTCGGGCAGCACTGACTGCAGCAGCAGAAGTTCCAAGTCCACAGGCTGCGTTCAGAGCCAAGGATGTAATGAAGTAGTCCAGTGTAATATGGACATGCCCGTCATAAACACCTCACTGATTACATGTTTGACTCTGAATTAGATTTTGTTTCAGAAACCTTTTACCTCTGTCAACTTCTTTTTTTTTTTTTTTGGTTTTTCGAGACAGGGTTTCTCTGTGTAGCTTTGCGCCTTTCCTGGGACTCACTTGGTAGTCCAGGCTGGCCTCGAACTCACAGAGATCCTCCTGGCTCTGCCTCCCGAGTGCTGGGATTAAAGGCGTGCGCCACCACCCGCCCGGCCCTCTGTCAACTTCTTAAAGTCCTTACATCTAGTTACATGAACCCATACATGGTCACAATTCACAATTTAGGAAACTATGGTCCAAATGTTAGAAATTCAAAGACTCTCAAAGGGGAAAAAATTTTTTTTTCTGGGTACTTTTACCAAGTTTAACATTTCAAAAGCACTATATGTTATATGTTCACTTAAAAACAAAACAATTATCACCAAAGCTTGTGACAAATTAAGAGTCCAACTCCATCTCCTCTACAGAGAAAACTCACTGTTTCTAGGTGAAGTTTACTATTCCACATTTATTTTTTTATGGCTATACAGGACACAGAGATTTTAAAGGAAAAAGCAAATGTCATAGTTTATGCTGTTAGAGGATAGAGTACTGTGTGACAGAAAACTCAGGGTCAACAACATAAGGAACTGTGAAACTGGATTTGGAAAATTACTGTTTGACTGTTGTGCCAGAGATCTGAAACACAGCACCACGGAAGGGGCGTGGTCACAGTGGGGCACTTGCAGGGAACAGACACCACCATGGAAGGGGCATGGTCAGTGGGGCACTTGCAGGGAACAGACACCACCATGGAAGGGGCATGGTCAGTGGGGCACTTGCAGGGAACAGACACCACCATGGAAGGGGCGTGGTCAGTGGGGCACTTGCAGGGAACAGACACCACCATGGAAGAGGTGTGGTCAGTGGGGCACTTGCAGGGAACAGACACCACCATGGAAGAGGTGTGGTCAGTGGGGCACTTGCAGGGAACAGACACCACCATGGAAGAGGTGTGGTCAGTGGGGCACTCAAAGGGCTTCTGTTCTCTCCTGAGATGCATCAGATAACGTTTCCCTTTGGGAACCCTGGACCCTGGTGCCTGTTTGTTTGAAACAAAGTCTATTCAGCTCAGACTGGCCTTGGATTTGTGATCCTTCTGCCCTTGGCTCTAAGTGCTGGGATTATAGTTGTGAGCAACCACACCCAGTGCTTTCAGAACTCCCACAGCCCGAGATTATCAAGACTTCACCTGTAGTCTTGTCCAATATCGATCATCTGTTACAGACTCCTGTCTGTAATACCACCTACCTTACAGAATCATTTGAAAAATTAAGTGATAAATGAACATATAGAAAGCATACAATACAGCATCTAATTCTCAGGAACTATTTCCTGGAGCAAGAAAGACAAATAACAGTGGCTCACGCCGGGCGGTGGTGGCGCACACCTTTAATCCCAGCACTTGAGAGGCAGAGGCAGAGGCAGGCGAATCTCTGTGAGTTCGAGGCCAGCCTGGGCTACCAAGCGAGTTCCAGGAAAGGCACAAAGCTACACAGAGAAACCCTGTCTTGAAAAACCAAAAAAAACAGTGGCTCACAACCACAAATGAACAGGAATATGGCCGGTAACAAGAATTTTCACACCAACCTAAAAACCCAGCAGTAGCTAGGAGCAAAGACTACATCTAGCAGCCAGGTCTTGGTTCTTAATGTCCTCCAGTAAAAAGAACCAAGCTTCTCTGAGAAATAATAAATTCTAAGTTAGAGGCAGAAAATAGACCAGCTAAGCTTAAAATACCTTACAGTACTATACTGGTAAGAAATTGCTCAAATAAAAGGAACATGACAACATTCTCTCTTTTCTAATGATCGAGGCTACAGGGGTCCAGGAGAAAAGTAAAAGAGCTCCCAGTGGCCAAAGGTAGAACAGGCAAGGGAGAAAAACCAACCAAATAAATCAGTATCACAGCCTGATGTATAAAATAAATATTCACGAGTAATGATTAAATAGAGAAAAGAGGCAGAATATGGAAAAAGTCCTAAACATTTATGTAGCTAGACTTTGAGAGGGGAGTCTAACTCCCGACTCTGACCCATTCTCCTGTCTAGTGAGAAAAACATCACAGACACTGAGTGCAGTCTATCTGATAGATACTGCATCGAGATCCCTCGATATTTTTAAACTCAAGAGAGAAAGTCTAAGAAACAGTCCCAGCCACAAGAAGCCTGTGGTGGCATAACTAAATCAATACTGTTTCTTAACGAAGGGGGAGGACTGCACTATTTTCAAATAATTCTTAGAAGTTTCCTAATAAAGACACTGTATTAAAAAATAAAATCAAAGCCAGGGAGTGGTGGTGCACGCCTTTAACCCCAGCACTTGGGAGGCAGAGGCAGGTGGATCTCTGAGTTCGAGGCCAGCCTGGGCTACCAAGTGAGTTCTAGGACAGCCAGGGCTATACAAGGTATCTTAGGCAACGATGATGCTCAAACAGGAAAAAATTTAATCCTGTGTGTTTTCTTACCCGTTACTTAAAACAACTGTGGTGTAATCCTAGCACTTAGGTATTGGTGAAATTATTTAGGCCACTCCACTACACTTAGGCTGGAGGAATCAAAATTTGAGATCTGATCTATAAAGGCCCTGTTCAGCCTCAGTGTCCACAAAAGCAACAACAAATGGAAAACTGAAAAATCTGTCCTCTTCTTACCTATTCTTTTTTAATTTGGCTTCAGCTGATGGCATGTTTTCTAAGCAGCTGGGACAATAATGTGAGTCCACCTATGAGGAAATAAAAAAAAAAAATCAGAGGAAAAAGAAATTCATTATTAAAATATGCTATACCTCACCAGAAGGTAAGACATTACTGATCTGGGAAAAAACAGACAAAATGCCTGGACTGTTTCCAACTAAGCAATTACCTCTCTGTTGTTGGTTTTGAATTTTCTCTTTTAATCCTTTTTCTTTCTCTTATGTTCTCTTCCCCATCATCAAGCTTTACACATGAGCTATGTCAAGACTTGTCTACATGATACTTCAAAGCTTCTAAATGAATAACTGTATGGTCTAATGAGTTGATTAATAATGCAAGTGTAAAGCTGTGATCAGCCTCCCATCTAGTTTGGCCTGATTACATTACAACGAACTCAGCCAATACCTTTGTTAAAAGACATTAAGCTGGGTCTGGAGAGATGGCTTGTGATTAAGGGCATTTGCTGCTCTTGCAGGACTGGGTTAGATTCTCAGCAGCATCCACAGGGTGGCCCATCCTGTACTTTCTTCTGACCTCCACAGGCAGCAGGCATGTACATGGTGCACAGACATACATGCAGGCAAAACATTCATCATAACATCTTTTTTTTTTTTTAAAAGGTAGCTCTTGAAGGCATCAAGTTTTCTCATTAGTGATGTAATATATTTACTAAGTATATATAAAAATTTACAGTTAGAGCCAGCCAACTAGAGATCTGTTTCTTAAAATTTTCTGTGTGTGCACGTGTGTGGAGGTCTTAGGAAACTTTCTCTCAGGTGCTACAACCTCAAGCACTGCCCCCTGCCCTTCCCTTTTTTATAAGAGAGGGTCTCTCATTGGCCCGGAGCTTACCAAGTAGATAAGGCTGGCTGGCCTGCAATAGGATTATGTGCCACCGTGCCTAGCTTGTATGTATATATGTTCTGGGATCCTGGCATGTTTGTAAGCATTTTACCAATTGAACTATCACCTCAGGCCCCAAACAAGAGATTTTCATCTACTTATCTTAAATTTGTTTTGTGCTGATGTGATGAGGTAGGTGGCCTACAGGTAGGTACCACAGCTCATAGCATATGGGGATGCCAAAGACAACTCACAGGAATTGGTTCTCTCCTTGCACCACGGAGGTCCTGGGGACCCAACTCAGACTGTTAGGCTTGGCAGCAAGAGCCTTCGCCTGCTGAGGCATCTCTTCAGTTCCCCAGTTAGAGACTTTTTGAATAACAAATCGAACAACAACCATCTTACTGTACTTTACTCAAAACACAGTCTAGGTATTAGATCCGCTCTTTTAAAAAAGATTTTATAAAAAAGTATTTTATGGGCCAGGTGGTGGTGGTGCACGTCTGTAATCCCAGCACTCGGGAGGCAGAGCCAGGTGGATCTCTGTGAGTTCGAGGCCAGCCTGGACTACAGAGTGAGATCCAGGACAGGCACCAAAACTACACAGAGAAACCCTGTCTCGAAAAACAAAACCAAAACCAAAACAAAACAAAAAAGTATTTTATGTAATAAGGTTTTATTTGATAATTACACAATTCTAGCTATCACACCAAGTGCTAATGCAAAATCCAAGAAAAATCATATCTATGACATAAATATGTAAGTATGTATAAATATGACTGGGTTTGGATTTCTTATACTCTCTGTTTAATCATTCTTAATAGTTTGGAAAGTATCCCCAATAAAAGAACATGTAAAATGGTTAACACCACAGGCCATGTTTTCACATGCATTTCCCACCCCCAGGGATCCTAGTCTCTGATTCACATCTTCCTTCAAACCTCTAAACAACTCTGTGATCTACCAGAAACATTCTGGGTTTGCTTCTTAACCTGTACATTTGGGGGTGGGGTGTGAGCCTTGAGAAAGCGTTTCACACTGTAGCGGCCTGTCCTAGAAATTACTATGCAGCTAATGCTTCCTTTGAACTCACAGCATTCCTCTTGCTTCAGGCTCCCGGGTGTTAGGATTATAGGCCTGAGTCACCGCAACACAGCTTTTTTTCCTTCTTGCAACAACACGCACCTTCAACAGCTAGACATGGTAGTGTACACTGATAATCCTGGCACTTGGGAGGTGAAGGCAGGAAACCAGGAGTTAAAAGCCAGCACTGGCTACACAGTAAGCTTGAGGCTAGCTTGGGCTCCATGAAACCCTGACTCAACATCCCCCACCCCCATCCAAAATCTCCCAAACCCAAGCCTCCACCTTCATTAGCTGGAAAGATTATGCAAAGCCTTTGCCACACAGTTAAATACGGAATAAACTCGGCCATTATTTCTATGAGCTTTTCCACCAGACCGTTGAGATTCACAACGGCAGCGCAGTAGAAATACAAGTCCTGTCAAAAGCAGCAAAAGGTTTGGGACTTTGCTAGTAGGTGAACAACTCTATTCCAATGACCACCTGGGCCCGTGAATAGAACTCTGAGCTGCTTCTTCTTTTTTTTTTTTTTTTTTTTTTTTTTTTTTTTAGCAGACTACTCTATGCGTTTGCTACTCAAATCAACCTATCACACAGTCTTCCTGCTTCAGTCCTTGGCCTGGCTTAGGAAACCGGGTAAGCTGTTTGGACAGGGCCCCGCTTCTGGTTAAAGCAGGGTCAGGACTTCTCAGAGGAGAGGGCCACGAGCGAGAGGGGCTGTCCGTGCATTAACGATGAGAAAAGAGCTTCCTCTGCCTTTCAGAGACTCGAGCTAGACAACCCCCGACCTATCTCCCAGCCCTCAATTCGCAAGTCGCACGGGCGACCGCAGGGTCCAGGGCAAATCTGTCCAGCTACACAGGCAGCTCTGGAACAAGAGGATCTGCTCAGCCCCACCCGGGGCCGCCCCTTTTCCAAGTGACAATTTACAAGCAAATGAAATCGCAAACCCCGATGAGTGATAGGGCACTTGGCCAATCAGAAAGCGAGACCCCACGATTTCCCCGCCTCTCCCGGCGGAACTTCCCGCCAGCCGCAGTGACTGGGAAGAGCACCCCCCGCCCCGGCGCGCAGCCCCCCGCGGAACGGCCCAGTTACCTCGTGCGACACACATTCCAGCGATCGCAGCTCGCTGCAGTAGCGGCAGAAGTAGAGCTGCGAGAGCGGGGCCCGAACCTTCTTTTCTCCTTGGACGAGATAGAGAACCCTCTCCGACTGCAGCAGGGACGCCATCTTGGGGAGGGAGGAGCCAACGCCCGGCGCACCCGTCACGTGACTCGGCCCGGCGTTTTTCCCCCTCCCCGCGAGATCCCTTACGTCTTTCACGTAGACGTTGACGTAAGCTACCGGACCCAGAGGGGCTTTGCGACTTCGGTGCGCGTGCGCTTCTCGGGTTTGGGCCCACCCATTTCCGGGAGCCTTGGCTGCTGGGACCCTCCCTCATCATGACACTCTGACCTAGTCCAAAATGCAGACATGCTCAGTGCTCTTCTTTGCATCTTCCAGAAAGTAAGGCTGCTGTTTCGTTTTCTCCCAACGGCCCCTTCCTACCCCTCCTTCCAGGCCACTATTCCATCCTAACTGGAAAGCAGAGTTACAGCAGCACGTTCTTCTTGACGGTCTTGCCACGGACCTCAGGAAACATCCACATTGACACTCCTTAGTAAGGTCCGTGCGTTGTCCTTACCGTTCATTTCTACGTTTGAAGTTAGGCGATAGGTCTACATGTTGGGAACATTTAGTATCGATGGTTGAAAACGGGAGATCAGTGAACCAAGTTGTTAAGGGCCTTCTGTATTTTTCTGTGTGTACACCCAAGGCTTAGATGTGTAAAGTGGCAAAATGCGCCCCAGAGCATTTTGACAGGCCCATGCTGCCTGCCACCATGTGTTTGTATTAGTGTGGAAGTGCCTGACATTAGAGCCCGTGATGGGAGCAGAAAGGGAACCATCTATTAACTTTGAGAATGGAAGTAGAGGAAATGGAACACATACATTGACTGAATTCTCACAAAACCTCAAAGGTAGATACTAGCATTATTTCTGTTACAGAATACCTGGGCTTAGGGAAGCACAGCGGTTGTTTCCCGTTTTCTCTTGAGTTTGGCTCCAGATCTTGCACATATTACCCCCAAATGAAATGTTTTCAGCGTATTTTCCAACATGGTAATAACTTACTTTATATAATGCTTTTCAGTTATACAGTATTTAATGTATGTTACCTCATAAACTTTGTCATGTTAATAGTTTAAGTCCAGCATTTATTAAATTACATTTACTCTTTTATTTTATTTTTTTAAAGCAGGGAGTGTTTTTATGTGAAAGTAAAAGTAGATAAGATGCTTAGTGGGCCGCCCAAGCTAGAGAGCTCAAGGGCCCTTTACTCTTGTCAGGCAAACAACCTGGTACTAGATTAGTTTCATAGATGGGTTTTGTTCTTTTTTTTTTTTTTGGTTTTTCGAGACAGGGTTTCTCTGTGTAGCTTTGCGCCTTTCCTGGAACTCACTTGGTAGCCCAGGCTGGCCTCGAACTCACAGAGATCCGCCTGGCTCTGCCTCCCGAGTGCTGGGATTAAAGGCGTGCGCCACCACCGCCCGGCTGGGTTTTGTTCTTAAGAGAAAATATATTATTCAAATAGTTTGTAGTTGTTTTTTATATGTTAATGAATTATTTGGTCTCATGGATTATCATCTAGCTTTTAGTGAGTTTGAATCCCCTTTTCTAGACCACTCCCATAGAGTCCCATGGCCTAACGATGCAGAGAGGCCACAGATTTGAGCTGACCCTATTTGAAACACTTTTTAAAGAAAATTTTTTCATTCATTTTACACACCAATCAAAGATCTCCCTCTTCCCTCCTCCTACCTCCCCCTCTCAGCCTACCCTCCCAACTCACCTCCTACTCCAACCCACAAGAAGGCAAGGCCTCCCATGGGGAGGCACATCCAGTAGAGGCAAGTCCAAGCCTCTCCTCCTGCCTCAAGGCTGCACGAGGTGTCCCGTCATAGGTAGTGGGCTTCAAAAAGCCCTCTCATGTACCAGGGATGGATTCTGATCCTACCATCAGGGCCCCCCCCCCCAAGCAGATCATACTACACAACTGTCTAGCCATGCAGAGGGCCTAGTCCAGTCCCATGTAGGCTCCACAGCCATTGATCCATCTTTCATGATTTCCCACTAGTTTGGTTTGGTCATCTCTGCATGTTGAAACACTTTTTTAGAGGGTTGGTTTTGAATAATTCAGTGAACAATTACCTGGTCCCTGGATTAAATAGGGTATTCAGTAGAGAACCAGGGATAGGCACAAGTTCTCCCCTCTCAGGACTCAGAGTCTAGGTTCAAGGCCAGTGTTTATCAAGTGTGCTTCTGGATCACCTACAGAGGAATTGCTGGAGGGATTGAAAATGGGAAATCTAGGTTTATTTAGGTAGATTATTATGTAGACACAAATTGTAATTTCTAGGCAGGACCCAGGAGTTTAACTTTACAGCAGGTTTCCAGGTGAATCCTGTAGCTACTACAGTTGAGAAGAACTGGATTTTTGATAATCATTTGTGTTTGACACTGGGTACAGAGAGCCTTTTCTCTGCTGTCCTCTGGTTACACTGCCCAACAGAATATCTGGCATTATGAGGTCATTGTGCTATGGAACAGGGAAGTCTCCCATGGCAGAGAATCAAAACACCTTGTTGATTTCTTGATAGGTTCCCCTTGAACCTCCAAGGGGTCTGGATTCTGTTCTTGGTAACTCCAGTTCTATAGAACTATAACTTCCAGATTCTGAAATTGCACTTTTCAGAGATCTGTATTCCAGTGACAGCACCAGCACCAGTCCCAGGTTACCACTAACCTTATTTTTAACTATGTAGCCGATATGTAAATACATTTTGGGATACTTCTGGGAACCCATTTGTAAACCACAAAGTATGAGTTAACATTCTGTGGAGAAACTAATGTAGGTGAGAGCCTATGAATACATTTTCCCCTCTGCCTTTCAGAATTCTTTGTGTTCCTTAGAGGGTTCAGGCAGGATCAGGTCCTCTTTGCACACAATGGTGACCAGCTTGGTAATGTGTCCTTGTATTGCCTTTTCACTCTTCCCTAAGGCCACTGGGATCACATTTTAATGTTGGACTCACTTCGAGCTTTGCTTTTTAAGGTGAGCATAGGTTGGCACACGGACCCAGAATTAGAACTGCCAGATGAAAGGCTAACCACATTTAAAAGATTCTGACAATGTGTTGTGAAAAGCCGGCTCAATTTGCATCCTCACCCAGAATAAGACCTTTACTTCCCAATTGTTTTGACAACATAAATATCTAATCTAGGTCAATGGTTTTGACACTTTCTAGCTATGAACTTTTGAAAAAAAATCCACTTATAACTCCCAAGTATTGTTTGAAAACACATGGATTGGGAAGAATACTACATGTCTTGGTGAAAATAAAAGTTACCAATGAGTGTAAAAGCATTTTGTAAACTCTGAAGTGCTAGGCACATAAAAGAAACGTCCCTAAACCCCAAGTATGAAAATCCTACTATGATTTCCTCTCAGAAATCCTTCAGCTGGAGTTAGGCTGCAACCCAGTGAGCTCCCAGGCAACTTCTGAGACCCCAGGAAGTGTGCCAACCATGGCTGGCCATCTGCCAAGGCTGCTCTCCCCACTTTGGGTTTCCTGCTTGAACACTACACTAATCACAGGCTTTCCTGCCTAGAGTCTGCAGTTTCATCAAAACATCACAGCAAGTACACAGAAGGGAAAGAAAAAGAGTCACGTCTCAACAGCTATCCTTTCCTGGCCCTCCTGGGAGCCCCTCCCGGGAAATGTGCTGCTGCTGCCTAAACCCTATTTCCCAAACGTAAACATGGCAAAGGGCTTCAGGCTGCTGCTGTCCTGGCAAACCTTCTCCATAGCCTGAACTGTGAATGTTTCTCTCAGAGCTGATGTTCCTCACATGCTTGCCCCTCGGATTGTAATAGAATCTTGACTAGCACCTATCTGCCTTAGCCAAAAACTTGGGCGCTTCCTTGATGGCTCCTTCTTTTTTGATTTTACTTTCTGAATAGTTCTAACTGTGTCCCTCTTCATTCTGTCCCTCTAACTTGTGTCTCTCATTGACTGCCTTAATTCAGAGTTGAATTGTTTTCCTTCTGGGCTAACTGCTTTCTCCCAGCAGCCACCTGATCTGGTTGGACTGGCATGGTGATGTACTGGGGAGGCAGAGGCAGTGCATCTCTGTGAGTGTGATCAGTATTTTGAGTTCCAGCCCAGCCAGAACTAGATAAGACCTTGCGTAGTAGCAAGCTTTGTTGTCGGCCGCTAGCTCACAAATAACGACACAGGAGACTTCTTATTAATTATGAAAGCTTGGCCTTGGTTTAGGCTTGTCCCACTAGCCCTTATAACTTAAATTAACACATTTATATTCATCTACGTTTTGCCTCATGGCTTTTTACTTTTCTTTCTTTCTTTCTGTATGTCCAGTTCCCTCCATGTCTCATTGATGTTTGATGTCTCTCTGTGCCTGGATTATTTCCTTCTACTTCCTCTCTGTGGCCAGAAGTCCAGCCTATCTATACCTCCTGCCTAGCTATTGGCTGTTCAGCTTTTTATTACACCAATCACAGCAATACATTTTCACAGTGTACAAATATCCCACAAACACAACAAAAACAAAGTAAACATTGAGCTAGACTAGTCTTTTTAAAAGACACATTTCAATTCTATTTATTTATTTTATGTTCTATTGTTTATTGTCCCTCGTTGGCTCTCTGTCACCTACAAGACAAATCCCCAAACTGTCAGGATAATAGATTCTAGGAATGAGGATATTCTGAGTCCTTTTATCCTTTGGGACTCTGGAAATGCAGTTTCCTCAGCTAGGAACTTTCTGTCTGCTTGTTAGTTGCAGGGTATGAAAACCTCTATGAAAACCTGCCAAACATTAAAGTAGAGGAACTGACCATGCTTCCCTTTTTCCTACAACTGTGACCTGTTAGAGCATCTTGCATTTGGCATCGCCTTTATTTTTAAAACAAAGATGTCTTCTTTCTAAAGCATGGGCTCTGTGGAGGCCTGACAAGGGGGTTGATCCAGAGTAGGTGTACAGTAAATTGCGTTTGATGACTTTTGCATCTGAACATATTACATGCACATGCTACCGAATTTGCTAACATTGCCTAACAGGTATGTAGACACAAAACCCCACAAGGCAAAGTCAGCTCAGCTTTTTCCCCAATGCTCTCCTGTTTGCCTGTAGTGCATGGCTGACACCATTTGGACAGGCTGAGTTTCCATTGCAGTTGCCAATAGTGGAATTCCCTAAGTCTAGGTAGTAATGAGCATGAGCCCCAGTCAGCGGTGAATCACAGGCCCAGGCAAAGAAGCAGAGGGAGAAACAGACCTTGAAGACACCTGACTTGGTGTGAGAGGCCCTACAGGGCCAGCTTCTTCAGTGCTATTTTCAGGGTGCACAGACCAAGTCAAATGTAGCATTGTCTCTGAAGTTGGAGTTGGTAGATGCCCACTCTAGTCTTCTGGTATGGTAGGATAAATGTAACCAAGAATCAACATGAACTGCCAAGATTCTAGTTCACAACGCTGCATTTTCATATGGAAAATAAAAAGACTCAGAGCAAAGAACATTTCCATGGGTTGATTTATTTTTGAGAGAGTCTCTCCTTGTAGTCTAGGCTGGGCCCAAACTTAATAATCTTTTTGTCTCTGGAGTGCTGGTATTAGAGCTGTGTGACATACTTGCTTCCCACAGGTTTTCTTGTTACATACTGTTTCTGTTTTCTAATCCTATAAATACAACTCTCCAGTTTATCGAAATTAGCTAATCCATGTCTGCAACAGAGTGAAAATCTAGTTTCTCTTTTAACACTTCAAAAGAAAAAGCAAGCCAATGTAAAAGAAAGCCAGCGATAGCAGAGAGCCTGTTCATTTTGCCATGGACATTTGTTGAGTGACCTCATTCCCACTCTGAGCACATGAGTTTCACAGTTCCAGAGTGCCCCCACCTTGTCTTCATCAGGAGTTTCTCAAGCACACCTCCGCCTCACCAAGTGTTTTCCCCTCGTGCTCCTGCTTCTGCTAGACTTGACATGAACCCAGTACCAATTCTGTGGCACTTTGGAGAGTGCTTCTTCTGTTCCGTCACAGCAGCAGGAATGTGGGCTCCCAGCAGCAGGAATGTGGGCTCAGCATCCTCTTTAAGTAGAGGATACACAGCATGACCTCAGGCTAACCATGGTAGTTGTTTTCTGAAAGCTAGTTAAATTTAGGGTAGGATCCTGGCTTCTCAAATGATGGATCTCAGATGACATCCCATTAACACACATTCTCTGTTCTATTCAGCCTGTGACTTCACACTGACTCTGACTCAGCAAAAATAATTTCTTTTCATCTTTAAGCAATTCTTTTTTTTTTGTAGAAGGTAGAGCAAGGAATGGAAGGAAGGAACCTCAAAATTTTACATGGAGTGACAAGATAGGCCTTCTGAAAAGGTTAGATTTGAGCAAAGATGGAAGAAAATAGGAAGTTGAAAGAAGTAGATAGTAGAGAAAGGGTGTTCTAGGCAGAGGCGGATCCAAATCTCAAAGGTCCAGAGGAGCAATAGCAAAGAGGTAAGGGAACTGTTAAAGGGTAAATGGCTGGAGAGCCCTTGGGAATGAGGCACCAGAAGTAACAAGGACAGCTTTTGTGGGATCTTGAAAAGCATTTAAGAGATCGGATTTTGGTCTGTGGGACATGGAGGCCATTGCATGTGTCTTCTTCATTGGCTTTCTCTTGCTGCGATAAACACCATGACCAAAAGCAACCTGGGGAGGAAAGGGTTGATTTGACTTATGGGTCACACAGTCCATCATCAGAGGAAGCCAAGACAGGAACTCAAGTAGGGCAGGAACCTGGAGGCAGGAAGTGAAAGAGAGACCATGGAGTAATGCGTCTTTATGGGCTTGCCCAGACTGCTTTCTTTTATAACCCAGGATTCCCTGTCCAGGGATGGCACCATTCCCAGTGTGCTAGGTCTTCCCACATCAATCACCAACCAAGACAATGCCCTACAGGCTTGCCTACAGGCCAGTCTGATGGAGGCATTTTCTCAATTGAGGCTCCTTTTCCATGATGACTCTTATTTGTGTCAGGTTGACAAAAAGCTTAGTAGGCCGCCATGTTTTCCAAAGGAGTGGTGATGACCTACATTTTACGTGTCACTCTGTATGTGAAGTGTTTGGGATGCAGACACAGAAAAGGAGAGAAGCAGAAGCTAGCTAATAGATTGCTCCAGTCATCTAGGGAAGAGGTGACAGTGCTAGGGGTGGGGGTCCTGGCGTATTTTGAAATTTGAGCCTGTGGGGTTTCTTAAGTTAGCTTTAGGCAGTATGAGTATCACATGAAGGGTGTAGCTTGGAAACATGCAGTGAGACTCTGGTTAGACCAGGGGATGAATTGTTTAATGACTTGACTGAATTCACTCACAGGGAGTTTATTTCCTCAGAAACAGCTATTAATACTGTCAGAGGTTCAAATAAAAAGACCAGGAAAGGACGAGAGTTTTTAATTGTAAGAGAATGGTTGAAGCTGACTTGTTCAGTCTCAGGTTTACTTTGTTCCACACAAAGCATGATGGTTACCAGACAGGAAAGCATATTTCACAAGAGGCCCCGGGAAAGAGCCAGTCACTTGTTAAACACATTAATCAGATTGTTAGAGCTCCAGCTGGGGCTGAGAATTTGCTGCTGCTGTGTGAGTCCCTTTGTAATGGTGCCAAAGGCTCTTCCAAATAAGCTTTGCTCCTTGCTATGTGAGCAAGATGAGTTCAGGGAAGTACACTGGGAAGAACAGAGCATACTGTCAGTGCTCCCGGTGTGCTCCAGGTTCCTCATTTGCTGCCAGAGGAGGAGGTTCCGAGGGAGGAAGTGCTTGTCTGAAGTTAGACTCATCTCCAGCTTACTTCTTGGACATTATGTTCACTTCTTTGATTACTTTGGATGATTGGCATTTCTCAGGTGCCTATATTCCTATCTGTTCAGTTTGATGTCTCTTACTGTTCATTTCTAGAAAGTTCTTTTGGACTTTGAACTATGTTTTCTTGAAAGGAAATGCATCGGCTCAGGACCCCCAAGACCAAGTTCTTAACACTATGGAGATTTATTTGCCCCAGAGGGACTAGAGAGCAGGGAATAAGAGACATGTGCATGGTCACCAGGTGTCTGGGATGGTCTGCACTTGGCTGTGCTGCAGGGAGGTCTTTGGCTCCACCCCTTGGCATTCTTTTAAAAGCCTTTTAGTAGAGACAGAAGGGGCTGGTGGGTTTGGACCCAGGCCCTCCGGAGGCTATCCTGTTTTTTTCTGTCTTTCTCTCTCTCTCCTTCTATCTACAAATTCCTCATTTCTCCCTGCTCAGGAATACCCCAGGGGAATAAGAGGGAGCTGGTCTCCCTCAGGGGTCCTTCCTTAAGCCTGTACTATCTGACTAGTTACCTAACCAGAAATGATAACTCGAGAAAAAGCTGCTTGTGGGAGTTGTTCAAAAGTGTGTGTGTGTGTGTGTGTGTGTGTGTGTGTGTGTGTGTGTCTTTCTGCGAACCTAAAGGAACATTTTGGTACTTCCTGGCTAACAAAGGTGTGGTACTTTTTGAAGCCTGAGACCTGAAGTTGCAGGGGAAGAATCAGTTGCAGAGCCAGCCATTACCATTCGGAACCTCTGGGGATGGCGGGGAGGCTGAGGGTAGAATGAAAACTCCTCAGCTCCTGCTGGAGCTTCTCTGTGAGCTGAACCTGACAGAAGCCAGACACCAAGGAGATGTGTGATCTGAAGCAGAATATGAGACAGGAGTCTTGAGACAAGAGTTAGGGGAGTTGAGGGGTTCAGGGTATGCCAGTAGAGAATGCTCCTGGAAGGGGAGTGAGTGAGCTGATTACCAGTCTGTGACCTAGGGCCACAGAGACACTCTGGGAAGCAATAGAACATGCTTCTCAGAAATTATTCTGCCAATTATAATTGATAGGGAGTTGGGAATATTTATATCCCCGAAGACTTGGAGAGAGTGTTAATTACTGGGCACTTTGACTGACAGACTGCTTTTCTGTGGCTCTGGGAAAACCCATAGACACAAAGGTGCTAGCAATTGGAAGTCTGTGAGGCCCTGCAAGGGAGCCCTGATAGTCTTCTCTGGGACCTAGTGGTGTAGTAAACACAGAAGTACTTCCACCCTCAAAGCAAGGAGGAAATACAGATCCAAGTTAGGGGCATATGGAGTTGACAAGTGGAGTTGACAACCGTACTTGAACGTTAGCTAGGCTTCACAGTGATCCTCTTCATTCCCACAGAAACATCCTCTGCCTGTTCCCTTAGCCGGGCTTTGAACTGTCGAAGCTGCAGTGTACTTGTTTGCTGCACATTCCGATGTGTTTTCTGGTGTGCGTTAGCCAGGCAGGAAGGAGCCCATTTCATAGAGCAAAAAGCAGAGGCACCAAGAGGAGTACTGACTGACTCAGGAGAAGCCAGTTGGGCACAGGACACTTACGGCCAGCTCTAAGAGCCAGACCTGTAAGCCCAACTACTTGGGAGGGTAAAACAGAAGTCTCCAAGTTCAAGAGCTGCCTGGGCAGCTCAGTGAGGGCCTGTGTTAAAAATGTCAAAAGAGGGGGTGTAGCTCAGTAGTGGAGTGCTTGTTTAGCATGTGGAAGGCTCTGGGTTCAATTCCCATTACTGCAAACCAACCAACCAACCAACCAACCAAAAAACAAGTGCTATCCCTATAGGCTGGGTGATCCTGGACAAGTTAAATTAAGAAATAAAAATTTATATTATATTTTGTTCAGTCTCTCGACTAGTAGGATTATAGGTGTGAGCCACCATGGTGGCACAGGTCTGTAATCCCATTTTTATGAGTTTGAGGCCAGCCTGGTCTACAGTGAGTTCCAGGACAACCAGGGCTACACAGTGAAACCCTGTCTCAAAAAACAAAAACAAACACAAACAAAGAAACAAAGAATATTTTATAAAAAAAAAAATAAATAGAAGTGCTTTTATTTTAGTGTCACAGTTTTCTTGAAAAATTAGAAAGGCAAACAGACAATGTGCCGGTAACAGTCTTTCTCTTTACTAGCTCTACAACTATATAATTGAACACTTTGAAATTAAGCTATGGGAGTGCTTTCAAGTAATTACACTAATGAGACCATGTGACCATCTCTCCACTTTTAACCTAGAAGATGGAATCTTCCCATTTCCTTTTCAGCATCTTGTTTCCTCTCAAATTCATTTTCCCTCCCTTCCTTCCTGATTGTTAATTGGATGTAGTATTTTAGCCACAATAAAAAGTTTTAGTTAAAGTAAACATTTCTGCATGCCGCTTTCAGGCAAGAAGCTATGTCTTTTGAGAG
Organism: Peromyscus eremicus; assembly: GCF_949786415.1. Taxonomy (NCBI): domain Eukaryota; kingdom Metazoa; phylum Chordata; class Mammalia; order Rodentia; family Cricetidae; genus Peromyscus; species Peromyscus eremicus. The sequence continues at coordinate 48,272,820 of NC_081435.1, read as the reverse complement.
TTAGCAAGTCCGTGTTGCTTTTTTGTAGAAGAGGACATTTCGCCCAAGGGTCTGTGGAGCAGAGGAAGTCCAGGATGAAATGGGAAGGGAGGGAGACTCTTGGGAGTTCTAAGGCCTGCTGTCTGACCCTGTTGGAAGAATGCTGTTGGAAGGTTCAGCTGTTCAAGGGCCTGCAAGGGGGAACTGCAAGTCTTCCAACTCTCAGGCCCTCCCCCAGTGACACACTTCCTCCAGCACGAATGGCGGCTCCATCCTGGTTCAGACATGAGTAGTAGAAAAGTCACTAATACAGTGGGTTAGTGGGACAAGGTGAGTCATCTCTCACAGAAGTTCTTTGAAAGGTACACCCAGGGCTGGAGCAGTGGCTCAGCAGTTAAGAGCACAGCACAAGCTTCTCTTCCAGAGGCCCTGGGTCTGATCCCCAACACCAAAACGGCAGCTCACAACCGTGTACAGCCCCAGTCCCAGGGGATCTGATGCCCTCTTTTGGTCCTGCAGTCATGTGGTACACCGACACATGTGCAGCCCCGCCCCCATAATAAAAACTAATTTTTGAAAAGGTAAACTCAGATTGTAACGTTCTTAAGACCCTTGAGCCTTAACTTTAAAGGAATTGCGGAGTTGCAGCTTCCTCCAGAGAATATCATCTAATTCAGCTTCACATTCTATTCATGGCTAGAGCCTAAAGACTTAGAAAAGGGAAGAGATTTAGTCGGTGTCACAGCAAACTAGGGACAAAGGAGTCAGATTCAGTACTGTTTAGTGTCATACATTGTACCAGTGTTCTCCTCAGCACTCCACGGTCACAGCAGAATCCCTCTGCCGCATCACCAGCTTGTATGACTTCCATGGCAGGGAACCCATGGCAGCCCAGGAAAGCCCATTCTGCATTTTCAGGGGGTAGTCCTAGAGTTTTTTCTTCCAGCAATCTGCCCCTCTTCCACTGACTTTGGTTCTAATTGTCTCTTTCTGCTCAGAACATACCATACAGGGTTGTAGGGTTGTTCAGGGTTCAAAAGCTGACCTGACTCCTGCCTACATCTTTAGACCCGGCATCCCATTGCCTTGCAGTTCTATCAGTTCTGTATTGTTTCTTCTTATTGTAAAGGCACTTTGTGTTCTAGACATACCATTAACTGGTCTTGGTTTTCTTCAGGCAGGTGGACAGAGGAGACAAAGAGTGTTTTAGGTAACTTTGTGTGTTCATTTTGCTAGACCACAGTACTCAGTATATTGGTTAAACATGTCTAGCTATTGTTGGGAAAGTTATTTCTGAGATGAGATTAAGATTTAAATGGGTTTTAAGTAATCTAGATTACCCTCTTAAGTCTGGTTCTGCCTCACCCTGTCAGCTCTGGGCCTTAAGGAAAAAGGATCAGGGGGTTCTGCTAACAGATGCCTTTGGATTCCAATGCAACATTAGTTCCTTTTGTGTTTCTGGTCTACTTGGTCTGTCCTGCCAGCCTCCACATTCATGGTAGCCAGTTCTTCAGTTCCTTAAAAGCAATCCCCCACTCCTTTCTCTCTCTTTCTCCCTTCCTAAACACACACCTATCTAACTGATGCCCTGAAGAACTCTGATTTTAATAGTTTTTTTTTTTTTTTTTTTTTTTTTTTTTTTTTTTTTTTCCGAGACAGGGTTTCTCTGTGTAGCGTTGTGCCTTTCCTGGATCTCACTCTGTAGATCAGGCTGGCCTCGAACTCACAGAGATCCGCCTGGCTCTGCCTCCCGAGTGCTGGGATTAAAGGCGTGCGCCACCACCGCCCGGCATGTAATGTTTTACAGAAGGGAAAACTGAGGCTCACAGACATTAAGTATGTGGCCATGGCAGTGAGGTAAATGCAGAAGAAGCATTCAAAATCACTTTTCAAAAATTCTGAACCACACCCTCATTTTGCATTTACTTAGAAGTTTTTGACATTTGTGAAGAATGACCTGAGTTCAGAGCAATAGAAACATAACCTTTAGTTATTTTTGCTATTTGGTAGAAATCATCTGTATCTTTCCTGGAAAGAACGGACAAAAATCCACTTGTACTGCACCCAGCTGTCCACAAGTTAGCAGCTAACTCTACGGGGTTGTCAGTTGTCTGACTCTTAATTGACAGCAAATGGTGAACCAAGCAACAGCTGTTTCCTGGAGTCAGGTGGCCTTGATGACACGCTGTACTATGACATAGATGGGACAGCTGGTTACCCTCTGCTTTACTTCTCAATGTTTTTTCTTATCGGTACACTTCTATAATGACAAACTTCCAAAGTTATTTGTGAGCCAGATCTGGCCGTACATGCCTGTAACCCTAGCACTTGAGAGGTAGTGGTAGGGGGATGAAGAGTTCAAGGACAGTCTTGGTCTCATAAGACCCTGTCGCAAATCTTTAAAAATATGATCACAGAGTGCCTTTGAGATGGCTCAGGATATAAAGCACCTGCTGTCAAGTCTGACAACCAAAGTTCAATCCCCAGGACCCACAGAGTGGGAGAGAACTGATTCCTGAAAGCTGCCCTCTGCCTACCTCGGCCTTTGCATGCTTGCTCCTATACACAAACCACATGCACACAGAATGGATTTTTAAAATACAGTAAAATTGAACCCTACAATAGAAGTGATGAACCCTTTTCTATTATTTTTCAGGTTAAATGGCCAAACTTAGAACTGAATAAAAGAAGAAAGGTGTAAGAAAGCCTGCTGGGCACCAGCATTCCTGTTTCCTGGCTGTGGATGCAGCATGGCTAGCTGCCTGGTGACCCTGCAGCCACAGCTGGAGCTGCTCTTCCTGTCGTGCTTCCCTGCAGGGCTGGATGATACCTTCAAGCAATGAGCCCAAAGGAGCCCTTAGATTGTCAGGTCACAGCAGTAAGAAAAGTAACGAAATCCTAACTATTCACGTCTGTGTTTTGGAAAAACTGACATATCATATCATATTTATATGAATCAGAGTTTAAGTTTATTAAGGGACATTTTAATATAGATTTAAGCAGAGGGATTAATAGGATGAAAGAGGGCTGAGGGAAAGAATGAAGCATGTCCAGGAGTCACTTAGTATACTAATTTTTCAAACGTTTACTAGATTGGCCTATGAAGCCATCTGGTCCTGGGCTTTTAACAAATTTATTTATTTTTATGTTTATGTTTGATTGAGTGTGTGTGCCTGAGTGCATGTATTTGCACCAAGTGTGTGCAGGAGCCTGAGGAAGTCAGAAGAGTGATCTCCTGGAACTGGAATTACAGGGGGTTGTGGGCCACCATCTGGGTGCTGGGAACTGAACTTGAGTCCTTGAAAAATCTGTAAGTGCTCTTAGCCAGGGTGATGCCTATTCTTGGTTGTCAACTTGACTGTGTCAAGAGGCTGGGGACACATGTGAGAGAGTTTTCTTGATTTAATTGTTTGGAGTGGGAAGATCCACCCTAAATCTGGATCTTTTGAGGTGGGACAATCCACCTTAAATCTGGGCCACATCTTCTAGTAGCAGCCTAATAAATGACACTGGAGAAGAAAGTACTTGCTCTTTGCTTGCTTGCCCTCACTCTTTTTTAAAGATTTATTTATTATGGATACAGTGTTCTGCCTGCATGTATGCCTGTAGACCAGAAGAGGGCACCAGATCTCATTACAGATGGTTGAGAGCCACCATGTGGTTGCTGGGAATTGAACTCAGGACCTCTGGAAGAGCAAGCAGTGCTCTCAACCTCTGAGCCATCTCTCCAGCCCATGCCCTCACTCTTGATGGCAAGTTCATTTCTTCCCTGGCATTAGAGCATACCTCTTTGGGATTCTGGAATATACGGAAGGCCAGTTGAGATATCCAGCCTCATAGACTGAACAGCTGCTGTTGATAGACAGCCATTGTTGGACTAGCTGGACCATTGCATGCCATTGTAATAACTCCCATATATATTATTTAATAGTATTCATATATATCACACACACATATTCTCTCACACACACATTCATTCTATCACTTCTGTGCTGTGGGATAATGCTTTTGTACACTGGTTTAATAAAACATTGATTGGCCAGTAGCCAGGTAGGAAGTATAGGTGGGATAAGCAGACTAGGAGAATTCTGGGAAGAGGAAGGCTGAGTGAGGAGACACCAGCCTGCTGTCCAGGGAACAGCATGCAACAGCACACAGGTAAAGCCACATAACACGTGGCGACATATAGATTAACAGAAATGGGCTGAGTTTAAATGTAAGAGCTAGTCAGTAATAAGCCTGAGCTAATGGCTGAGCAGTTATAATTAATATAAGCCTCTGTGTGTTTACTTGGGGGACGCGAGTGGGAGAGATTTGTCTTGACCACGGGCCAGGCAGGACACAGGAAAACTTCTGACTACAGTTCTGTTCCTCTAGAGAACTCTGGTTCTAGGATTTTTATGGAGGGTGTTTTTTTTGTTTTTAATTATTAATCTAGTCACTTTATTTGGGGTTTATTCAGATTTTTTGTTTCTTTAGTCAGTGTCTTAGTCACTGTTTTATTGCTGTAAAGAGACACCATGACCATGTCAACTCTTTATAATAAAGCATTTAATTGGGCTGGCTTACAGTTTCTGAGGTATAGTGATATAATATATCACTAATAAACTTATCTGGGGACCAGAGGACAGAAACAGTCACTAGATTAGACATAGAGGTCAGACAGTGGTGTCACACACTTTTAATCCTATTACTCTGGAGGCAGAGAGCCTCTGGATCTCTGAGTTCAAAGCCACACTGGAAACAGAGCCAGGCAGTGGTGGCACACACCTTTAATCCCATTACTTGAGATCTCATACCTTTACTTGGGAAGCACACACGCCTTTAATCCCAGGAAGTAATATGACAGGACACAGAAAGGTATATAAGGCGTGAGGAAACAGGAACTTGCTCTCTTTAGACTGAGGATTTCGTAGAGGTAAGAACTAGTGGCAGGCTTGCTCTGCTTTTCTGATCTTTTAGCTTTTGCTCAAATATCTGGCTCTGGGTTTTTTATTAATAAGACTGTTTAGCAATTTGTGTTACACAGAGGTTTAGTTCATTATCATCACAGAGGGGAGCATGGCAGCATGCATGCAAACATGATACTGGAGAAGTAGCTGAGAGTTCTATGTCCAGATCCTCAGGCAGCTGGAAGAGAAAGCCACTGCGCCTATCTTGGGCTTTTGAAACCTCAAAGCCCACCCCCAGTGACACAGTTCCTCCAACAAGGCCACACCTACTCTAACAAGGCCACACCTCCTAATCTTTCTCAAGTAGTACCACTCCCTGATGACTAAGCATTCGAATATATGAGCCTATTGGTGGTGGGCTTTCTTGTTCAAACCACCACAGTTGGCTTTGCTAATTACTGTTTTCTTTTTTCTAGGAATTTGTCCATTTATCTAAATTAGAAGAAAAGAGTTAGTCACAGTAGTTTCCCCTGTAATTCTTTTCATTTCTAAAAGGTCTGTAATATGGTTCCATCTTCATTTCTGACTTCTGTTTCATAAGCATGTTTAGCAATGTGAGTCTTTCTTGTTCGATGCCAGTAAAGGCTAATTGATTTTGTTTTAAAGAAATGTCTTCTGGGCTTTGGCGATACTTCAGTTTGCTAAGTACGTGTAAAGTTCTGTTTTCAGTTCCTCACACTGCATGTAAGAAATGTGTCTGGGTAGCTGGAGAGATGGCTCTGTGGTTAAGAGCATTTGTTGCTCTTGCAGATGACCTGGGATTCAGTTACCAGCATCTAGATGGTGGTTCACAACCATGGGTAACTCCATTTCCTGGGAATCTGACATTCTCTTCTGACTTCTGGGGGCCCCAGGCACACAGGCATATAGGCAAAACACCCATATACATAAAAATAAAATTAATGAATTATTTTTTCCTTAAGAAATGGGACTAAGATTAAAAAAATGTTTTACTTACTTTTCCAAAAGGGTACATAGCCATGCCAAATCAAGCAGGTGAGCACAAACAGTAGGGGGTTCTGCGGTTGGGGGTGGGGTGGGGGGTGGGGGGTGGTATTTATAATACAAAGAGGTCCTGGACCTCATGTTGAGTGGATAGTCTTGGCATCCATTCTTACACACTTGGCTGATTTAAAGAGATGTAGTTCCTAAGTGAAATGCAAATTTTAGCAGAAAGTGAAACTGAACACGTATTTGATTTTAAGAAGTGCTAACCCTGGAAGAATTTGAATTTCAGCCAAATACCTTCTTCCCGAAAATTATTTAAAATGGAGTTTTGTCTTATTTAACAGTTTGGTAGAAAAGTTTACAGTTTTGACTTGTGTAAGCACAGGGTGGTGCTGCAGCCTTGTAGTTCTACACTTGGAATTACAGCATGATGCCTGGTTTTTATTGCTTTTTCAGTGTGGGTTCTGAAGCTCACACTCACATGCGCAGGTCTGCACATCAACCACTGTGTCAGCTGGGGTGTCTTTTCAGCACTCGCTTTTTTTAGCTTTGTTTTCTGTTGCTGTTGTTGTCATTCTGTTCCTCTCACTGCCGTGGTGTGGTGTCCAGTGAATATTGTTCAGTGTAATGCTTGACTATCTTATTGTTATTACTATTATTATTGTTGTTGTTATTGTTGCCGTACTGGAGATTGAACCAAGGGCTTTATGCATGCTAGCAAGTACTCTGACAAGTGAGTTCTATTTCCCACCCTCAAAACACTTCTTTGATGTCCAGTCTAATACTAGGATATCAAAGCCAAGAAACTGATCTCCGTTAAGTCTTGTATTAAGTCTCTAAAGTGAGTGGATTCCTCTTTTCTCTGGGTTCTCACCATTTGCTAATACTGCTGGCTCTTCAGCAAATGAACCTCACAGCTGTCTGTTAGTGCCTGTTGGGACCTTATGTAAGTCTCAGAGTAGACGCCAGAGTTATTTCCCTGGAGGGCTTTTGTAGCCTTGCTTTTGCACTAGGAGTACAATTATTCCTTAGGGATTAAGGGTAATACCCAATGAAATGACATTTGTTCTGTATAAAAGTCTGTAGAGGCTTTGATTATAAAATAAGTTTACCTACTATATCCTGATAAAGAGAGAACAGAATCTTTGAGTTTATTCAGACCGCAGTATATCTAGGGACTTAGTAAACACATTACTCCTCAATCCTGAGGGGTTGTTTAGTGAGCAAGGTGTAGGTGGAGTTTTCATGTCCTGAGCACCTGCTCCCAAATAACCAACATGGAGACTTAAGATTACTTATAAATGCTCAGCCAGTAGCTCAGGCTTGTTACTAGCTAACTCTTATAACACGAATCTTAAAAGGTCTTATAATAAAAAACCCAGAGCCAGATATTGGGGTATAAGTTGAAAGATCAGAGAGGCAGAACAGCAAGCTACTAGTTTTTACCCCTACAAAATCCTCCATCAAAAGAGTGAATGAGTTCCTGTTTCCTCAGACTGAAAGCCTCTGAGTCCTCACCCAAAAGGGTCTTAGTTGAACTGCTTAAAAGCCTCTAGTTCCTGGTCCTCAGCCTCAAGAGCACGAGTTCCTGTTTCTTCATGCCTTATGTATCTTTCTATGTTTTACCATATCACTTCCTGGGATTAAAGACATATGTCCTTCCCAGGCAAAGACATGGGATCTCAAGTGCCGGGATTAAAGGTGTGTGCCACCACTGCCTGGCTCAGTTCCCAGTGTGGCTTTGAACTCACAGAGATCCAGACAGATCTCTGTCTCTGGAATGCTAGGATTAAAGGTTTGTGCTACCACTGTCTGACCTCTATGTCTAATCTAGTGGCTGTTCTGTTCTCTGATCCCCATGAAAGCTTTATCAATCACAATATCTTACATTTAAATTAACCCATATTTTTTATCTATGCCTTGCCACTTGGCTTGGTACTTTTTCTCAGTATGACATGTCCATTTTGCTTCTCCCAGCTTCTGCTTGTGACTTCTCAGACTCCACCCTTCCTCATCCCATCATTCTCAGTTTGGCTGTCCTGCCTAACTTTATCCTGTTCAGCTATTGGCCACTCAGCTTGTTTATTAAACCAATCATAGTGACATATATTCACACAGTGTACAGAAGAATTATTCCACAGCAACAAGGTCATTAAAAATATCTAATTTCAGGTGCCACTCTCCAATCTGCTTTTTGTGCCACTCTCCTAAACACAGCAGGAGATGCCCTGCTGCCTCTGATGTGTTTGGGCCAAGGCTGAAGAGGCTGCCAAGAAGCTGTAGTTCAGGTTCTGGAAGATTGCAGTCCTGGCTACTTGACTGTGGAAGGTTTGGCAGGGCAAGTTTCCCACCAAAGAAACTTTTGTGGGTTGGCTAGTTATTTTACAAGTCAATTTGACACAAACCTAGACATAGCTTGGAAAGAGGGACTTTTAATTGAGAAAATGCCTCCATCAAGTTGGCCTGTAGGCCTGTATTGTCTTGGTTAAGGATTGATGTGGGAGGGCCCAGCTTACTGTAGGAGGTGCCAGCCTTGGGCAGGTGGTCCTAGGTTGTATAAGAAAGCAAACTGAGCAAGCCATGGAGAGAAAGCCAGTAAACAACATTCCTCCATGTCTTCTGCTTCAGTTTCTGCTTCCAGGTTCCTGCCCTGCTTGAGTTCCTGCCCTGGCTTGCCTGAATGATGAACTGTGAGTGGGACATGGAAGCTAAGTAAATCCTTACCTTCCAAAGTTGCTTTTGGTCATGGTGTTTACCATGGCAACAGAAAAGTAATGAAGACACTAGGTGAGTTCTGTTCAGGGGATGCCTGTTGATAAGCACTCTAGATAATTGCTGGTGACCAGAGTAATGAAGGAAAGAAAAAGGCATCTCGGAACCTCAGTGACCTCTTTTTCTTTGTAAGAAACAAGGCCAGGGATGTCATCATAGACAGTTCAGTTTGTGAAAGGCGGTTGTTGACTCATATGATCCAATCACAGAAAGCACTTCCCTAAAGTTGATCACAGTAAATGGATGAAGGTTACCATTTTGAACTTGCAGACAGCTGGGCAGGATGAATATCCCATTTTCCTCAGACATACTTCATAGCTATCGATCAATACATTTTTGTGGACTGTTGAAGTGATTAATGGATGTTACCTATGACAAATTGTTGGATGTGGTGGGGAAAGCACAATAAATAATTTTTTGGAGACGTGTATGGAAAGGGTGATCAGTTATGAAGAAGGGAAAGCTTTGTCAGAATCTGGGAATACTGCTTTTTTGGAATCCTGCAAAAAAACCAAAAAGGCAGCTGTTGGTGGTTTAGAGGGGGGACTGTAGGAGCCCCAGTGTTAGTGTGATACTCTGTAAAAGAGTGAGAGTGGAGGCAGAAAGGATGGATGCGCAGCTCCATGAGGAAGTCTTCATGCTCTGTGATACATGGATTCTGCTGCTGAACCCAAAGATGGGGCACTAGGTTCTACCTGGAGAGCAAACTGTGGTCATCCTTGAAAGTGACTGCCTTTTTTTCCCTCTGCTAATCTGAGTGATGGCGTTTGGGTAGAGCTCCCTCCCTTTCAGATTTTGTTAATGTCTGATTCTGTCCAAATGATTTTACTTGAACTTGCAAATTTTATTTCATTAAAATTAATTTTTATTTATCTTCATTCTCTCTCTCTCTCTCTCTCTCTCTCTCTCTCTCTCTCTCTCTCTCTCTCTGTATGTGTATGTATGAGTCTCTGTATACATGTGACTTGACATTGTGCAGAGGTCAGAGGACAACTTTTGGGAGTTGATTCTCTCCTTCTACTGTGGAATCTTGTGACCAAGCTCAGGCTGTAAACCAACATGAACAGAACTTTCTTTTTCACAAGTCACTTATTCAGTTTTTGTCTTTTACTTATCGTTCACATTCTGGCATATTCACAGACAAAATTACTGATGATTTCATTGACAAATCAAACCATACTCATCACATTTACAAATGTAATATTCATGTTTACATTCTTAGTTTGGCTCAATAATCCATATAAAGCACAAACCAAGTGTCTCTACTTCCTGTTTCCTCACAGAGCTAACTCTGGGCAAGCAATGAATATGAAATATGGAAGCATTTAGCTGGCCAGTAGAAGTTAAAAACAATTGTAATAAAACTTCCTATGGTGACATGTTCCTTCTGCATTTTATAAGGTGGTAAATAGAACAGATACATGGAAAAACCTCAAAGATTTGTCAAGCATACAAAAACAGTATACAAAGATGTGTGTGTGTGTGTGTGTGTGTGCGCGCGCGCGCGCACATTGAACAGTGTTTTTGTATTTTAGTTTCCTAAGAAATAAATGAGTGAGATGATATCAGTTTGTGAAACCACAAAGAACATAAAACCAGATGATATGACAGAGTTATGGGCAGTATTCCGTTGTGGAGATTGCATTTGACCTATTTCTTAGGTGTTAGTAATATATGTGTGTGTGTGTGTGTGTGTGTGTGTGTGTGTGTATGTACATACATCTATATACACACATATATATGTAAAGAGTTTATATTCTTTATGCCTAGAATGTTGAGATAATCAAGTGTTTTAAGTAAAAAGATACGTGAATGGAACCTTTATTCCTAATTGTATCAGGCAGGATGGATGGGTAGTTTTTACTACTTTATAAGTGAAGAAAGCGAGACATTATGATCCTTTAGCTAATGAGTGACAGACTCAGAAATCGGGTTTTCCAATTTCCAACCCAGTATACCTTGTTTCCCCCACAGTTGAATATTCATGTTTGTATAAGTGAAAAGACAAAGTGTTATGTAGATATGATTCAACATCAGCCCAGCTGGGCAACAGACAATGTCATGTGCTTCTGGTAGGGAATTCAAGACTTTTTTTTCTTTATTGACCTCCTGTTTGGGTCTCAGAGCAAATAAATATTAAAGATCTTGATACCCTGCTAAATGGAAAAGACACCACCTGATTGCTGGCCCCAGCCCTGGGTCTTGCATTGTCTCAAGAGTGAAGCCAACCGTCGTGGATTGCACTTGTTCTGAGGACCACACATTTTCTCTGTTGATCAAAAAATGACTCTTAGAATTTTCCTCCAGTTACTTTCCATGCTAATCCCCTTCGTCCTCATGGCCTTCACTCTAAAGCTTCTGGTAATGACTTGTCATTTCTGCTGACCTCATCTCTGAGTGGGAGGAAACAGTGTGTGTGTGGGGGAGATAAAAGTCAAGGCTTATACCAGATCAGATGTCATCCTGGGCAGCTCAGCATGGTTGCTATATGCGTTAGAAAAGGGAAGAAACACAACTTTTTAAGGCGCTAGTGGCCTCTGCCTATGTGCCCCACCCTCCATAAGAGTAAGATGGAAGGAAATGCTATAGAATAAGAAGATGAATGGAAATCTGATGTGCCTTTAATCCCAGGCAGAGGCAGTCAGATCTCTGTCAGTTCGAGGCCAGCTGGTATACATAGCAAGTTCCAGGACAGCAAGTTTAGAGAGACCCTGTCTCAAAAATAAATAAATTAAAAGAAAGATGAATGGAAGTCCCCCTTCATTCCATGGATCACAGGATCATAGAGTGAGGCAGGAGACTTTGGAGATAGCACTGTCCTGTGTGGAAAGTGGGTCACTAATAAACAGGGAGTGGCAGCCTCTCAGATCTGAATTCTAATGGGTGTTGATCACCTTGGACTTTCATGTTATCACAAAATAAACAATACATGGAGGTGTGTTATGGCAGGCCACCAACTGGTCCTTTTAAGTCTGTTGTCACAAGAGGGCTATGCTGCTATCCCAGCTTAGCAGAACAGAGGCAAGCAAGGGATCTTAAGATCTTACATGCAGGACATGGTATGGCCTGAATCCAACAGTAGACTACTGTTGGAAAGGATCTTGGGGACATGCTGTAGGCTAGCCCCTCTGTTTACTACACAGAGGACGGAAGCCCTCTGAGAAACGAAGTGACTTGTTTAAGGCTACAGGCTGAGTGTACTGCGGCGGGGAGCCCCACGGTTTTGAGTTTCTCCAGGTTCTTTTCTTCACAGCGGTCCTGGGGAGGCTGGGAGGAGCAGAGCACGCTTTGCGCTGAGGCTGGGGGATCAGTCTTTCCGGGGCGGTCCCTAGCGGCGGTGCATTCCAGAGTCATCCGTGTGGCGCGTGGAGTTGTGAGCACGCATCCCAGCCTCTGCTGCGCGCTCCCGGACTTGGGAGCCCGAGCATGTTCCTGGCGCCAGCGGAGCTGAGGTTCCAGAGCTGGGGTAGCTTGAGGCTGCTTGATCCCCTGCGATCCTGGGGACCTGGAAGAGCACCGGTTGCTGCTTGTAAAGACTAAGCGTGGATCGGGATCGGATCGAGGGTGAGTGAGACTGAAGAGTGTCTTTTGTGGGGCTCTCCCGATTGGAGACTGCCCTAGCGTAGCCCTTACCGGGTGTCCTCTCCTGCCTCGGTACTTCTGAGTTTCTTTTCCCCACCCTTGTCCCTTACCTCCGCTGTCAGTCCTAAGTTCCAGCCACCTTTTGCCCACAGCCTTGGGCCTCTTAGCAGGCCGTGGCTTGGGTGGGTGAACCCTGCCCACTTGCAGATGGCTACTCAAGGGTTTCCCTGCTCCTGCCTTTTCGTTCTACCCCAGACACCGCAGCTCCTGCTCGCTGCCCTGGCTGGGCGTCCCAACTCAGCGCCTGAGCCCTGGTGCTCCTGAGCACAGCGCAGGGTTTGGGCAGCCCCAGAAACAACAGATCATCAGAGTCCGGAATCTGGAGCCGGCTGTTGGTCCTCAGGACTGCTGGGTTCTAGCCTAGGTACTGCCTCCGGTTACTTCATCATCGTCTCAGTGAACTGTTTAGTCACAGTGGAATGGGGAAAACATCCTTTCAGACTAGAAGCAAATGAAAACACAGTGAAAGTATCTTTGAGAGGGACCTTTCTTCCAAGCTCCCTTTTCCAGGTTCTCTGATGTTAGAACTTAGTTTCTGTTTTACTGGTTCCTTTGTACCCCTCAGCCCCTCTCCAGTTCTTTGAGTGTAGGGACAGTCCGTCAGTCCTCGATTCTGAGGCATGCCCAGGACCCGGCACGGGGCCTGTTAGATTGTAGGTGCTCCAGACGGTTCACTGAGTAAAGGATAGAAGGTACGAACCATCAAAATCTGTGCAGATGTCAGGAAGTTTTCTGATCGAGTGGTCTGGATGGGCTTTTATGTAGCCCTGTTTGGTTTTTTCCGTGACTAGCAGAATCCTGTGGCTGCCAGTTCTCTGGTCTGCGGGCAGACAGTGAATACTAAACTACTCAAAGCCCAGGGCTGCTACTAGAGCCGCTGTCATTCACCTATGAAAGATCACCAGAGCATCCACTGCGATCTGCTGAGCCACTCAGTGGGTAGTCTGAGAGAGCAGAAAGCCCCCCCAGGGTGGAATGGAGGAGCAGTTTTCTGTGGAGCAGGAGATCTCAGAACCACCAGGACTGGAGCATTTCCCTTCTCTGTACCCAGTCTTCCTCATATGTCAGATGAGGAAGTCAGTGGGCCAGATGCCTGTTTGTCCGTGGTGACCACAGCCTGTGTTCTTTGGGTTGTGTAAGACACTCACCACTGTCTGAAGGCACACAGAAAGCCCAGCTGAGTTTGAGGCTGTCACAGACTTCTGTGGTGAGAACTGAAAAAGTCACAAAGCCACCCTGGGGTTGTGAGTCACACTTTAGGGTGACAAGTCGTGCTATACGGAGTCCCTGAAGCTGACCCCTCAGAACCTCACTGTGGGCTCTGTTGCACAGAAAGTCTGGGGATTTCCCCTCCTTCCCTTGGTGTGGCTAGAGAACTCTGTGAAAAGCTCTAACAAGGTGTCAGAGACACAAACCAAAGTGCAAACCCCGTGGCTGGGTCAGATGCTGGCCCCGAGAGGGTGACAAGACAAGGCGGTAAGGGGCCAAGGCAACCTCAGGTGCTTTCAGCTCTGCTGTGATCTCATCTTAAAAACCTGCTTCTGCTTCTTACGTATGGATTAAAGCATACAAACTGTGTCTCCAAGGAAACAGGATCTTTGTTTTGCTTGACCTTACACTGGTTTTACTTCTAGTACATTATAGGCACCAGTAAACTCCCCATTCCCATAGTTTATAGGAGTGTAGTGTTTTAAATAGAATGGCCCCCATAGGCTCACATATTTGAACACTTAGTCACCAGGGAGTGGAACTGTGTGCAAAGGATTAGAAGGATTAAGAGGATTGGGGTAGGTGTGGCCTTGTTGGAGGAGGTGTGTCACTGGGAGTGGGCTTTGAGGTTGCAAACGGACAGGCCCAATGTCTCTCTCTCTCAGCTACTGCTCCAGCAGCGTGCCTGCCTGCTTTCCACCATAGTGACTATGGACTAACCCTCTGGAACTGTAAGCTAGCCCCCAGTTAAAGGCTTTCTTTTGTTTTATAAGAGTTGCCTTGGTCATGGAGTCTCTTCCCAACAATAGAACAGTGACTAAGACAAGCATAGATGCTGACATCACTGCCCTTGTGATACCGCAGCCCCCTAGCCAGCCACATATTCTGAATGATGGAATGATAAGCCTACTTGACGTTGATTGGTGCTCACTGTGATTCAGGCATAATTCTCAGCTTTTACACATACTCTTTCATTTAGTCTCTGCTATGATCCTGTTAGGGAAGGACTGTCATTCCTTCCACTTAATAGGTGAGCAAACTGAGCTCCGGTCACACAGGAAGTCAGTGGCACGGTACAGTGTGATACTGATACCAGACAATCTGGCTTCAATATCAAGCCTTCAAACTTCTCCAAACCCTGAAGAAATGGGGATCAAATCTTGCATTAACTTCAGGATGACATGGGAGAAATTAAGTGAGAATTTATCTGCCAGTATACTTGTGGATCACCAGGGACCTCTAGATCCCTTAAAGTTCTTTTTTGGAGGTCGGTGAACCTCAGGAAGGACCAAGATATTAAAGGCTAAGTGCAGGGTAGCCAGGACAGGGACCAGATCAGAATTAGAACTGCCTGCACATTAGATAATAGCAAGCCTGATTCAAACTGCACCCTTACAACTTTTGTTGTCTATAGATAGAGCTTCATTATCCATTGATTTGGATTCTGTTGCCTGACTGGATATGACTTACTATACAGGATCAAGGTAAATGGAGTAGCAGAGGGAGGAGGAGAAAGGAGGAAAGTAAATTATACTTCTTTAACTAGTTTGAGTCGATAACAAGTGTCTGGCCTGTGTTGCTCCTCTTGACCCCTGCCCCAGGCAGACATTGCTAATCAGCATGCTGCACTTCACCTTCTCAGGTCCCCAAACTTTAACTCAGTGTTGAGGCTTCCTTCTTGGTCTCCTAGACTTCATTTAATTGCTCTGAGGTATGATCAAGGACGTTAGAAGTGACAAAACAAGAGCCCTGTCTGTCACCTTCAAAGATAGCACGGGACTTTTGAAATGATTACCCTGTGTCTTTTAATTTTATTTTTAAAATTTGAAAATTACTAAAAAATTTATATTGGGTTACTTAAGGCTATTTTCATGCAGGTGTATATTGTATTATGTCGAGTTATCTCCCACACTCACTGTCCTCTCCTTAACCCCCCCCCCCCATTTCCTTTGTTCTCTGGGGCAGCTTTGTTTCCACTTTCAGATCCTCTGTGCACGTGTAATGTATGAAGTCCAGTCCACAGAGAACACATGTAATTTTCGTCTTTAAAGCATTTTATTTTTATTTGCACATGTATGTGGGTGTCTTGGAGCTCAAGTTATAGGTAGTTTTGAGCATCCTGATGTGGGTGCTGGGAACTGAACTCAGCCAGGTCTTCTGCAAGAACAGCAAGTGCTCTCAATTGCTGAACTGTGTCTCTAGCCCCTGATATTGGTCCTTCTGAGGCTGGATTAATTCACTCAATATGATTATCTCCAGTTGCCTCATACTTTATTCATTATTTCACTTTTTTCTGCATTTTTATTAATGTTCTTCAACCGTAGACCATCCTGGAACGGGGTAGAGCAGAACGGTGTGGGTGGTAGGATGGTGGCAGCAGGCACAGCCAGCCATTTCCCAGAGCAGGCCAGACCCTCAGAATTGATCTGGTTCTTCATTCCTAGTTGTGACTGATATCAGAACTGAGGTACAAGCAAAAAGAGGAATTTGCTTAGGAGCTAATTGTGCTCCATCAATAACTTGCCATCTTTAAGGCTGGGGTGTTAGCTCACAGCTGAAGTGTCTGTCAGGCAAGCCTGAGGGCCTGAGTTCGATTCCCAGAATCCATGTGAAAAAACTCGGGTGTGGTGGTGTGTGCTTATGATTCCAGCACTGGGGGATGGGGTGGAGTGGGTAGGGAAGGGGAGGTGGAGACAGGCAGATCCTGGAGGCTTGCTGTGTACACGCTTGCACGCACAGTTACAAACCTGTGTACGTATACACAAAATTAAAAAAAAAAAATAGAAAACAAGGCTGGCCAAATGGCTCAGCTGGTAGAAACACTTGCCATGCAGGTCTGGTGACTTGAGTTTGAGTCTAGGAATCCACTGCAGAAGGAGAGAACAGACTCCCCAAAGCTGCCTCTGACCTACACACGTGCTATACTGTGGCATGCTCATTCCCTTCCTCTCCTCACAATGAACAAAAATGTAAAGACTGAGTTACAAACAACAACAAGAACAGCAACCCCTACATCCTCCAGACCCAGTTTATCAGACTTAAATTTGACAGCTTTGAACACTGTTTTTCTGGGAGAGCTCCATAGGTCGGCATCTGTCTGGGTGTCATGAGAGTAAAGTCAGACATCGTGGGGTTGCCGTTCTTGAGGCTGTAGGGTAGTTTCCTTCTTGGAGTTGTTGGCAGAATTCACTCCCTTTGGTTGTGGCCCAAGGTCTCCATTTTCTTTTGGACTGTAAACAGAGGGCCTTCCCCTGCTCCTGACAGCTGCTGCAGTCTTGGGCTACCGGCTGCCTTCCTCATTCAAACCAGCAATGAATCAGTCCTTCCCACAGCTTTCTAACCCGGTGGCTCTCAACCTATGGGTCTCGAGCGCAAGATGACCGGCCCTTTCACAGGGGTTGGTTGTTTAAGACCATCGGAACTATCAGATATTTACCTTATGGTTCATAACAGTAGCAAAAATATAGATACGAAGTAGCTACGAAAATAATAGTAGTAAGGGCACTGCACTAGGAGGACGGCACTAAAGGGTTGTTCTCTAAACTTCCACGTGACTTTAGAGGTTCCTATGATGGGTTGGGTCTAGCTGGCTATTCCAGGGTGCTCTCGCGGTCACAGCACCCTTAACGTGAACCACATCCACAGACCCTTTTACCTGTGTTCTCATGGCCTCACCCTGCAAGTCACAATTCCTTTCTAAGGGGACCACGGCATGGGTATCTCTTGGGGTCATTTTTCTGCAGGCCACACATGTGAAGTAATCTTTGGGAGAGTGGCTGGTGTAGTATCACACGGGGAGGCAGAGGCTTAGCCCCTCTACTCTGTGCTCTGCATCCATGGAAGGTCTCCTGTGTCAGCCAGCACAGCAGTGTTCAAGTCCCTGCTGAGTAATGACGGATGGTACTGGCTTAAACAGGATGCTGTGGATTTGGCCTGTGTTTTCTCTTCTGCTGGCTTGCTGTTGGTTTCTGAAACCCTGTGATTGGCTGGTCAAATGCAGTCTACATGCAGTCTCAAAGGGCTCCTCTGGCTGCTTTTCTGATGTCTGAAATAAATAGCCTGTGTTTTTCCATTTTCTAGCCACAGAGGAGCAGAAACTCAAGCAATGAACAAGTCTGTAGTCCATTAGGAATTTTGGGGAAGTAAGATCAATCAGGGTGAGATGAGAACAGAGTGCCCCTTTAGGATCTTGGGACATTAGAGAAAGGTTTCTGATTTGATTCATGTCATGTTTTTGATATTTTGTGTGCCCTGTTCATTTCTTCTTTTGACCCATTTATTTGGAACAAATTTCCCTGGTGAAATGGTTATGCCAGGATGGTAGATGTTTGAGGCTGTTATACAGTGGGAAGGAGCTACCATTTCTAAGACTTAATGGGTGGCTGGGATGTCCTAATGCTGGTCATAGCATCAGAAACTCCTCCTCTTTAACCAGCCTCCCTGTCCTTTTCCGAGAGCAGAGAAAGGATCACACTGTGGGCACCCTCCAGCCATGCCTACCTACTGTTGTAAATGGGTTTTAAACTAGAATTTATGCTCATCAGTCCAAGCATGTCAACAAGAGGAAATCCTAGAGGACTTGATTTTAAAAGGCCAGTCCTATGTTAGGTACAGTGTGGACTGGGAAAGAAAGGAGCCCCCGTAATCCTTAAATGTACAGAGAGGCCAGAAAATGGTGAACTTGGAGGGTGAGTTTTATTTTGGAGACACAGTCCAACTTTGATGGCTATTGAGACTTCTGCAGGAGCCAGGGTTCTTTCTGGACCTCCTCTGCTAATTCCATGGATCGGGGCCAAATGTGATGTGCCTAGCCTTCTCCTTCTGTTCTCTCTCTGGTCTTCCAGTATTGGTACCGTGATGTGCTGGGCCTTGTGCTAGGTATTGAAGATGTGGTAATAGACAAAACACAGGGCATCCATTCTCACCGGCTTTCATTTGAGGAGATTAGGTGTAAAAGCCAATAAAAAAATCAACAAGTGCTGAGCAAGCTTATTTTAGACTGTGAAACCTGTATGCAGGGTCTGGGAATGTAGATCAGTTGGTAGAGGGCCTGTTTACCATACATCAACCCCTGGGTTCAATCCCCATGTACTGGCTGGTTTTGTGTGTCAACTTGACACAAGCTAGAGTCATCAGAGAGGAAGGAGTCTCAGCTGAGGAAATGCTGCCATGAGATCCAACTGTAAGGCATTTTCTCCATTAGTGATCAATGGGGGAGGGCTCAGCCCATTGTAGGTGGTGCCATCTGGGCTGGTGGTCCTGGGTTCTATAGAAAGCAAGCTAAGCAAGCCAGTAAGCAGCACCCCTCCATGGCCTCTGCATCAGTTCCTGCCTCCAGGATCTTCCTGTTTAAGTTCTTGTCCCGACTTTCTTCAATGGTGAACAGCCATGTGGAAGTGTAAGCCCTCCCCAACTTGCTTTATGGTCATGGTGTTTTGTTGCAGCAATAGAAACCCTAACTAAGACACCCTAGTAACACATAAACTAGATATAGTGGCAGTGTCTGTAATCTTGTACTAAGGAGGTAGAGGCAGAAGGATGACCTTGAAAAAGGCCAGTAAGTCTAAGATCAGACTACATGAGACCCTTTCTCACAATAACAAAACAAGGCTGCTGGGATGGTTCATTGGTTAAAGGAGCTTATTGAGCAAGCCTTGCAGTCTGAGTTCAATTCCTGGAACCTGCTTAAGGTGGAAGGAGAGAACAGACTCCACAGAGTTTGTCTGTTGATCTCCCTGTGATCACCATGGCAACATACTCCATTATGTGTGCTTGTGTGCGTGCACACACAAAACAACTAAACAACCAAAGAACCTCTCCAGAAGTTGTGTGAAGAAAGTAAAACATGATGAGGTAGAAGAATGGCTGGTGGGTGTCAGTGGTATTTTAATAAATTAAGTCTAGAAAAACTTGGGAACATTTCAGTAGAAACCAGGATTGAGCTTCTAAGATCAAGTGAGACGTGCAGGTGGGATAAGTTGGTGGGTCCTAGGCATCTGGGGCCTCAGGCCGAACGTAGTGGTGGTGACCCTTCTTGATAGTTGTGATGCTTTCTCTATTTTAGACACTGCATTCTTCCGTGACAGACTTAACTTTGACAGAGAATAGAGCCTTAGAGGTCCTGTAAGGCACGATGCTGGCAAAACCTTGAGTGGTTCCCTGGTTCCCTGCCTCTATGGTTCACTTTCTGTTTGTTGTGTTTTTGTTTTTGTTTTTTTCCAGACAGGGTCTCTCTTCATAGCCCTGGCTGTCCTGGAACTTACTATATAGACCAGGTTAGCCTCAAACTCACAGAGATCCACCTGCCTCCCAAGTGCTGGGATTAAAGGCATTCGACCCCATGCCTGGCCGTGATTCACTCTCTGAAAGATATTTGGAGTCACACATCTTCAGACCCCCGCAGTGCCTGTGCCTCAGAGCTGTCTCCTCTCTGCTCTGTGTCTGGTGGAGAGGAAACAACTGCCTCGCTTTCTGCTCAGACTTCTGGCAGAGCTGGATGAGGGCCACACCTGCAGGATGCCACCTGCCTCTATCTGCCTTTTCTCTTGCTGTGGGGTAATTAAGGTTGCCTGCTAGCAGGAAGTCATTTCTTTTATTGCCTCCTTCCTCAATAGGTCCTTGTGGTAAAACCAGTTGGATGACCACTGGCAACCTCTCAAATGCTAACTCTTCCCTTCAGTTCCCATGTTGAGGATGAGCTGCTTCAGAGGGAGGTTGAAGCTTGGGACAGTCATGAAAGGCTATCAAACTCATCACTGTGGTTGCCTCTGCTGGATTCAGATCAGTTGGACCACCATTGCCTCCTAGCTACTGTCAGGACTGCTGACCTCTTTTTAGAGACTCTCTTACCACTGCCCCATCTGTGTTCATGTGATCAGTTCAGTTCTATGGCCCTGTGCACTGCCCTAAGTGCTTATGCTGTCTGATACTATCACACCTGAGATAATCAACCTATAAAAAGAAAAGATTGGTTTTGGCTCATAGTTTTGGAGTTCTACACCATGGTCAGCTCTCCCTGAAAAGGCAATGCAGTGTGGCAGGGATTGTGTGGTGAACTGAGTTGCTCACTTCGTGGCAGGTGGGAGACATTTTAAGAAAGGGAGGAGGAGTTGGGCAGTGGTGGCGCACACCTTTAATCCCAGCACTCGGGAGGCAGAGCTAGGCAGATATCTGTGAGTTCGAGGCCAGCCTGGTCTACAGAGTGAGTTCCAGGACAGCTAAGGCTACACAGAGAAACCTTGTCTTGAAAAACAAACAAAAAATAAAAAAAGGGAAAAAGAGAGGTGTCTGGGGAGGGGACTATGCCCTCTCAGAGACGTTACCCCAGAGACCACCGGAAGACCTCTCACTGGGCCCCACCTCTTAATGTTTCCACCACTTCTCAGTGGCACCTGGGTATTTTATATTCAACTACTGTAGCAAGCTTTCTCGTCAGATTTTATTTTGGGTTGCCAGCCCCCAAATTATGACACAGAGACTTATTATGAAAGCTTGGCCTTTAGCTTAGGTTTGTTCTCAACTAGCTCTTATAACTTAAATTAACTTGTTTCTATTAATCTATGTTCTGCCACTTGTTTTTTTTTAACCTTTTTTCCATTCTGTACGTCTGACTTGCTCCATGTCTTGCTGGCATCTCTGGGTGCCTAGATTCGTTTTGAGTTTCTCTTTCTGCTTGGAAGTCCCACCTAACCTCTCCTGCCTAGCTATTGGCCAATCAGCTCTTTATTAAACTAATCAGAAGGTGCCTTTCACACAGTGTGAGCAAATATCCCACAACAAACTATTTTGTGCCCACTAGTTAGTTCATTTGACCCACAGGTGTTGTACCACACCCCCTTCCACAAGTGGGACTGATGCCGGGGGAAGCGAAGCCTTCGCTGCTGAAGCTGCCAGGACTCCACATGTCCCAGCACAGCCTGCAGCTTATCACTTCTGGGCTTTGTGGACTGCTCTGCTCAGCCCACCTCTCTTCTTTCCTTCCTCTTGAACCCGCACTTGTCCTTCTAGGACGATATAAAAATCCCTTGTCTTGTAGACCTCTTTTTCTTAGGCAGAGTGGGAGAGTGAGGATCACTGTCTTTTTGAGTACCTGTTTGTTCTAGGAGTCTCCATGTGGCCTCACTGTATCATCTTGAAAGGATGGCGTGAAGTAGTGCGTCCCAGGCACCATCACCTTGTTATTTTAAAAAAAAATTATTATAGTGTGTATGCATAATGTGTGCATATGCGAGTGCATGTGTATGTATGTGTGTGTGCGCGTGTGTGCATGCTCATATGTGCGTTTCCCATGGGGTGTGCATGTGTGGCGATCAGAGGACAACGTTTTGTCATTTCTCTTCCGCCTTTCTGTGGGTTCCATGGATTGAACTCCGGTTACCAGGTTTGTGTGGCAAATGACTCTACCCGATGAGCCATCTTGCCACCCCCATCTTGTTTTGTTAAGGCAGCATCTCTCCATGGCCTGGAGCTCTCCCAGTGGGCGGGGCTGACTGGAGCCAGCCCCAGGCACCCTCTTGTCACCATCTGCTCAGCACTGGGATTACAAGTGCCACCACACCTGGCTTTTGTTCTGTGAGTGCCGGGATTGAATTTGGGTCTTTCTTCATGCTTCTGAGGCAAGCCCTTTACCTATCCCTCAGCCTGCTTTCTTTCTTAACCGCAGTACTGGAATTGAATCCAGGGTCTCACACATGCTAGGCAAGTGCTCTACCACTGACCTACACCACAGTCTGATAGTGAACTTTTTTTTTTTTTGAGACAGGGTCTAGCTTGAGACTCAGAGATTCACCCACCTCTTCCTTTTAATTGGAAGTCAAAGGTGTGTGTCAAATATGCCGAACTTGATACCTCATCTCTTTAAGGGCAAAAACTATTTTATTTATCGGTATGTCTACGCCTCCTTGGTCTCTGGTATTAGTCACAGTGCTATCTCTACTTATCCAATTAGATTGAATGGCTGACTATATCAGTTTCATACTTGAACCAGAGAAATAGGTCAGTTTATTAACTGCGTTGGTTGATTAAAAAAAAAAAATCTTTGGTTTGGGTTATCCTCTGTCTTAGTTGGCTTCATATTGATATAACAAAATATTGGAGGCTGCATTGGTTGTAAAGGAGGTATATTTGGATCACTGTCCTAGAGGTTTGAGAGCATGACACTAGCTTCTGATGAGGGCTTCATGGTGGCACACAACTCATCGTAAAGGAGAAAGGGAGATGTGTGTACCAAAAGGCTAGCATGTGATATGGCCTTGCCATGTAATAACCTGGTTTCATGGTGACAAGCACACTCTGTAAGACTGGCCTAAGCACTCAAAGGTGGTGTCCCATGACCTTATTTATAACCTGCCCCCAGGCAGTACCACCTCTCAGTGCTGTTCCACTGAGGAACCTTGGGAGGCAGACTATATCTGAACCACAGCACCATTTGTTGTTTTTGTTAATAAAGTAGAAGTTCTTTCCAAGTCTGGGATGCTAACAGATTCTAGCTGAAGGAGGGGAGGATGTTTGCTTAGGTTAATGGTTCTTTATAGACAAGAATTTCCAATCATGATAAGAATTAATATTTGTAGAGCTCTTTCTCTGTGAGAGCAGTGTTATGTGCTGTGTGTGATTATCTCAGATAATTCTCTTAATCCCGAGGCAGATACTTTTTCCCATATTTGGTTTTGTTTTCAGCTGAGTAAACAGAAGCATGGGGAAGTTCAATTAGCTTACTTAAGGTTGCTTAGCCAGAAGGTAGTGGGCCCACATTTCACCACAAGCTGCCTAGCCTCAGAGTCTGAGTTTTTGACATTCATCTGCATGTTAAAGTAAAGAAAAGGGTCCTTCTACATTCCCCTTGGCTTTTAAAGTATTCCATGTACTTGGAAGAGTTCCCATAGCTTCATCTAAATAGAAGATCTTGTGGCTTTGTTGAGTTCAAAGTGTTTATTCACTGTCTACCGAGTCGAGGGGATGTAGAGAGGCTGTGCTAGCCAGAGCAGAGCTGGCTGCCTTCCCCTCCTAGTGTCTTGTCTCTGTACTTACTGACTCGCCCTTGGAGGGATTTCTCACCCCAAGCCAGATTCTCTTGTCTCTTCCTCTCTTTTCTGATGTTCTTATCCTCATCGAGGAATAAGTAACCTTAGTACGTTTGTACTCGGGCCTTAAGCCAAAGGGCTGAGCCCAGTATGGGACTGCAAACATCAGGGCTTCTGACCCAGCATTTCTCTTATTTCGTTTGTGGTTTATGTGCATGTGATCCTAGGAAGCCACGTTCCTTCCTTTCTGTCTGTTAAGTTGCTGGGGCTTTGTGCCTTAGGTAGTTTGCCTCAGTCAACTCCCAGTGCTTTATGTGGCTGAAAAGTGAAGTTAAGAAATGTGCTGGATATGTCTACTTCACAGTGCTTGTATCCACAGGGAATGTTGGGAGGTGTGTGCTGGAGAGATGGCTCAGCAGTTAAGAGTTCTTGCTGCTCTTCTAGAGACCTGAGTTTTGTTCCTAGCGCTTCCATGGTAGCTTATAACTAAACTGCCTGTAGCTCCAGTTCCAGGAGATCTGATACCTTCTTGTCTCTGTGGGCACTTGGCATGCACATGGTACTCATACATACACATAAAATTAAATGAATCTAAAAAAATACATCCCCGGTGGTGCAATAGGGGCACTCATCTTGGGGGTAACCAACAGTGTCTAATTGGAATTAAGAACCACTCATTAGGAAGGAATTTGTGCCTTGTACTGTAATCTTAGCCAATTATCCCTGGCTGGGGAGGTCATAGACCCTAGAGGAGAGCCTCCTCCTGGCCCTTTTCCTAAATCCTCTATTGAAAGGGCTTCCTATTGACAGTATGAGGCTCACTGTGGTAATCTTATTAGCCCTGAGTCCTCTAGAGCCTTACTTAAATGAGAATGAATAACCTTCAAGGTTTACCTATTTATTGTCTTCATTAACTTTATTTGCATCTGGGACTAAAGCCAAAGGGCTGAAATAGCAAGGACAGGATTGCATACATCTGTGATGCTGATGGAACCTTAGGTCACATGGCTGCGTAATTGGGATACTCTTAGGAGACAGAATTCACGGAGATCAACTTAGAATTCTCTATGGGACGATTACCTTGTAGCAACATCTTATTTATAGTTGTATATATTGTGTTTTCTTGTATCCTAATGCAATTATTCAGCTATTTTCCTTTTCCTCCCTGCCTTCCCAACCTTTTCTTCTGCCCTCTTCCTTCCCATCTCCTCCCCTTTCTGTGCTAGGAATAGAACCTAGGCTCATGCAGGCCAGCCACTCTACACTGAGCAGCGCCCCAGCCTTACTTTCCTGTTCACAATAATACATTATAGAAAGCCATTAACTTAAGACATCTGTGTCCCAGAGTTATTTTAAAGTTCCTTTGTTTTATCATTGATTGAGAGAGCTGTGTTGTAACCTCCCACTCTATGAATTTGGCTACTTCTCCTTAAAATTCTGAGATTATGTACACAGAAATTAAAAATCATTTTATCTTTATGGTATTTGCCATCCTGCTTTTTGCCTGGAAGTCTACTTTGTCTGATAATACATATACACTTTGATTTTCTGACACTTGTTTGGGAAAGAGAAAAATGAAGTAGTTTCTGCCCTGCCCCCCAATGTACTTAATGGCTGCTCCAAGTGTGACACGATCTTTGATTAAGCCAAGTCTACTATTGTTTTTTTTTTTCTTTCCCAGACAGTGTCAGAAAATCAAAGTACATTACTTTGGTCTCTTTTGCTATTTTCTATTGCTGTTGAATATTTTATTTCTGCATTTTCATCTGGAGATGTCCTGCTTCACCATAAGTCATAGGAGTTATTTCTTTTCACCTGTTTAAAGACTCATTTTGTTTTTAAGTGTTGTTTCTGTTACAAAGTTGGCAATCAGTTGTTTCTCAATTGAAGATAACTTGTTATTTCTCTTTATTTTGGAATCTCAACAGATTCTTTGTAATGCACTTCATTTTGCTTATCTTCATAGGGTCTCTGGGGCTTTCGTGTATGAATTGATGTCTTTGCTCGGCCCTACTGTTTATTCCAGCCTTGTTTCTGCACTCCCACCCCCTCCCACCTCCAGTTACCTGTGCTTTGTTTCCATTGTATCTTGTCACTGTGTCCTGGGTGTGTGCTGGGTTCCTTATTGGCTTGGTGTTGTCCATTCTTTGGTTTTATTCTGTTTCATTTTAAGTAATTTTCCTGGTGGTGCATCTTTCAGTTACCTCTTCAACTATGAGTGCTGCTAAGCCCTATATTGATTTTTTATTCCTAACAATGTGTTAGTTCCAGTATTTTTTTTTTCTAAAGAAAGTCTAGTATGTTCTTTCTCTTTCATGTTCTCTGGCAAACTTACAATCTTGAATTTTTTGTAAACATAGTAATGAGTAGTGGTAGTGTTCTCATGGAGCCCAGGCTGGCCTGAACACGTGTAGGTAAAGCCTCTCTTGAACACTTGACCCTCTGCCTTGTCTCTCAAGTGCTGGGTTATAGGCAAGTCACCATGCCTGACCCAGCTATATTTTCTGTTGTTTTGATAGTTTGGTTCTTGCGTACTGTCTCTTTCGCCTTCCTGATCAGTTTGGTTTTATGCTGGACATTGTATGTTCATGACGACCTGAAACTCAACATGTTTGATGCTCTGGCCTCCAAGAAGACGCAGTCACTTGGGCTAGGTACCTGGCGATGCTTGAAATCCAGATGAACAGGAATTTGATTTTGGGGACTATGCTACCTCACAGAGGCCATGGTTTCTGGCAGGCCTGGTGTACTTCCAGCTCACATGTAGCACTGAGTGCTCTAGTTCCATTTCCAAGGCCGGCCCCGTCCATCTAGACAGTCTTGGCTCCTGCTCCCTTACCCTCCTGAGTCTGCCAGAGGCACGGCTCAGTCTCCAGTTTCCATTAGGGAAAATGCTGCCCCTAACTGCCAAGCTCTCCTTTGCTTTTTGTTCTCTCCCAGATGGAAACTCTTCATTATTTTGTTCGTTTTTTAACGTCTTTGAGGATGTCCCCTGCCTTTCTAGTTGTGTTTAGAAAAAGGATCGGTCCACTGTTTGCTTTGCTATCGTCAGAACTGGAACTCTTGATAGTTTTAGGTCACACCTGTCTTAACTCTACATCTGCAAAGGCTTTTGGCCAGAAACAGTAGGAATCTGCCCTACCCTGGGAGGAGAGCGGTGGGACTAACGTGGG
Organism: Peromyscus eremicus; assembly: GCF_949786415.1. NCBI lineage: Eukaryota > Metazoa > Chordata > Mammalia > Rodentia > Cricetidae > Peromyscus > Peromyscus eremicus. Next base: position 48,246,123 of record NC_081435.1, on the reverse strand, counting down.
TCAGCTGGTAAGCCTGGCAGCACTGGCTTCTACCGCTGAGCCATGCCAACTTGTGTGCTGGGCTCTGTGGATTCTGGAAGGAGCTTTAGTGAGGTGGTGAGTGCAGGAGTGGGAACCAAGGTGGGGATTCTGCTAACTTTTAAGTGTATTGATCCCAATTGCACACCAGAATGAGTCTGGGGACCCACTGGACCGACAGTGAGTCAGATGTCAGCCAAAACTCTGTTAATCACCTGATCGTCTTAATCTCCAACTTCAAATGGAAGGCCACAATGATTCTTGGGGTGTCCTGGAATTAGTGTCAATTCTGAACCAGATTCCAACAGACCCTAGAAAGTCTGACTGTTCCCTTTCTCCCAGTGTACAGTTAGTTAGCCTTGTGAAAGGCTCTAGGTCCCTCTGGAGAAGGACTGGAGAAAGGCTAACTGTGAAACTTCTCTGGGTATTTTAGCAAAATCCTTCTTCATACTTGAGAGCTTTAAGATCCCTGCCTGGTTAACTTCTCATTTCCACAGCAGGAAACGAGTGCATCCCTTACAGGATTGTTGGGAAGCTTTTGTGAACATAGGAGGTGAGGCTAGATAAAACTTAATATTTGCATTCACTAAGCAAATACAAACACTATATAAACTATAAAAACTTAACAAATACAATTTGTTATACAAGTGCAAGTTTTGTGACTGTACGTTTGAGAAGTCTGAAGGGAAGCCTCACCTCTGCTTCATGGAGGTGAGGGAGTCACAATGGGTAATTAAGTTAGTTCAGAGGCAGCATTCAAAAATACATTACTGTTTGTGTTTTATTTGTACATATGTCTGTGCACCACGTTTGTGCTTGGTGCCTGTGGAGGCCAGAAGAGGGCATCAGTTTCCCTTGAACTGGAATTACAGATGGTTGTGAGATGCCGTGTTGGGTGCTGGGAATTGAACCTGAGTCCTCTGCAAGAGCAGCCAGTGCTCTTAACAGCTAAGCCATCTCTCTAGCCACAAGGCTACTCCCTCACTTCCCACCCACCAGACAGGGTTTCTCTGTGTAGCCTTGGCTGTCCTGGATCTCACTCTGTAGACCAGGCTGAGCTTAAACTACCAAAGCCATTTTTTAAAAAATGTTTTTATCTTGTTGTCCACTTTAAACTAAAGGAAAAAAGCCATTTGACAACCAACATATGAGAAATTTTAATTTATGAAAATTAGGTCATTTAAATATGCTATGTGATGATATTGGTTGAGTATATTAATTTTGACTTTTGTCAAAGAACTTGATTGCTTAATAAGAAAATAGTTCTGCTGGGTGGTAGTGGTGAACGTCTTTAATCCCAGCACTCAGCAGAAGCAGACAGATTTCTGTGAATTCGAGGCCAGCCTGGCCTACAGAGTGAGTTCTAGGACAGCCAGGCCTACACAGTAAAATCCTGTCTCGAAAAACCAAAAAAAAAAAAAAAAAAGAATGTTTTTCATACAATATATTTTGACCATTGTTTCCCCTCCTTCCTTTCCTCCCAGATCCTCCCCACCTTCCACCCATCCTGCTCCATGCCTTCTTTCTCTCTGTACAAAATAAACAAGAAAAACTACATTTTTTTTTTAAAAGCTGTATACTTGCTCTTGTTAATGGAAACAAAATTCAGTAGTTATTGACTTCCAGTAAATTGACTAAATCAGTTAAGCCCTCCTACCATTCCCTCCTCCTCCTTTCTTTCCCCTTCCCTCCTCTCTGTCTGTCTGTCTGTCTGTCTGTGTGTGATAGTGTATATAGTACATGTGTGTGATGTACATCCATGTGCGTGTGTGAGGCCAGAGGAGGATGCCGGGTCTTCTCTATTTCTCTTCACCTTATTTCTGTGTGACAGGGTCTCTAAGTGAATTTAGAGCTAGGACGGCAGCCAGCAAGTCCCTGTAATTCCCTGTGTCTGCTCCCCCCAGCCTGGGGTTATAGGTGTGTGCACATTGCCATGCTTGGCTTTTATGGGAGCGCTGGGATCCAAACTCAGTCTACATGCTTGCACAGCAAGCCCTCCTGGCTACTGACCCATCTCTCCAGCCCCCCTGTGGATGGAGTCTGGGACAGGGGTTTCTAGGTTCTTGGTCTCTTAATCAAAGAATTGACATAAAATAATAAGGAAAACTTTGCAAAAGTAACAGGGAAACTTTGTTCAAAGCAAAACCAGAGAATAGATCAAATATGCTGTCAAGGTGACAGTGGCCATGTGAGTGAGGTATCCAAGGGCCCTGGTTATTGTTGGGGCTTCCTGTTATGGGGCTCAAGGGGGGTTGCTGCTAAGGTGCAGGAAGTTCTCAATTTTGATTTTTCAGTTTTAAGTTTTACTTTTTATTTCTGAGATTATAATTTAATTGTAACATTTCTCCCTTCCCCTTCCTCTTTCCAAATCCACCTATATACTCCTCCTGGATTGCCTTCAAATTCGTGGTCTCTTTTTACTAATTGTTCTTGCACACACACACACACACACACACACACACACACACACACACAGAGTATTCCTAAACATAACCTGTTGAGTGCATATAATGCTGCTAATGCTAGCTGTATGTATGTTTTTAGGGCTGACCATTTGGCACAGAACAACCAATTGGTGTTCTCTTCCCTTCCCAGCTTTCCTCAGTTGCCTGTAGTCCTCTGTGTATGGCTGAGGTCTGTGGGCTTTCCCTGTCCAGTTTGGCATGTCCACTGGTATCCTCCTTGTTGAGCTCACATTTGGGCAGTCATGTTAGTGACACTCAATGGATATAGCTTCCGATGTTACTAGGAGGCACAATCTCACAGCGAACTCCCCGATCCCTGGCTCTTACAGTCTTTCTGCTCCCTCTTCCGCATGTTCCTTGAGTCCTGGGTATGGGAATGTGTTGCAGCTGTCTTCATAAGTTTTAAATCCATTTCTTTGTTCTGTTTGTCCCTTCCCACAATGCATTTAATTTTAACTACTTAAGCATGGGCATAAGATGGTGAATGAGAAATTCTCTCTAAAAATTCTCTTAGAGGACACAATTTACTTTATTGCACATGCACCAAACCAGTTCAGGCTGGATCACTCCTCTTGCCTTCTTACCTAGATGTATTGGGAATATGTTTGAATGCAAATTGTCCAGATTTGATCATTACTAAGGGAGAAACTTACTCCGCTGTCCAGTGCGTGTATAGCTTGATTCAGGTAGGAGTCATAGGTTGAAGACAGGTTGCCAGGTGCACTGTGGAGAGGAGCGTGTGTACATAGCAAGTGCAGGCAAGGGTCTCAGGCTGCCACGTACGTATTAGAAGAGTGGCGTGGCTTGTGCAGAGTCCCCATCAGCACTAGTCCGTGCTTGCCTCATTCACCCCCTTCTGAGTTTCTGAAACAGGGTTCCACGTATCCTAGGCTGACTTTGAACTTCTGATCCTCCAGCCTCTGAAGTGCTGGCATTGTGGTTGTGTGCCACTGTGCCTGGCTGTTAATGCCATTTCTTGAGTGCACATCTCTGGAATGCATGCTGAAGTTTATTGTTCACTCATGAGATAAATCAAGTCTGCTACTTTAAAATGACAGCAGTTGAGACTGACTGCTGTTTACTGCCTGTAGTCATAGAAACTTCATATTTTTATCAATGGTAGGATTAAATTTATGACGTAAATGGTTTGGGCCAAATTCCAACATGAACCATTAATCAGAAATTACAAGCAGTTTGTCTGCGAAGTAAGTGATAAGGAAATTGATCTATTGCTATTTATTAGATGTGCCAAGATACACGTTTTTATGTAGTGATAAGGGACCGATACACCCGGATGTTGAAATGAGGTCAAACAGGAGCCAGCCTCAGAGGCTGAGGGCCCTGCTGTTCTTCAAGTTTTTCTAGCATGCAGTTAAAGCTGCAGAACATGATTTGTTTAGTTCTTATTCTGGGGACAAATTTATTCTTTCATTGGGTTTGGAGCTTGTTACCTGGGGAGAAACAGCCTGCTGAAGGACCCATGCTCAAGGACAGAGAAGAGTAAGATGTAGATAGAGCTGGCGCCTGCCCATGCGTGTGCCTGAGAGTCCGCCTGCCCATGCGTGTGCCTGAGAGTCCTCCAACAGTAGCTCGGGAAACGGAAAGGCTCAGGGAGAACGTGACAGTTTTTATTAGGAGAAAAACCTTTAATTTTAGACCATGTAAAATTTTCATTTTGTTTTAGTACTGCTTTTGTTGTTGTTGTTTTGTTTTGTTTTTTGGGACAGGGTTTCTTTGTGTAGCCCTGGCGGTCCTGGACCTTGCTCTGCAGACCTGGCTGGGCTTGAACTTACAGAGATCTGTTGTTGTTTATTTTTTCTCTTTACTCTTTTGGGAGCCCATCACCCAGCTCCCAAATAAATCACACACGGAGGCTTTTTCTTATAAATGTCCAGCCTTAGCTTGCCTTGTTTCTTGCCATCTTTTCTTAACCTAAATTATCTCCATCTGTCTTTTGCCTCTGGGCTTTTACCTTTATTTATGTATACCTTTTCTTTCCTACTCTGTGGCTTGCTTTGTAGCTGGGTGGCTGGCTCCTTCTCTGGATACTTCATCCTTTTTTCTCCTCCCAGATTTCTCCTTCTGTTTATCCTTTCTGTTTGCCAGCCCTGCCTATCCTTTCTCCTGCCTTGCTATTGGCCATTCAGTTCTTTATTAGACCATCAGGTGTTTTAGACAGGCACAGTAACACAGCTTCACAGAGTTAAACAAATGCAACATAAACAAAACTAACACACCTTAAAATAATATTCTACAGAGATCCTCCTGCCTCTGTCTCCCAAGTACTGGGATTAAAGTCATGTGCCAGTACCACTTGGTTGGTATTACTTATAATTTATATTGTGCTTATGTGCTTAGTTAGGGTCTCAAGGATATTTATTCAACCCTTCAGAGAGGACAGGAACTCAAGCTGTCCATCCTTCTCTCTGTCTTCTACTGAAGTATGTCCTCTGATCTGTTTCCTCCCTTCGGTTTTCTTTTTGTTTTATTTGTTTTTGTTTTGAGACAGTGTTTCATGTAACCCAGGCTTCTAACTCACTTGTCATGTAAGATGACCAGGAGCTTCTGACCCTCCTGTCTCCACCTCCTACAAGCTGAGACTAAAGGCATTCTCCTCCGTGCCCAATTTATGCTGGATCCTTTGCTCATGCAGAGTAAGCACCTCAATGGAGCTCTGTCTCCTGCCCACACTTTGAGTTTAAAAACAGTTTCATTTGTGCTGGGGAGATGATTCATCTGTTAAAGCACTTGCCACAAAATGGGGAAGACTTGAGTTCAGATCCCTAGCACCCAGGTAAAAAAGGTGGGTGTGGCATTGCATGCCTGTAATCTCAGAGCCAGGAGGTGGAGCCAGGAGGATCCGGGGGCCTGGTGGCCAGACGGTCTAGTAAAAATTAAACTGTGAGCTCCAGTTTAGTGAAAGACCTTGTTTCAAAAAATAAGTTGGAGATTGACAGAGAAGACGTATGACATGGACCTCTTGCTTCTCCACGCACACTTGGTGGCTCATGCACACTGCCCCCCACATACACATGTGTGTGTGCATGTACTCAAATGTACACAGAACTCATAACCCATCACTTCATTTGCACCAGAGCAATGCTGGTATAGTCTTGGGTGTGGGTTATAAACAATATTTATTTACGTGTCTTGCTTGCTTAGTTTTGTAGGAGCAGGGGTATGATTAGAATATGTGTTTGACTGAGTGTGCAATACCAGGCATGGATTCTCTTCTGTGGAGTGGGATTTAATTCTTACTTCAGAAGGGCTAGGAGTGCTGAAGACCTCCCCTTCACACCCTCTGAAACAGGACTGGCTCACACTTTCATAGTCCATATTTTCTTATTGTGGATGAGCCCTGAAGCCTGCTTTACTGTAAATGACAGGTTTTGCTTATGAAAGATCTGTCAGGGAAGTTGTGTTCCCGGCATTTGAAGTTTCAGAGACTGTTTGATGTTAATAGGCTTCCTGGAAGACTTTTGTGGGGTTCCTCTGGCCCAAGGCAGGCTAACTGCTGATGCAATCAGGAGACCACAGAGTGATTTCTTCCACCCCCATGCGTCTTGAACAGTTTGTGTCTCCTGTGACTCAAGCTTCTGTGTCTTCGACTTTGGAGAAAGTGACTCCATCTCTGTGACTGAGTCAAGCAGCCTGTGTCTCTCCCTTCTCTGCAGGCCCCAGCCTGACAGTCCTGGTGCTGGGCCTCCTGCCAGAGGCTCCCTGATCATCAAGTCTGAGCAGCCTGGCTGTGAGGCACACAGGCCGATTCTCAAATCTTAGTGCTGGAAAAGGCCTGAGACCCCAGGGCCCAAACCTGGCTGTGTATTCAGATCGCCTGGGTGACAGGCCAAACTGTCTCCCATTATCCTTTAATTTTTCAGTAAGTCAAGGCTGAGGCCCAGAAAGCAGTGTTTTTGTTGTTGTTGTATCCTAAGGTGATTCTTACTTCCCATAGTCTATACCATTTGGTGACTCTTGATCTAGTCTCAAGTCTTAATTTTATTTAAAAATTATACATGTATTTATCCTTTCAGCACAGAAAACCAGGAAGAACTTCCTCTCCAATTCTATTTTCCCCTCTATTCAGTCAAGATAAAGAGATTACAATACATGCTCATGTTTAGAAAATTCAAGTGACCTAATAGCACAAAAAATAGAAAGCAAAAGCATCTTGTTGGTGAACTCTACCAGAAGGTGACCGCTATTAACCCTTTCTTTGGATGGATTACTCTCACAAATATTTTCCGTGGTTGTGTCCTTACTTTCCCATCTACTCAATTTACAAAATCTAAACCCTATACATATTATCTTGTACCTTATTTATCCTTTTTTCCCACTTAAATTATTTAGGTGGGGGCTGAGGATGTAGCGCAGCAGGTCAGGTGTTTGCTCTCTGGCACTGTGTGAATTGAGCATAATGCACACGGGTGAGCCCAGCACTCTGGAGGTGGAGGTCATCTTTGGCTACATAGCAGATTCAAGGCCAGCCTAGTCACATGAGACTTTGTTTTAAGAAAATATTGGCAGCAGGTGGGGTGGGTGGAGCTGGATTGATGCAGCAGTTAAGAGCACTTGTTGCTCTTGCAGAGGACCTGGGTTTGATTTCCACAGCACCCACATGGTAGTTCACAACTGCCTCTAACTCCAGTTCCAAGGGATCCCACTCGTCTTCTGGCCTCCATGGGCACTGCACATAGGTGGTACACAGATGTACATGCAACCAAAAACACTCATACACATAAATTAAAAAAATAAATCTTAAAAATATTTTGGAGTTCATCAGTGTCAGATTATCCCCTCCTTTCCTTATTTCTCCCTTTCTCTCACCGCCCCCCCTCAGATAACATCTCTGTGTAGCTTAGGCTGGCTTCAAACTTGAGTTCCTCTTATGTCTGTCTCTGAACTACTGAGTTACAGGCCTGTGCTAACATGCCCAGCTTTCAAGGGCTCCACTTCAAAACATTATCATTGAATTAACTTTCTACCTTCTGAATCTCTAGAAATGGAGATTAGATTAACACAGGGATCCATGGAGGACACATCCAGTCTATATCTAAACCATAGCATATGGATATTCCCCATTTAATCTTATTATTAGTGGACATTTTAATTGTATCCATTGTACAGTATGTATATGTTGGGTTCTCTACTGGTCCTGGGTGTGATGGGTACTACCAGAGAGTGGTAACAGGGGCACTGAATCAGAGGCATTAGGAAAGACAAGCTGGTGGTTAGGGAAAAAGGAAATAAGGGTGGAATTGGGAATTTTGTTGGGACCTGGAGTCATAGAATTAGAGATCTTAGATTAGACGGGCTGTAGGAGGTTGTGCTAGCCTCACGCCGTCTGGACAGAGTGCACTGCATTGTTGGTCTCGAGCTGTGCAGTGAGGTGACCTGGGGAGCCATAGTCAACTCACTGAAGGGAAAACAAGGGAGCTGTAGGTTCTTAATATATTTTTCTCTGCACATGCCAGACTTCATTTTGTTTTTATTAACATATATAATCATACATAATAGGGTTAATTATGACATTCTCATGTATATGTATAATCTATTTTGATCACATTCTTATTGCTCTCTCGTTTCCCTCTTAATTCCTCTGATCCTTTTCCTAACTAACCCCTACTTCTACTTTCATGTCTTTAAGAAAAATAAAAAAAAGATGTTTACTTGTGTGTGTGTGTGTGTGTGTGTGTGTGTGTGTATGTGCGCACCACACACTTGAGGACACCGTGGTGCATATGTGGAGGTCAGAGGACAACTTGGGCGATTTCTTTCTCTCCTCTTCCACTGTGTGAATCCCAAGGATTGAACTCAGATGGTCAGTGGGGAGAGCAAGTTCCCTTACCTGCTGAGCCACCTCACCAGATCCCTCTATATTTCAGTGACCCAGTGAGTTTCATTGCGGTTGTTTAGGGGAACATGGGTGGAAAATTATTTTCAGGAGCATGGGCGTCTTACTGATGACCACACCACTGAAGAAAATGTCTTCCCCACAGCCATTGACTGCCTATAGATCCTCCGGGAAGGGGAGACTTCGTGAACCCCTCACCTATCCATGGCAGGGTATCGATGGGCCCAGTGTCGTGCAGGTCTTGTGCAGGTAACAGCTGCTTTGATATCAAGAGTGCAGTGGCCATGTTCTACCCAGAAGACAACATTCCACCACAGTCTTAGGCTTCCTCTGGCTCTTCCGTTCTTTCTGCCCCCCTCTTCTGCTGTGTTTCCGGGACCTTCATAGGGCGTGACATAAATGTTTTATTTACGGCGACATTCAATAGTCATGTTCTGCACTTTGACCAGTTATGAGGCTCTGCAGTTAGTGCTGTCTACTATAAAAAGAAGCTTCTCTGAGAACAGCAGTAATTTATGGGTATAAACATAATTATTTAGAAGGCAGTTTGATGGACATGTCATGATAATTTAGCACCAGAGCAGCGGCTTCCCCACTAGAGCCCAGGAGCTCCCCATCCCCATGAGCTTTTGACTGAGTTTATAGTTTCAGATGTGAATTCTCTCATGTGGGTGGGCCTTAAAGTCCAATCAGAAGCTGGCTGCTTATTCCTGCGCTGGATTTGCCGCCACTGCACCAGTGGGCACGTCTTGCTTGGCTGGTTGGTAATGTTGCTTGCACTCAGAATCATCTACAGCTCAGTGAGACTGTTGATGACAGCTCCCCCAGCATAGAGCCTTCCAGCACTGAGGGCTAGGCTGAAGGGAGGAGGCTTCATCCCAGGTCTGCCTTGATTTCTGTCTGTCCCGTGGCCGGATCATGTGCGTCTTTAGTGGTGGGGTCCTAATATCTAGGTCTGGTGGGGAACCAACAGCAGGGGCACTCTGCTTGCGTTTTTTGGGAGCTTCAAGGGCCTTCGTGACTAACAGCTTGTAGGAAAGTAACCTACTGTCTGGCACTGAGATTTCATTTAATAAGTCATTGGCTTCTGAGAACAGCTTTATCCTCTCATGAAGGGTACCTCTACTCAAATACTTAAAAAATAGATTTTAAAATTATTCTACCCTGTGTCAGCTTTCCTTTTGACCCTTTCATGCATTTTTAATTTACTCTTTAATTATGGTCTTCCCGGTCTGCTACTCTGCCTCATCTCCCTTGCTCCCTCCCTGTCTAAACATTTCACCCCAGTATTCCTTCTTCCACTTCCGTATCACACATGTTCTGTTACCCTCACCCCTTAAAGCCTCTTTCCCCCCTTTCCACAGGTTACTTACTAGTTTTCTGGCTTCTACATAAATGCAAATGTGTAAAAGTTGGAAGTTAGGATCTTCATGTTAAGAGAATGTGTATTTTTCTTGTTTCATACATACCCCTGCAAATATCGTAGCTTTGTTTTTTTTTTTTATCACTGAATGCAATTCCATTGTGTAGATGTACTATGTAATTATTATCCATTCATCAGTTGATGGACATTTAGGCTGGCTGCATTTCCTTGCTATTATGAGAAGCACAGCAACAAACATGGGTGATGTGCAAGAGTCTCTGTGGTCGAATATCCGGTCCTTTGTATATATGCCCAGGAGTGGTATAGCTGGGTCATATGATTGTTATTTTGGAGACAGGCTCTCACTGGGTATTCCTGGCTGGCCTGGGATTCATTATGTAGATCAGGCTGGTCTCTAACTCACAGAGATTTGCTTGCCTCGTATTTATTTATTTATTTATTTATTTATTTATTTGAAGCCTCTAGACCAATTTCCATGGTGGCCACATCTCCCACCAACAGTGGATAAGGACTTTCTTTCACACACATCCTCATCCTCTCAGAATTTGTTCTCTCTCTCTCTCTTTTTTTTAATGATAGCCATTCTAACTGGGGTGAGATGGAATCTCCAAGTAGATGTAATTTATATTTCCCTGATGCCTATGGGTATTTACCACTTAAAACAATATTTATTGGCCATTTGTGTTTCTCCTTTAAGAACTCTGCTCGGTTCCACAGGCCATTTCTGACTGGTTATATGTTTTCTTGTTGGTTACTTTTCCTCCTGAGTTCCTTGTGTATTCTAGTTATTAATCCTCTGTCAGTTTGTTTGCTGGTGAGGATTTCCTCCCATTCTGTAGGCTGTCTCTTTACTCAGTTTTTACTGTTGTCCTGAACTTTGACGTTTCATGAGGTCTCATTTGTCAGCCCCTTTTCCTTACCGGTAACATTTTTGACAGAAATAGTGATGGTGAAATTCTCCCAGACTACTTAACTGCTAGATCAAGTTTAACATTGAACTTTCTATGTTGTTTTTGGAGATGGTATTCCATGCAGCTGTTTCTGATGGTTGCTATTGATATGTTAGTTCTGGACAAAAATTAATGTAGACTAGGAGAAGAAGATGGCATTGTCTAGTCATATCCCAAAGTTTAAAAAGTTTCACAGGGGCTGGAGAGATGGCTCTGCAGTTAATAGCATTTATTGATCTTCCAGAGGACCAGAGTTTGATTCTCAAAGCTAATATCTGGGGAAATCCATGCCTCTAGCATCTGAGGGTACCTACACACACACACACACACACACACACACACACACACACACACACACATGCAACAGTGCTCAACAGGTACATGCATACTAACTTGTTAGGACAGAAATACCTATTTGATTGTTTGAACCTAACTACTTAGTACACGGAATTGCAAGATACTTCTTTGGCCTGAGGTGCTTTGAGAACAACTACCAAGACACTGAGACATTGTGAAACAGAATGTCTTACCTATCTGAATTTAGTTAATTTTTTTGGCAAGGTCTTGCTACATTGTAGCCCAGGCTGGCCTCAAACTCCTGATCTTTTTGCCTTATCTTCTCAAGCACTTGTATTACAGGCATGTTGAACTTTCTTTCTTTCTTTTTTTTTTTTAAAGCTGCCAAGAGAAGATACCAAATGGACATTGGTTTAAACAGAACCTGGAAATTATTGGCTGGCTCGTATGTTTGGCATGTCTAGGGTTGCAAATGGCATCAAACGTGGCTTGGTTCAGGTGCTCACTGTCGAGTGACACCAGATGATAGCTATCAAGGCTCTACCTGTGTTTAAGACAGGCGCTCTACCTGTGTTTAAGACAGGCGCTCTACCTGTGTTTAAGACAGGCGCTCTACCTATGTTCAACTCTAAGACAGGCGCTCTACCTGTGTTTAAGACAGGCGCTCTACCTGTGTTTAAAACAGGTGCTCTACCTGTGTTTAAGACAGGCGCTCTACCTGTGAACAAAAGAGCCCCACCCTTTCCAGATACACAGCCTTTCAGTTTAGCCACCCCCACCCTTTCCCCAAGAGCTTGGGCATAAAAGTACTGGAGAAGACTTTGGTGGACCAGTCTGAGTCCCTTGCGTATTCCCAAATGTGGTTATTGAGATTCTCCATGCTATGCCTAAGTCAGATCTCCATCCTTGTGCTTGGTGGATGTCCCAAGGAACCCACAAGGAATAAGTAGGCAGGCTTTCTGTAGAAAAAAGAAAGTTGCCTCATTTGTTAGAGTGCTTGCCACAAACAACAGGACCTAAGTCCAATTCCCAGTGTCTGTGTAGAAAGCTGGGTGTGGTAGTGCACGCTTATAATCCCAGAGCCAGGGAGCCAGAGGCAGGCAGATCCCTGGAGCTTGCTGGCAGTCTGCCAAGCTGAATCTACAAGCCCTAGGTCCCAGTGAGAGACCCCGACTCGGAAACCATGCTGTGCATGGTAGCTGGAGCTGAGTGGGGCTGGTTAGGATGGTTACAGATGTGCTCTGCCAGCTTTCCCACAGTGCTTTGTGTGCTACTGTTCTTGCTTGTGTCTCTCTGTTACCACGTGGCTGTCAACAGTTTTAAGAAGAGGAATGAAAGTGGAGTTTTTCCTGCCCCAGTTTCCAGTGCATAACACTAGGTTCTGCCGAGATGAGGGCTGTGAGGGCCACAGTATAAAATTCAGGGCTCACTTGGATCTTCCAAACACTTTGTCTTCCTTAACCCCATGAAACCCAAAGATGCCTTGAATATGTATAGGGGCTTTTTTTTCTACTTCCTGCCTAATTAAAAAAAATACGGCTGTTATTAAAAAAAAAAACAAAAAAACACCCCAAAGCAAGATAGATAATACCTGAGGAATGATATTCAAGGTTGTCCTTCTCCTATATCTTCCATACACAGAACATACATGTTCATGTGCATATGTACACACATACTCTTCCTCCCCCCTAAAAAAGCAATGGGACACAGCAAAAACAGTGAACTATCACTTTATGGATGAGGGAAACAGACTGGTAGTTTAAACAATAAGCATGAAAAGTTCCATCTATCTGGGTTTATTTCCTAGGCCAAATTCATGACATCTACATGGCTTTGATTTCCTTTGTCAATCCATGGAATATGGGAATCATGGGAATAACTGAAGATAAAGGCTAAGAAACCTAACACGAATAGTTATTGGAGTCCCTCATCATTGGATTGGTAATTGATATGAGGATAGAATGAATTAGTAGTCATAAAGTGCCTTGCATAAGGGGCAGGAGAGGTGGCTATGTGGTTAAGAGTACTTGCTGCTTTTGCAGAGGACACAGCCCACAGGTCAGGCGGCTCAGAACCACTTATAACGCCAGTTACAGGGGACCTGACATCATCTTTTGGTCTCTGCAGAAACATGTATGAATGCAGACATGTGCACTTCTGTGCACACACACGTAATAAAAAGAAATATTAAAAAGTGTTTTGCATGTTCTTGGTAATGGGATGCTGTGGCAAATGATGACATCACACCACTAATGATCACAGCAACTCTGACTTCTGGAGATCTCCTTCCTAGGAGGGTGGCAGGGAGAGGGTGCTCGAAATTGACTTTCCTTTCCTGTCCCTTCCAGGGCCGACATGGATGCTATCAGCCAATCACCTGTGGATGTCCTGCTTCCCAAGCACATCCTGGATATCTGGGCCATTGTCCTCATCATCCTGGCTACCATCGTCGTCATGACCTCCTTGTTTCTGTGCCCGGCCACTGCAGTCATCATCTATCGAATGCGGACTCATCCGGTTCTCAATGGGGCTGTCTGAGACCATTGAAAGTGGGATGGCGTGTGATAAGGACACACACAGGTCTCTCCCCCAGCCTCTTCTCAGAGAGACAGTGGAGAAGACGCAGGAGTTGGACTTGCAGTTTAGTTTTGATTCTGCAGCTGGCTGACAGTGTGGATTTGACCAAGGGACCTAACGCTGTGGGTACCAGGCTCCTTAGCTTTCAACCAGGGGTCATGGTCTCTGCCTCCCGCTTCACAGGGTTGAGAACCATGTGACTTAATGGAAGTGAACGCTGTTTGTGAGCAGTGAAGCCACACAGATGTGTGCCGTGTAGTGAGAAACTGCAGAAGCAAAGATCCTTGAAGCTGCTGATGGTAAAGGAGGTGAGGGAGACTGGGAAAGAGCAGCTTTGGCCAGGGCCCCTCACACCAAACCATGGACGTCTACCCCATCCTCAGCAGATCAAACTTTTGATTTGTGAGACTTCTTCCGTTTTCCTCTGTTGGGGAGAAGGAGCTGGTACGGCAGAGAGAGAGAGAGATGAGCACAGGTTTCACAAACTTCTCTGCCAATCTCTGCCCCGTGTGACCCGAAGGAGAGCTTTGCCATAATTTAACAGTGCCCAAGGTTGGTGCAGTGACTTGCTTTCTGCACTGAGTCTCACGTCTCTGTTAGCTTTGACTCTCAAGCAGTGTTGGAAATGCAGGGTGGCTGAGTTTTCTGCTCAGCATTCCAGCCCCTTCGTGTGCCCCCCAGGAGAGAATTTCCCTCTGCCTGAACTTTGTTGTCATTATCTTCGTGCTTTTGTTTAGTCATTTTTGTTTGTGGCACTGGAGAACTCGGGGCCGTGTTCTGTCACTGAGTTACAAGCCCTTCCAGCTCCAGCAGCCATCTAAAGTACTTATTATTTTAAGAGGTTTCCCAGGACTCTTGAACCTTACTCAAAACAACGATGGTTATTTCAGATGCTATGGTTTATATTTATATAGAGATATTTCTAGACTATTAAAGCTTGCCCTTTGATACCCAAGTCAGGGGCATCTTGGGATCTATTGTTATGTAAGAAGATAGCATAGATATTAGGATAGTATTGTGTCAAATGATGCTGACTTTGATCTTACTTCCTTGATGTATGCATCCAGTTTCCAATAAAGTGCCGCACTGAACATGTGTGAAGTTTTTCTTTTAAGAATACCTACCTGGGGCTCCCAGGCAGTGGGATCGGGACCTGTCCGTAGTGCATGAGCTGGCTTTTTGGAACCTAGTGCCTATGGTGGGACACTTTGTGCAGCCTTGGTGCAGGAAGGAGGGGCTTGGACCTGCCTCAACTGAATGTATCAGGCTCTGCTGACTCCCCATGGGAGACCTTGCCTTGGGTTGGGGGGAAAGGCTGGGGGGCGGGAGGAGGGAGGACAGCAGAATCTGTGCTTGGTATGTAAAATGAATAGAAAAATATCTTAATAAAAAAATATATATTAAAAAAAGAACACCTACCTGAACTCAGAACTTAGATAAAAGGATTCAACTCAACTGTGTTTTGCTTTTTCAGTTCTGCTGTCAATTCAGGGCTGTGTTCACGCTAGGCAACGGCTTTACCACAGAGCTCTGGGCCCTTCCTTCAGGATGCAGTTGGCAGTCTCCTTCAGTTCCTTGGGAAGGAGTTTGCAGTTGTAGTTATGGTTTGGAAGATACGAAGTATGGTCCTGTCCTCATCATCCTGGCTACCTCTGTTATCATGACCTGCATCCCTGTTTCTGTGCCCAGCACTGCGGGTACCATCTATCGAATGCGGGACTCATCCGGTTCTCAGTGGACAGGATCACTCTCCGCAGTGTGGAGTGAGGTGCTAAGTCCAGAGCCCGGAGGATGCTAAGTAGGAGTGTAAGGGGCAGAGAAGGAGAAGACAGAAGCAAGGAGATTGAAGGGCCCACGCAGTATGAAGGAAGGGTCCAGTCACACAGGCTAAGGAGTGAGCAGGCTATCCGGAAGCCAAAGCAGAGAGAACAAACAAGCTTCCCACGGACAGCACTGTAGTAAAGCGGCAAAAGTTAAGGGGGCGTGGGGAGGCTGGCAGAAGGAATGTGTCTCGGTCCACTTGGGCTGGGTGTTGGGTTGCACCACTGTCACAGAAGCACCTGACCCCACGGGAAGGAGGAAAGGTTTCTCGTGGCTCAGTTTCAGTTCATCATCGGGAAAGCATGGAGGAGCTGGTTCCAAACGTCGTAGAGGGACCTTCAGAAACAGCTGTTCACAAACGGTGTACAGAGCGGTTCTGCAGCACTAAGACTCTGTGTGTTCTTCCTGTTCATAAAATCGCCTGTCTTCCTGATTCAGGGCCACCGATCCGTTCTCTGACAGTGTATTTTTTTTTTTTTGTTTGTTTTTTTGCCTTTTCTGGAATGTTAGGACCAAAGCTGGAGTGTGTGTGTCTTCGAGGCTTGTTTCTTTGAAAACGTATGCTTTCAGAAGTACTTTATTCTGTGTATCCACTCGGTTCTGTTTTACTACAGGCTTGTGCCGTATCCTGCTTACCCATTAGCAGATGAGCATATGGATGGCTTTCAAATTCTTCTTCTGAATTAAGCAACCATGATCATTACATATGCAGAGGTTTTAAAATTGTGTGTGTGTGTGTGTGTGTGTGTGTGTGTGGTATTTGTGTGTGGTGCATGCATTTGAGTGTATGTACCTTTGTGTGAACATTCAGAGGGCAGAGAAGGCTTGGTATAGTCATCCTCTGTCATTCTCTAACTTATTGCCTGAGACAGCGTCTCTTAATTATCGGCTTTCCATTTTAGACAAGCTGGCTGGCCAGCAAGTTCCTGGGCTCTGCCTGTTTCTTCCCCTCAACTCCCAGTGGGGTTACTGGCACACACTTGAGATTTGAACGCAAGTCCCCATGCTTACACAGGATGCTCTTACCCACCGAGCCATCTCTCCAGCCCTTCGTATAGTTTTATATGAACACAACCTTTGATTCGTCCTTAATTGTTTTTACATATTAATTTATGCATATACGTATTATACATGTAGGTGGAGGCGAGAGTTCAACCTGCTGACATTAGTTCTCTCCTGAGCACGTGGGTCCCAGGGATTGAACTGAGGTGTCAGGTTTGGCCGCAAGCGCCTTTACCGGCTGAGGCGTCTCACTAACCCGGCTTTATTTTTCTTTGGTAAGTACCTAGCATCAGCAATGCTGGTTAACGTGGAATTTATGTTTTCTAAGACGGGCAGGCTATTTCCTAATGGGCACATTCCCAGCAGCATGAGGTGAGGTTATACTTGCTAAGTGTCTTAAATGACATTTGGAATCCTTGCCCACTGTAGCTGGTGTGTGAACTTTTCACTTGAATTAGTGCTTATTTGTCATGGGTGTTTCTTTCTGCTAATATGTCTGTTGAAGTTTTAGCCCTGTTTACAAAATCGAGTTGCTTGTTTTCTTACTATTGAGTTTAAGGAAATCTTTATATGTTGTGCATAAAGTCTGATTCTTAACTTGCAAATATTTTCTCCAAGTCAGTAACTTTTTTTTTTTCATTTTATCAACTTTTTTTTTAAAGCAAATTTTGGTAGGTCTATTAACTTTTTCTCTGAGCGATGTTCTGAATGCCCTTGCTTTTTCTTCATGTGAATGGCAGTTTTGAATGGTGTTCTGGAGGGTTTGATTATTATGCCTTTACGGAGAACACTGATTTCTTTTGGACGTGGTGAAGGCAGCCATTTTTTTTTCCGGCCTGGCGTTTTTCTATTGGTGCCAGCAGAATCAGTTTCCTAAGCTTGCCCGTCCTAGTGGAAGCCCTTTCAACCTTGCTCCATCTAGTGGACAGCTTTACACCAGTGCAGCCCGCCGCCTCTTCCCCACTTTGCAAAGCTTTCGGCATGTACATCCGGTTTATGGAAAAAGCGGGTTCCTCTTAACTTGGGGCTGAGCCCCGCTGTCCCTGGACAACTTTCTGGAATTGTTTCCTTCGGCGCCCTTTTCCATAGCTGATTCCCAAACACTTTCTTTTGCTCGGTGCCCCCGTCCTGGTTCTGGAAATAGAAACAAAAGCTTAAGCATCCGACTCAGTTACCAGGCACTGGGGACGCGAGAGGGAAAACCCCGGGGCGTCCCGATGCTTGCACTCAGTTCTGTGGTCGGGGACAAATGCTGCTTGCGACCTCTGTGCAGCTGCCTGGCCACTGCTTTTTGGAGCAAAAGCAACTGTCAGCTCCAAAAAGCAGGACAGGAAGTGCCTCTGGGTCAAACAGAGCAAGAAGCTTTTATTTTTCTCTCTTCCCCTTTGACAAAGGAGAGGAGCAAGGAAAAAGAAAAATTTGAGAAACAAAGTTAAATAAATGAAGGGACAAAGGAGAGAGTGGAGAAGTCATGTAGGGGAAGAGAGAAGAGCAAGGAAAGTAGAAGAAAAATTAAAAAAGTTCCTAACCGTGGAAAAACTCATAACCAAATCAGATACATATAGGGAGGTAAAATAAAAATAAACTCATTTAAAAGTATTTATCCATTATTATTTTCGAAAAGTAAATTCACGTTTATTTGTATAGCAGGGTAAAGCTGGAGATGAGCCTGAAAGATTTACAACACGCCCCCACGGTCAGGCGTGTTCGCATATGCCTGGCGGACACTTCCGCCTAGCCAGGCCCAGGTCAGGATAGCCATTTCCGGGTCAGGGCATCTCGCGGGACCGAGATGCGTGAAGTTTCACTGCCCACGTAAGCGCGCAACGTGGCCATGTGATCTACGCGCTTGCGTGTAGTAGTGACGCTGATCTGTCCACGCCCAGCCTTTAAAATCAGGCGCCATGCTCCTGGTTCCTCCTTTTCCACACACGTGTTTCCCGCAGGCCTGTTCACTCTCTGTCCCTTTACCTTTAATAAAACTCTTTGTTAGCGGATCCTGTCGTGTTTCGTGGCATTTCCTTGCAGGGTAAGAACACAACGCAGCTAAAAAACTAACAGAGCCTTTCACCCTGTGGGACTGACTGGTCTCCACATCTCTTTACAACTCACATTCTGCAATTATTTTGTTCTTTTTTTAAACACATTTTTTAATTGATTTTTTGGAATTTCACATCATGTACCCCCAATCCTGCTCATTTCCCAGTCCTTCCTTGTCTGCCCTCCACCCTTGTAACCTCACCCCCCAAATAGAACAAAACAAAAACAAACAAAAAACATCTTGAGGACCCCTCTGGGCAATGACCTGCTCCTCTATTAGCTGCAGCCTTTTTACACTCAACACAGCTGTCTGGTACCACTCCACTTCCCTGTCTTTCTTGCCTCTCCATCACATATTCATTCCTCTTAGTGGCACTGGGAGCTGTGGTGTGTCATGCAGTATTCTGTTCAAAGAGCTTTACTTGCAAATGTTCAATGCAGTGAGTCAGTGGTCTAGTTCAAGGCTTCTGGCATCTGATACATCATCAGTACTGGACCCTCACCAAGACTCCTCTTGGATATCTGGCTGTTGCCCTGAGTCATGGAGATACTGTGGGTGTGGTTCCGCCATCTCCCGGAGTCCACATGATCAAGGACAACTCTCCTGCACGACCACAGCCAGCTCTCCCAGGCCCACACCATTGCTGGTGCTGCTGTGTGGCAGCAGGTGAGGGGCAGGGTCAGCTCAGCACTGCCCTTGGGTCTCAACATGGCTTCAGGTGGCAGCCCAGACCACAGGCATCCTCATGGCTTTTGGTGGTTAACATGGGCCACAGACATGGCCCTCAGCCACAGCACGGGCCTAGACATCACCACCACCCCAGGTGGCAGCAGAGGCCACCCAGATCAGCATGATCTTCAGACATCAACATGGCCTTAGGTGGCAGCCCAGACCACTGATATCTGCATGGCTCTTGGTGGCAACATTGGCCATGAACATCAACACAGACCCCAGCTGTGGCAGGGTCATGGACACAGACATGGCCTCCTGTAGTAACGTGGCCCAGACATCACATGGCCTCAGGTGGTAGTGCAGGCCCCTCACATCAGCCTGTTCCTCACCGCTGTCTCCGCTCCAGCTCTGCCTCCCTCCACAGCAGTGAACCATCCCTCTTGTCTTTCTCTTCCATCTCTCCACCATATATGTGCTCATTGTAGTGGTGCTCGCCCAGTTGGCCCGCCAGAATTTTTATTTTTACATGTGCATGAAGGTGTTTTGCTCCAAGTTTGTGTACCGTTTGCATGCAGTGCTTAGAGAGGTCAGAAGGGAACACCAGATCTTCCTGGCACTGGAGTTACAGATGGCTATGAGCTGCCATGTGGGTGCTGGGAACCAAACCCAGGTCTTTTGGAAGGGCAGCCAGTGCTTATATCAGGTTCATATAAGGTTAAGGAAGAAGGTGTGGAGATGGGTTAACCAAAGCTATATGTGAAAAACCTCTACGGTGGTGGTTTTCCTAATGCTACAACCCTTTAATACAGTTCCTCATGTGGTGACTCCCAATCATAAAGTTATTTTCACTGCTACTTCATAACTAATTTTGCTACTGTTATGAATTATAATGTAAATATCCGATACGCAGGGCATCTGATATGTGACCCCTGTGAAAGGGTTGTTCAACCCCCAGGTTGGGAACCACTGTTCTATGAAATCCCACTACTTGTAAGACAGTTAACGAAAAAGTAGGGGTTTGAACACAGACACTGTGCATGTATGGACAATGAAATCATAAGACTCCAAAACAGGCTGTTGGCATTGGTTTTGGTTGTTCACCCAAACTAGATATGTGTGAGCCATTTCACTATTCCCCAATTCTTTTACTATATAAGCTTACAAAAGGACATTATCATCTAAATGTATAATGTGCTGTGCATAAAATAGTTTTTTCTTGTGTCTCTGTGAGTGCACCCACTCGTGTGTGCATGTGTGGAGGCCAGCAGTCAATGTCAGACTTTGTCCTTTATTGTTTTCCAGCTTGTTTTGAGACAGGGTCTCTCAGGAATCTTGAGCTTACTGTTTCAGATGGACTGGGTATCCAGCAAGCTACCAAGCACTGGGGTTACTGATGCATGCTACCATGCTTGGCTTTTATGTGGATGCTGGGACTTGAACTCAGCTTGCCTATCATATATTTTATCCACTGAACCATCTTTCCAGACCTATAACATCAGTTTTTAAAGAAAAAAAAAAAGACAAGATAAAGTTAAAAATAAAGCAGAAAGAAAATTTGTGTGTGTCGGGGGACACAAGAGTAAAAAAAGATTGTCCAATAATGAAAAAAGAAATGTAAACAAAATTAAATAAACATTTGAGGGGGCGGGACTAGAGAGATGGCTCAGGGTTTAGGATTATATATTGCACTTTCCAAGGAGCAGGATTTGCTTCCAAGCGCCCACATCAGGTGCCTCACACCACCTGTAACTCCAGCTCTGCAAGATCTGGTGCCTCTGGTCTATGCAACCCCACACATGGTATACACCACATAGATAAACACACATGCACATGATTAAAATGATAAAATACATCTTAAACTAACGAATGAGGAGACATAAAACTAAAACATTAAAGTACAACCAAGTAAATATTCTATCAAAAGTATAAGCATTAAAAAATAGAAATAGGGAAAAATGGAGAAAACATTTTCTGTCTTCTTCAGTTGCTCCTCCATCTTATTTTTGAGACAGGGTCTCTCCCTGAACCTGGGGCTCACTGACTCAGCCCCAGGTCTCACCAGCAAGCCCCAGGGATCTTCCTCTCTCCGTGCTCCCATGGCCAGGTGTCAGGGATGTGTCACAATACCTGGAGTTCTGTGTGGGTGCTGCGGATCCCAACTGCAGGTCCTCATGCTTGCATAGCAAGCTCATAACTGATGGTGCCCCCCTAGCTCTCTGTGAATACAGTTCTATCTGCCTAAGAAGCTGGACATTGAACACTGACTCTCTCATGCCCAGTTCTCTGTAATGTCTGTCCTTTGTGGTCTTCCTGATATTCATGGGACCCTATCCTGTGGTGATCAAGGCTCCCTAATGGCTCCTATCGGTCAGTTCATCAGAGATTCATGTCCCTTGTGTTGCCTTGAATTACATAAACCTAAAGGAGGACAAGTGGTTCTATTACTCTATATACTCCCTCTATCCTCAGGCTCATTCAGTTGTCCCCACATCCCTCAGCCCCATGAACTAGGAGGTGGGAGTCTCTTTTATTGTTTGTTTAAAAGTCTCAATTTGGTCAGTTCAGTTGTTGGTGTTCATTGATTATCATAGTGTCCTGTCCAGGGCTATTCATAAGGCCCCTAGCTGCCTGCAGAATCATGGAATTTCTTGTCCTCAGCACTAAAAAGTCAGGTCTCAGGGCTCTCTTCTATCATTTCAAAAATTAATCAATTCTCTCATATGTTATATCCCAACTACAGTTTCCCCTCCCTCCTCTCCTCCCAGTCCCTTCCCCTCTCCCCCAGATCCTCTCCTCCATTTCCCTTCAGAAAAGAGCAGGCCTCCCAGAGATATCAACAAAACATGGCACAACAGGTTACAATAAGCCTAGGCACATATCCTCATATCAAGGCTGGATGAGGCAACCCAGTAGGAGGAAAAGGTCCCAGAAGCAGGCAAGAGTCAGAGACAGCCTCAGCTCTCACTGTTAGGAGTTCCACAAGAACACCAAGCTACACAACCATAACATATATACAGAGGACCTAGGTCAGACCCATACAGGCTCCCAGATTGTCCCTTCAGTCTCTGTAAGTCCCTATGGGCCCTGGTTAGTTGATTCTGTGAGCCATGTTCTTGTGGTGTCCTTGACCTCTCTGGCTCCTACAATACTTTCTCCCTTTCTACCTCAGGATTCTCTGAGCTCTGCTTAATGTTTGCCTGTGGGTTTCTGCATCTCTTCCTATCAGTTGCCGGATGAAGCCTCTCTGATGACAATTATGCTAGGCTCTGGTCTATGAGTATAGCAGAATATTACTGGGAATCATTTTATTAACTTTTTCCCCTGCCAGTTGTGTTTGGTTCTATCTTAGGTCTCTGGGTTATCCAGCCTCTAGTTCCTGGCCATTCAGGCAGTGTCTGGCATGGGCTCATGCCAGTGGCCATGTCAGAGGAGCAGCAGGTGGCAATTGAAGTTCAAGGTGTCAGCCCACCAGGAGGTGAATGGATGGATGAATCTTGGATAGGCAAGGCCCCATGACCAAAGACTTCAGAATGTCTTTTGCTTCTGCTGTGCCTTTATGTGTTTGCTGCTGCATCTTTCTCTGGTATCTGGCATGATGTGAATGGGTGTGGGGAGATCCCCACTGCCTGTAATGTAGTGTGTTTATCTCATGGAAATATCCTCTTCTACTGGACATTTTTACCTGTGGATTATTATGAAGATGATTTCTTCCTAAGCTTTACTAATTGATAATAATAATGTTAGTTTAAATAGACTTTTGATAATAAAAGATAAAACAAAGAAGTGTTACACAGCTAGAACACATGAGTTTTTCTTGAGGAGCCATATAGACTGTGACTTAGGTTAATGATTAAGAAAAACAGTTGAGTCCCAGTAGCCCAGCTAGTTTAAATTTTTCTAATCTTAATGTTGGGAGATGTGTTCATAGGTTTTGGAATGCACCATAGCCGAAACAAAGCTTTGAAAATAACTTAAAGTTAGACTAAGATGTTTTTTTGTTAAACAGCTTTGAGGTGAAAAACCCAGGAAGTGTGGAGGCCCAAATTACTCAGGGTCAGAGAATCTGAGCTTGCTTTACCCAGCAGGGCTGAATAAGGAGATGATTTAGTCACAGGCTTTACCAGGTATTTGGAAGGGTCTACACTTGGCTGTATGGTCTGCTTTGATCTTGCAAGGGGGAGGTCTTTTGCCTCTCCCCTTGGCATGTTATAAAAAGCCTTTTGAATAAACCTTTGTGGCCATTGGGTATTGATCCAGGTCCTCCTGAAGCTATCCTTTGTTTCTGTCTTTCTAGGTCTCTCTTTCTCTCTAATATTTTCTCTTTCCTCCTAAGAACCCTTGAAAAGGTGGGAGCGGTCTCCCACAAAGAAGACAATCTAAAGTTTCAGAATGGCATACAGTTGAGTGAGGAACTCTTTAAGATCAAGGAACAAGAACAAAGCAGCCCAATTATCATTAGTTGATGTGCCTTTCTTGCTAGGTTTGGTTGATGACCAAATGTGGTGATTAATTCCTTGTACCCATTTCTGCTCTCAATCTCCTGATTTTATATATATGTGTGTGTGTGTGTGTGTGTGTGTGTGTGTGTGTAAACTATTGATGAGTGGGTATGCACCCTAAAGATTTAAAGTAGAGCTGACTGGTTCTTTTTCATATATAATGGTTTAGGTTTGTGATTCCTTTAAGATTACTTATAAGATTGCCTTTCAAGATAAGTAATAAAGTGATTGGTTCTTTCTTTTTAACTGTGAAAGGCAGCCTGTCAGTAAAAGAACACCTGCTTGCCTACACTGTTAATCTATAACAAATTGCTTGGGCATGGACGTAACATGGGTTCTTGGGATAATTCGTTTTTCACCTTTAATATGTAAAATGTTTAATCATGTTAAGGGATATGGAAAACATGCTGTTTTTTTTTTTTACTTGAAGTCATTGTAAGCATTCATTTGAAAAATAGAATGTAACCACATTGAAATTTTTACAGTGCTTGAAAGATTTTGCTGGGGTACATAAGCTGTAAGGGAAAGAATGAAGATAAAGGAGAAAGAAAACATCAAGAAAGAGAATAAGGAAGAATAAAGATAGAATTAGAAGGAAAACATCAGGAATAAAGAAAGAGAGAAAAGGAAAACATCAAGAGTGAGAGAATTAAGAGGAAAACATTGATAGAGTTAGAAGGAAAACATCAATAGAGAGACAGAAGGGACATTTCTGTATAGAGATAAGAAAAGAGAATGAAGAACACAAAAATAAAGAATACAGAAGAAGAATAAAGAGTGTTTGAGTGTCTTTTCCCCTTAACCCCCTCAGATAAAAAAGTCACAGTATGTGGATTACTAGGATTTCCTTTGCGCCCTGCACTTCTGGAAGCTGCCCCTAGGTGGCAATAGGCTTCCTCTTGTGGAATGGATCTCTAGTCAGACCAGTCATTGGTTGGCCACTTCCACAAGTTCTGTGCCACCTTTACTCTAGCACATCTTGTAGGAAGAAATTTTTGTGGTTGGGTTGGTATCCCAATCCCTCCACTGAAAGTCTTGCCTGATTACAGAAGATAACCAGTTCAGGCTCTGTATCCTCCATTATTAGGAGTCTTCACCAGAATCACTCTCGTAGGTTCCAGGGAATTTCCATTGTACTTGGTTTCTCCCTCACCACCAAAATGTCTCCCAGTTCCAGTCATGTCTCACAGTACTCTCTTCCCCCATCCCCCTACTTGATCCCTCCTGTTCCATTCCCCCAGTCTACCCAATAAATCTATTATTTTTCCCCTTCCCAGGGAGATCCTTGTGTCCCCCCTTGAGCCCTCCTTTTTACTTAACCTCTCTGGGTCTGTGGATTGTGTCTTGATTATCCTTCACTTTATAGCTAATATCCACTTATGAATGAGTACATACCGTGTTTGTCTTTCTCACTCAGGATGATTTATTTTCTTTAGTTCCATCCATTTACCTGCAAATTTTATGATGTCATTTTTTTTTTTAACAATTGAGTAACATTCCATTGTGTAAATATGCCACATTTTCTTTATCCATTCTTTGGTTGAGGGACATCTAGGTTTTTTTCAGTTACTGGCCATTATAAGTAAAGTTGAGCAATTGTTCTTGTGATAGGATGGAGTGTCCTTTGGGTATATGTCCAGGGGTGGCTTGCAATAGGTCAATTCCCACTTTTCTTAGAAACTGTCATATTGATTTCCAAAGTGGCTGTACAAGTTTGCACTCCCATCAGCAATGGAAAGGTCTTCCCTTTGCTCCACATCCTTGCCAACATGAGCTGTCACTTGTGTTTTTGATCTTAGCCACTCTGACAGGTATAAGATGGAATCTTTGAATTGTTTTGATTTCCATTTCCCTGATGGCTTAGGATGTTGAACATCTCCTTAAGTGTTTCTCAGCCATTTGAGATTCTTCTGATGAGCATTCTCTGTTTAGATCTGTACCCCATTTTTTAATTGGATAATTTGGTTTATTGATGTCTAGTTCCTTGAGTTCTTTATATATTTTGGATATTAGTCCTCTGTCAGATGCGGAGTTGGTAAAAATCTTTTACCATTAAATAGGCTTCTGTTTTGTCCTATTGAAGGTATCCTTTGCCTTACAGAAGCTTTTCAGTGTGGTATGTTTGTTTTATTTTGTTTTAGAACTTTCAAGTGTGTTGTTAAGTGTTAACAAGCAAGCCTGGGCAGTGTGTTGTTAAGTGTTAACAAGCAAGCCTGGGCTTGGTCCATGTCCAACACTCGACACGGTGGAGGAGGACGGCCCTGAGCTCTTAGGGTGAGGGGTTTTTAAAGGGAAAAACCGCAAGCAGGGTGGTACAAGTCTTTGTGTCATATGATTGGGTGAGGGTGTATAACCTTTGAATTTACTGGTTGGAGGTTACAGTTATCATTTTTGGGCAGGCCTGGACAAGTCCCAGTCTTTGTCCTTGAGCTGCCATGGAGGCTGGCTGGCCTCACACGTTCACATTGATCCATGCATGTAGCTCTAAGTTGGTGAGGGGTCCCAGAAAGTAAACAACTAGCTGAACCTTGAGCAGTCAGAATACGTGCAGAAAGGGAGCTACTGCAAGGATTATGTCTTTTGTTTATGGCCCTCCCAGAAACTGCTTGCTCAAGTCTCAGGAAACTGAGGCCTGATCTCTGAGAGAAGACTAAGCAGCCTGTTATGGCATCTGCTTGGTCCTTTCACTTCCATACTTTCAAACAAAAACAAAAACTAAAACAAAACTTTACTGTAGGCTTCATTCAGAATGGGAAAAACCCTTCACTAGCAGTACATCATCGGATAGAGGATTAGTGTAAAGAATATGTGGAGAACTCCAAAAAGTAAACACCAAGAAAACAAGCAATCCAATTAAAAATGGGTTATGGAACTGAACAGAGAGTTCTCTAAAGGGGAAAGGCAAATGACCAAGAGATACTGAAAAGAGTGTTGAGCATGGACTGAGCAGCTACAGCACTGTTGGCCCCTCTGGTGTGAGACAGCCACTACTCCATCTGCTCAGTACCCATTCTCAACTGTGGGGTAGACATCTCAGGTGAGATTCAGCTGTTGTTACTATTTCAAAGTAAGCTAGTTTAATGAATTGTATGCCTAAATATTGACAAAAATAATAAATAAATAAATAATAAATAAGTAAATAAACAAAGCAAACAAGCAAACAAGACTTTGTTCAGAGAAGCAGGTAGGTGAATGCAGACCGTTGTGTCTCTATCCTCTCCTCCAAATCCAACGTTCCAGTCGCATGCCCGGATCTGCAGCTGACCACCCGCTTCAGCCTCTCCTTACTCTATCCCCATTCCCATGAACCTAAGCAGATCCTGGTGTAGCACTCTGCTTTCTTCCTTTCTGTTGACCCCCTAAGCCCTATGTCACAGCCCATCCCTGTTCCTAAGTGTCAGCTGCCAATATCTAGAAACACTTTGTACCTGTAATCCCCAGTAACCACCATTAGGATCCTAGAAGAATTTCCTACCAGGCACCACACAGTCACCACACTTCCTAAGAACCAGAGAGGACAACAGAGTCTAAGGAACAAAATATTCACCCAACAAAGACAAAACCAGATAGCAACATGTACAAATACAATCTTCTCAATCCCAATGCCTAGACACTAGCATAAAAAACATAATTGAGAATAAACAGGAAATCCCTGCTCCATACTCTCAGCAATGTTTAATGGGATATTATCAATATTTTCTTTATGCATCACTGATACAGATTTAGCACCCCCAAATATTTCCTTTTGTCAGGTGTAACTCAGCTGAACCAATGGTTATTCTCTCCTTAAACTTCTTAAAATATGTAGTGAAGCTGGACTCCAATTTCCATGGTCTTCATCCTTAGATGCATCAGAGAAGAACTGACTCATGACTGTGAGTGAATAAAGGCGTGGAAAGGAAGAACAGAGAGTGAGTTGCCAGAGAACACAGGTGCCTTTGTGCTTAGCACTGTGTTCTCTATGTTGCAGACTCAGTTATCTTCTGGTGTTGATGAGGTCCCATGTATCTTGTGCTGGTTATTTTTTGTCAACAAGAAGGACTCTATATCCTGTCAGAGGGATGTGTGCTCCTTCATGTTCATTCTGACACTATTCACCCTAGCTGGGTAATGAAGAGTCTAGATGTCCATCAACTAATGGATGGGCAATGAAAATATGATATATATACACAGTAGAATATTATTCACTGGTAAATGACAATACAATTATGAAAATTTCAGGTAAATGAATGCATCTTGAATACACATTGAGTGATGTAACTCAGACCTAGAGAAAGAAACACTGAGTGTTCTTTGTCATATATAGATCCTACCTTTGAATCTTTAGATTTGAGTCATTCACTTGGAATAATAGACTCCAGGAAACTAGAAAAGGGTTACTGAGAGAAGGGAAGAAAAGTCTTAATGGAGGATATTGTGGTTGATTTTACTGTCAACTGGCCACAAATTAGAATCACTTGATATGGAGCCTCACCTGTAGAAGTGTCCTGATCGCCTTGGTTGATGGTGGAGGACCCACCCCGATGCCAAGGGCGGAACGGTCACTTGCCTTATACTGGCTTGGTCTTCCCTCTGACTGCAGGTTGATTTACCCTGTCTCTGCTGCTGATTCCTTCACTGATATCAGAACAAGCATTTTTAGGCTTCCATCCTGTCTTGTTTACTTGAAGTTTTCTCACAAGCTCTCAGAAATCTCTTCGTACAGCTTCCTTCATGGACTGTGTTCTGACGTTTAGTGTTTCATCACACCAACAGAGAAACAAAGTGTACAGATTACTTCTTAGGGCCTCTGACAGCAAACTTAGTATTTTGACAATGACTATTTACGCCAAACCATCTCTCCTATTACATGGCTTTTCCTGGGAAGAGATGAAGAGTTGTCTATTCAGACCAGATAGGACACTGATGACTGAATGAAAAAAGAAATACAAAGGAAAGGAAATGAAAGCAAAGCAAAGGCCATGACTGCTCCTAGGTATGGTGAAGGAGAAAGTTTACTGTAGATAAAAGGAAGGGCACAGTCAGAGGCAGGGACATCTGGGAGAGTCCAGAGCAGACATGACCAGACTGAGCTGGGCCATGTTGGGAGAGAGGGAGGAGAAGGGAGAGGGGAGAGAGGAAACCAGGTACAGCAGCTGGGAGGCCAAAGGTCCAAAAGGGGTGAATAGCCAAAATGTCTGGATTAATAGGGAAGAGCTGGGCTGGAGAGTTCAGGGTAGAGGGTGGGGCATATGAGCCATACCCTCTAACAGGTAGGGACTGAGGAATCCTGGGAGAACCTGGTGGACAGGTTCAGCTTTGATATGTTAAATAGGTATCTTAAACACTTGTCCTGGGTTTGAAACTGAACAATGACTAGCTAAAGAAGTGATCCCACCCATGTCAGGTCTAATGAGCCAGTAAATTTATTAACGTTGTATTAGAACTTTTTATTGCCCTCTGTCCTCCCCTTCAGACAGGCAAGCACATGAGGATAGCTTAGCAACCTGGGCTCCTCTTGGTTTGCGTTTAACATACAGTCCTTTTCTGATAATGCACTGGGCAACCTAGGACCTTCACCTGCATGCATTTTACTGCAAATCTTACCACAGCACCTACCATCCTAGGACATTACCTACCCCCTGTTGGGCTGCATGTACACCCCACTACAAACAATGGGCAGGATTCTCTGTCCCAACAACTTACCAAGATCTACCCTTTTTTGTAGTTTCTATGTAGCTATATCTGGGTATAGTGTTGTCATAATTAGGATTTTACTGCTGTGAATAGATGCCATGAACACTGCAACTCTTATAGGGAATCATTTAATTGTGGCTGGCTTAGAGTTCAGAGGTTTAGTTCATTATCATCAGGGTGGGAAGCATGGAGGCATGCAGGCAGACATGGTGCATGAGAGGTAGCTGAAAGTTATTCATCTGGATTGGCAGGCAGCAGGAAGAGAGTGAGACACTAGGCCTGGCTTGAGATCTGAGACCTCAAAGCCCAACCCTAGTGACACACTTCCTCCAACAAGGCCACACCTACTCCAGCAAAGCCACAACTCTTAATAGTGCCACTCCCTATGAGCCTACGGGGGTGGGGGGCATTTCCTTTCCAACCACCACAAGGATTGAGGAGGGTGATCACGTGGGCAGTCTCACTTTCATATATCAGCACCCACCTTAAGGACAACGCAACCAGTCCTATCAACTCATCGTTGGTTCTTCTAGTCCCTGTTCAAGGCATCAATTGTCTTGTATGATCTTTTCTTGGAGAGACACCAACAAATTTCTATTCGCCCTGTGTAGGCACCCATGACAGAACAAAAACAAAACAAAACAAAAAAAGTCTTCCGAGTCCAGCTTAGCAAATGAGTGACTTTATTAGGGCGAGGGTTGCTTACAGAAACATTGATCACTTAAAGACAGCTGCATCATTGAAAATCCCACCCCAGCAGCAGGGCAATGATTCACCACAGCTGCATCCATGGAGCTCCTTCAATGAGTTTACAGGCACCTCAGCTGGTTTGAAATCCCCAGTCCCACAGAATGCTTCTTGCTTATATAACCTTGAGGAGAACTTCGTGAATCTTATATATTTCTTTACTTTGTAAGTCTTGAGATTTTTATTTACTTCCCAAGAATTATTTTATTTTATATTTTCAATTTGTCTGTCTGTATGGTGTGTATGCTCACTTGTGTGTGGGCATGTGAGGCTTATGTTGGACCTCATCTTCAATTGCTTTCTGTCTTTTTCATCAAGGCAGGTGTCTCAATTGAACCAAGAGGTTGTAGATATACACACTCTAGCTAGCCAGCTTGCTTCATGGTTTCACTGTCTCTGCTTTCTGAATGTGGAAGTACAAGGTGGATGCCACACCCACTCACCATTTAAGTGGGTTCTGGAAATTGAGCTCTGGTCCTCATACATGCATGGCAATTGTTTTATGCACTGATCACAGAGCCTCCAACTTCCCGAGTTTTCATTAGAATGTTTTGATTAGGAGGAAATAGCTATAAAACACCTATTCTTATCTTTTGTGTGTGTATATGTGTATGTGTGTGTGTGTGCTTGTGCATGTTTGAGTGGTGTGTGTGTGTGTGTGTGTGTGTGTGTGTGTGAGAAAGAGAGAGAGAGAGAGAGAGAGAGAGAGAGAGAGAGAGAGAGAGAGAGAGAGAGAGAGAGAGTATTCAAGTGTGCAGGTGGAGTTGAAAGAGAGGAAGGTAGAGAATTGAGAGACTGGGGATTTTAAAGTTCTGACATAGTAAGACCCATGACCCTTATCTTTAGGTTTTTCCCATGGTGGTAGTTAATTGGCTGTTGTTGGTTGTTTTTTTCTCTTTTAGGGGCAGCTCCCAAATAAATCACACATGGAGGCTTGTTTTTACTTATGAATGATGGCCTTAGCTTGGCTTCTTTCTTGCCAGCTTCCCTTAACTTATTCCATCTACCTTTTTCCTCTGGGCTTTTCCCGTTCTCTTCTGTAAATCTTACTCTTATTCCGTGGCTTGCTGTGTAGCTGGGTGGCTGGCTCCTGGAGTCCATCTCCTTCTCTGTCTCCTAGCTCTCTCCCAGATTTCTCCTTCTATATATTCTCTCTGCCTTCCATCCCCACCTATCCTTTCTCCTGCCTTGCTATTGGCCAGTTCTTTATTAGACCATCAGGTATTTTACACAGACACAGTAATACAGCTTCACAGAGTTAAACAAATGCAACATAAACAAAAGTAACATACCTTAAAATAATATTCTATAACAATTGAGTAGTGTAAAGAAAATATGTCAGGAGCAGGAATTTATCTAATGACTCCCTGGTATTAACCATTTGATGTTGTCATGGTCAGTAGCTGTGGGTGAGTTGAGTTTTAACTAGTTCTTTTTTTTAAATGTCTCTCTAAGAAGAACTTTGGCATCTTCAGTCACCGTGTCAAGGAAAAGAAGGTGCATGTAAAAGGTTTTCCTAAAGTAAAGACCTGTAGCAAGGAGCCCACCATTAGCTGAGGCAAATTTCTCCAAACCTTTCAAAAACATTTCTCCTAATGCTTTTTCTTTCTTACTGTCCAACAAATCAGGAGATTTAATGATTTCTTTCAGTCGTTCAACAGACACTTGGGAATCCTTAGCCATGAATTCCAGGGATTCATCATCCACTCCAAAGAGGTCGCGATAATAGTTTAGCTTCCCCTTCAATTTCTCCACATCATCCCTGAGGATGCCCACTACAGGAACAGTAGCCAAAATTCCAGACTTGAAGGCTTCCAACCAGATCGTCTGCTGCATAGACTTGTGCTTTCTGTCAATGGCTGCCTCTGTGATATTAGGCAAGGAAAGCATAAAATTGTGGCGCTTTTCAGCAGGAAGATCCTTTATCAGGGTGTCCATCAGAGCTGGAAAATCATAGTCAGATAAATGGCTGTTAGAAATCAAGAAAATCTCTGGTGCTTCCATGTTATTCTGATGAAAGGTATTCACACAGTAGCTTCTGATCTTCTGCAGGATCTTTTCTCTGTCAAAGGTCCGTGGTTTGGATTTCTTTTCATTGTCTAAATCCATGTCCACCTTGGTTCTCACAAAGTAGTAATTCTTTCCCATAAATCTGATTGCTTTGGCAAGGTCTAGTTCAAGTTTTGTAAAACGTGTGGCAGAAACAATAATGAAGAAGTCATACTCTTGGAATTCCACTTTCTCCAAATAATCTTTTGGCGGAAATTTCATAGTTCCAATGCCAGGCAGGTCCCATAAATTCAAAGTTTTAATTTTGGGGTGTTTGTATGGCGTTCTCTTCATAGTTGTCTCTATTACTCCAACTTCAGCTGCACCTTCCTCTTCATGTCCAACCCCCCTCAGGGCATTGATGAAGCTGGACTTCCCTGCTCCAGACTCTCCTGTCACAGCAATGTTGATTGGGACATTATCGACATTTTTTAATGCATCACTGATTACAGAGTGTGCCCCCTGAATGTTTCCTTTTTTCAGATGTAATTCTATTAAACGGATGGTTTCCTGAGGAATGATTTTGTTTTCCAACTTAATCTTCTTAAAATATTTAGTGAAGCTGGACTCTAAATCTCCACTGTCTTCATCCTTAGATGTATCAGAGAATAACTGACCCATGGCTGTGTTGAAAAAGGGCCCTGAAAGAAGGAAGGGAGAGTGAGTTGCATGAGACTGAAGATGCCTTTGTGCTTAGCACAGTGTTCTCTGTGCTGCAGCCTCAGTTATGTTCTGATGTTGACTAGTTTCCATGTATTTGTGTGTCTTTTTTGTTTTGTTTTTGTTTTTTGTCAACAAGATAGAAGCTATAGTCTTATTGGAGGAGAAAATCTCACTTGAGGAACTGCCTCCATCAGATTGAACTAGGGGCACACCTATGGGGGCATTTTCTATATTGGGGATTGATGTGGATGGTCCCAGTCCACTGTGGGTGGAACACCCCTGGGCTGGTGGTCCTGGCTAATTTAAGAAAGCATTAATTAACTGTAGTTGGACTTTTTTTTTGTTGGGACCACCATCTCCCCAATTATGACATGGAGACTTATTATTAATTATAAAAGCTTGGCTGATAGCTTAGGCTTGTTTATAACTAGCTCATAACTAAAACTAACCCATATCTTTTGTCTACATTCTTTTGCATGACTTGGTTACCTTTACTCTGTACTGTTATGCTGCTTCCTCTTTGTGTGCTGGTGACTCTTTCTTTCTTCCCCCCAGAGTTCTCTGTCTGGCTGTCCTGTCTATCTCTCCTGCTTAGATAGTGGCCATTTAGCTTTTTATTAAACTAATCAGAAGGCTCCTTGCAAAGACGCATCTTCACAATGTACAAAAAGATTATTCCATAACATTGAACTATGGGGAGCAAGCCAGTAAACAATATTCTTCCATTGTTCATGCCTGTATTCCTGCAGAGTTTCTGCCCTGACTTCCCCCAGTGATGGACTGTGAGCAGAGTGTGTAAGCCCAAAACACTGTTTTCTTTTCAAAATGATTTTGGTAATGGAGTTTATAAAAACAATAGAAAGGAAACTAATGAAAATGTGGTATATCTACACAATGGAGTATTACTCAGCAGCTAAAAACAATATCATGAAATTTGCAGGCAAATGGATGGAACTAGAAAAAAAATCATCCTGAGTGCAGGGACCCAGACCAGAAAGATAAACATGGTATATACTCACTCATAAGTGGATATTAGAGGTAAAGCAAAGGATAACCAGACTACAATCCTCAGCCCCAGAGAAACTAGGTAACAAGGAGGACCCTGAGAGTGACACATGGATCTCCCTGTGCAGAGAAAATGGGTAAGATGTCCTGGGTAAACAGGGGACAAGGAGGGTAGAGGGAAATGGATGGGGAGATGGGAACATGAGGGATCAGGATGGTTGAGTTGCACACAGGATGGAGGGGGAGAGTAATAAAAAAGGTATCTTGATTGAGGGGGCCATTATGGGATTAGGGAAAAGCCTGTTGCCAGCAAAACTCCCAGGAAACCACAAGGATGACCCCAGCTAAGACTCCTAGCAGTAGTGGAGAGGGTGCCTGAACTGGCCTTCCCCTGTAATCAGAGTGGTGACTACCCTAATTGTCATCATAGAACCTTCATTCCCAATACCTGATGGAAGCAGAAGCAGAAATCCATAGCCAAGCACTGGTCCAAGTTCTGGGAGTCCAGGTGAAGAGAGGGTGGAGGAATTATATGAGCAAGTGGGCATCAAGATCATGACATGAAAACCCACAGAGACAGCTTACCTGAACTTGTGGGAGCTCACAGACGCTGGACAGACAGCTAGGGAGTTGGCATAGGACTGACCTAGGCCCTCTGCATCTGGGTGACAGTTGTATAGCTTGGTTTTTTGTGGGGCCCCTAACAGTGGGACCAGGACCTGTCCCTGATGCATGACCTATTTCCTGTGGTGGGATGCCTTGTTCAGCCTTGATCCAGGGGAGGAGCTTAGTCCTACAGCAACTTGATATGCCATGCTTTGTTAATTCCAATGGGAGACCTTACCCCATCTGAATGGAGAGGAAGGAGGAGTGGAAGGGGGGAGGGTAGAGGGAGGTGAGGGGGGAGGGAACAGGAGGAGAGGAGGGAGGGGAAACTCTGTTTGGTATGTAAAATAAAATAAAGAAAAAATAAAGGAAACTAGACCAAATTTCTACTAGCTCTCAATTAAACCCTTCATTATGGAATAATTAAAACTTAGGTAAAGTAATGGAAAATAATGGAAAAAAACTGCAAGAGTCCTCTAGCCAGCATCAACAACTGTAAAGACATGAACAACTGTGTTGCATCTAACCTGACTGCAGTATTGTATATGAAATTTAATGTCTTCTCCATCTGTGCACACTTTTTCAGTATGTGCCTTCAAAAGAATGGAAACTTAATGAACAGACATCTAGTTTCTCAAGCTGAAAAATCAAAATAATGAATGATACTTGACATCAGTGTTTAATCAATTCCAAATCTTTAATGATCACACAAATCTATTTTGTCTATTTTATTTATGTTTTCAAAGTATTTCAGAAAAAGAAGAAAAAAAGATTTCAGTAAGTACAGCTATTGTGTTTTTTTTGAAATGATTCTTAATTTTCCTAGATTTACTTTCCTTCTGTCTTTTTCATGACTTGGAACTCCTCTCCATGAAGAATATCAACTAGCAATAATAAAAACCTTCTTTACCCTTAAAGTCCACATTAAAATCCATTTCTTCAATACAACATTTCAGTGTCCTCAAGTCATCATTTAGATTCACTGTTTTCTGTTATACATTTTACTTTATGAAAGCAATCTAACTGTGCACTGGAGATATTGGTCAATTGGTAGAGAGCTTTCCCAGCATGAATAAGGCCTTGGGTTTAATCTTCAGCACCTCATCAAATGCATGTGTTTGCAGATCCCCATAATTCTGGTGTTCAGGAAGTAGAGGTAAGAGTGTCAGGACTACAAGGTCATTCTTGGTACACAGTGAGTTAGAGGCTAGCCTGGGCTACTTGAGACCATGTCTCAAAAAAAAAATGAATATCAAGTCCAATGAGATGGCTCAACAGGTAAATACACTTGCTGCAAGGCCTAAGGACCTGAGTTTGATTGCTGGGTATTTAACTAGCTCAGATCTCATATATCTGCCCTTTGTTCTCCACAAACCTGCCTACAAGACCTGCTATAGCAGCACAATGGACCTCACCATCAGTTAAGAAAACATCTTGCACAGCCTTGGTACAGCGGGGAAGGGCTTGGACCTTTCTCAGCTGAGTGTGCCAGGTTCTGCTGACTCCCCATGGGAGACCTTGACTTGGGAAATGTGGGGATGGGGGGGGCTTGGGGTAAGGCTGGGGGATGGGAAGTGGGAAGATGAAGGGGGGATCTGAGGTTGGTATGTAAATTGAATAAAAAATTTCTTATAATAAAAAAAAGAAAAAAGAAAAAAGAAAACAGCAATCCCCACTGTCACCATGGAGCCTCCTCTGTCTGTCTCACCCACATCAAATCAGTTTGTAGACTTGAGGTCTATTTCCAAATCCAATCACAATTGATCATTCCTCCCACATTATCTTCTTCAAGACTTCCTCAATTCCAGCTTTGATGATATCACCAACATTACTATATTTCCTGTGGTTGTTCTTGCAACAACATGGATGATCAAACAGCCACAGTTATCCCATTGACACTGAAGTCATACCATGTCAAGTCAATTCTAAGAGGTACCACAGGGATTCCTGTTTCAGTCAGGGATCATTCACTAGGTATCCAGCGCACACACTACATACAACACATCTTTGAACTCCATTATTACACGTTTGAAGCCGATGGTGTCTGAATTCTAGCCTCCCTGTTATCTCAGGCTGTCTTCTCATCTCAGGACTTTGTACTTTGTGACGGCTTCCATGTCTTTGTGCTCTACCCAGTAGCCACATGGCTGTTAATCACCTTTCTCTAGGTTCTGCGTCAGTCAGTCAGGATTCAGGATTTATGTTTACATTGTAAATATGTACCTGCCTCTATCATTCACCATCCTTTCACTATGTTTCAGATACAACAACCCTCATACACACTGCAGAAATATTCCATTACCTGAATCATCTATCCACAAGCATTTTAGGGAGAAAAATAAGAGACAAGTTAAAAAAACTAATCGTGTTTTTGCCAAAAAACAGTATCAAGGTCATTGGCTTTAGGTCTATCTCAACTTGAGTAATTAGCTAAGACTTTATCCACAAGCCTGTCCTGACTGCTTCCCACCAAAGCTCCTTAGCTTCCAAACTGAGGACCCTCACTCTTAGAGCATGTTCCCACTGTCTTGTTACCTATTAGCTCTTATGAGAAAAGATATGGTGAGGCTTAGAAGTTAGATCTGAACACTGCTTTCCACTTACCAGATTATCCTGTGTCCAGTGGATTTGCTCACTGTAGTTCAGCTACAGGAACCACGCTCCACTGCGCTCCAGTCTCTTCACTTGACACTCACCTCTGCTTCTTCCATGGAAAGCAGCAGGTTAAGGCAATTCTGCAGGACTTATACACTCTGCTGACTTCTGCCCCTTCCCTCTCAGTGTGTTTCGGCCAATCATCAAAGCTTATGGATCATGTTGTTTTTCAGAATCCCTGCATTTCCAAGAAGAAGAAAGAGAAAGTGGAACTATCGGCTGTTTTTCTTTCTATTTATGTCTTAGTTCCTTGGCAGCACATGGTGGACTGTCCTAAGATAATAAAGGAGTAGAATGTGGGCCTTGGAAACAGGGGGGGGGGGATCACAGAGAAGCAGTTCATATAAAACAGGAACACAAACTTTTAAAGACAATTTTTCTGCTCCCTGACTCCACAAATGCAGGTTGAACTGATCACACAAAACATTGTCTATAGTCCTGTGAAGATGTCAGTTTTAATCTCATTCAAGACAAAACTCATTTTCTCCCCTCTGACTACAACTTTATTTTCTCATGATTGTAAATTCATGTTCATTAATTCTTGTCAATCTCAACTACCCTGTCTATGCTGGTTGGTCCAGCTTGGGCTCAACAGGTCTTACACATGCTGTCACAATCATGGTGAGTTCATATGAGGAGCTGTCCTGCTGTGTCCTGAAGACACCATTTCCCTGTCATCATCCACCAACTCTGGCTCTTCCAGTCCTTTCATTCCTTTTTCCACAGCCATCCCTGTGCCTTTGGAGGTAGAATTAACATCTTCCATTTAGGGCTGGATATTCCCAGTGTTTTGTTCTCTGAATCTTGGCCAGTTGTGGGTCTCTGGACTGATGATCATCTACTGCAAACACAAGCTTCCATGATGAGGGTTGAGAGATGCCTTAGTCTATGGGTATAATGATAACTCATTAGGAGGTGACTTAATATTATGTCCATTAAGTAGAATAATAATAATAATTCTCACTTATGGTCTATGATCTGTCTAGCCTTAGGTTCTTGCCCAGATACAGGTTTCATCTTGTGGATAAGCTATTAAATCCAATCAGGAAGCAGTTGGTTACTCCCAAGACGTTTTTGCCATGAGTACACTGGTAGGTATGTCTTGTCTGACCCATCATTATTCTAGCTCACAGAGTTCACAGTTCCATATGATTTGCATAGGCCTTTGATCCTTGGGGGACTCTCTGATCCTTGACTGTCAGACAAGATTCACATAGGGCAATAAGAGAAACAAAAGGTGTGGTTAAACACAGGAAAGAGGAGGGCTGGGTGCTGCTGCTCTCTGGAACCAGGCCAGGAGCTCAGCAGGGAGGCACTACTCCATCCCTCCATTTTAGAGACAGTTTCTCAGTGAACCTTGGGCTTGCCAATTTTCTAGACTATCTTCCCAGTGATGCCCTGAGATTTTACTGTCTTTCTATACCTCCTAGGACTGGGATTAAAGTGCTGGAGCTATGGGTAGTGTGAGCTACCAATGTGGGTGCTGGGAACTGAATTCACGACCTCTGGATGGGAAGTATGTGCTTTTAACTATTGAGCCATCTTTCCATTCAATTAAAGATTTATTTTTATAATATTCAAATTATTTGTCTTTGTGTGTGGGTATGGGCTTGTTAGTACAGGTTTTTCTTTCTTTTATTCTTTCTTTTTTTGAGATTATAATTTAGTTTCAAATTTCTCTCTTCCTCTTTCTCCCTCTAAGACCTCCCAAATTCATAGTCTCTTCTTTAATTAATTGTTATTGCATGCATATATGTACATATATAGGTATATATTTCCAAATGTAAC
Organism: Peromyscus eremicus; assembly: GCF_949786415.1. NCBI lineage: Eukaryota > Metazoa > Chordata > Mammalia > Rodentia > Cricetidae > Peromyscus > Peromyscus eremicus. The sequence continues at coordinate 48,207,354 of NC_081435.1, read as the reverse complement.
CTGTTCAGTCTGTATAATCTTACCTGTATGTATGTTTTTATGGCTGACTATTTGATACTGGACAACCAATAGGTGTGCTCTACCCTGGGGAAAACCACCTCTCCTGCTCTCAGTTTTCCTCATTTTGGCTATAATTTTTTTGTGTAGGGTGGAATCCTCACAGGGTTTTCCCTGTTCAGTTTGGCACGTTTATCCATTATCCTTTCTCAGCTCACCTGTGGGCAGTCATGGTAGTGAGACAATAGCCCACTAAGTCAAACTAGTGCTGCCCACGTGCCCATGGGTGAAGAAGGTATCATTCATGGGGACTAGGGTGACTACCATGCGCCATCCCGCTGAAGAAAACTGACTCTCCCTCCCTCAGCATCTACCAACTGCCTATGGCTCCACAGCTAAAAGTGGGTTCCATTTCCCTTTGCATCACCATGACAGAGTGTTGACTGGCTTGAATTTGTGTGGATTTTTTTCCCCCCAGCAACCACAGATGCTGTGAGCTCAAGAGTACAACTGCCCTGTCATGGAAGGAAGACAATTTTACAGCTTCCCTGTTCTCTACTTTGCTGTGCTCCGTTAGCTGTAAGGGTGGAAGGAGTATGGAACAGATGTTCTATCTAAGGCTGGACACTTGCAGAGCCTCAGTCAGCCGCTCTGTGCATCTCTTCAGGGATATGAGGTGTGCTCAGTGGGTAAGAGAGTGTGAGTATTCCTATCTCATACTACTTGTTAGAAGAACACTGACTGTTAAATGTTTAAAGTTTCACGGAACATTTAAACCATACAAGTTTACAAAATCTAACACGTCTTTGATGACAATGGTAAACATTGATGTGTAAGTAAGCCTCAGTGTGAGGGTGTCTTTGTTACTGAGGTATTTCTTAGAAACTGGAAGATAGTTAGATTTTTTTTTTTTCGGTTTTTCGAGGCAGGGTTTCTCTGTGTAGTTTTGCACCTTTCCTGGAACTCACTTGGTAGCCCAGGCTGGCCTCGAACTCACAGAGATCCGCCTGGCTCTGCCTCCTGAGTGCTGGGATTAAAGGCGTGCGCCACCACCGCCCGGCAGATTTTGTTTTTTAACCCAGTTAGCTAATCTTAATTCTGTTACTGGTGAATTGAGGCAATATACATTTAAGATAACCATTGAGAGAGGTTTGCTAAATTCTTTATTTTTGGTTATTACTCTAATTTGTTAGATGAACCCTGCCACCCCACTTTGTTTGCTGATTCACTATGATTCATTCCTCTGAAAGTCTCTCTTGTTCATCTGCTCCCGTAATGGACTTGTTTTCTTCCCTGTGCTGTCATGGGTGAGACCGTTCTTTTCTTCTCTGTGTATAGTATTCATTTAGGTACATTCTTCAATACTATATTCATGGCCATAATTTGTAGAAGGTCACTGCAAAGGCCAGGCAGGGCTGGCAGAGTAATTGTCCATGTGAAGCAAGCAGGAAATCTGGTTTAACATGACTCAGTAGCTGGCGTTGGTTCAGCCTTCTAGAGTCTGACATCAGATAGTGTGTTTTAGGCATAGTTAAGCTCAGCACAAGTTTGGAAAAAAGTGTCCTGAATAATGAACTCAGTCCCATGTGTACAACAATACTTAAGCCATATTTACATTGAAACTCTTTACAAAATGCATATGGCATCTTCTATAAAGATGGGTTCTGTTGATTCAGACACAGTGCTCAAGATACGGGTGTAGGGAGAAAGGCTGAGACAAACATAAAAGTCTGTAGGAGTCAGGAGTAGCTTGGCCCTACAGATAGGACAGAAGTTACCTAGGGTGTTGTAAAGTACATGTGACATCTCTCATAATAATGGATGTTTATTGACTTAAAAACAGTGCTCAGGCCGGGCGGTGGTGGCGCACGCCTTTAATCCCAGCACTCGGGAGGCAGAGCCAGGCGGATCTCTGTGAGTTCGAGGCCAGCCTGGACTACCAAGTGAGTTCCAGGAAAGGCGCAAAGCTACACAGAGAAACCCTGTCTCGAAAAACCAAAAAAAAAAAAAAGGAAAAAAAAATAAAAACAGTGCTCAAGGTAAAGGTCTGGTGTCATGGGCCATGATGTAAGTACAGCAGGTGACAAATAGTGTTCAGATGTCAAACACTACAAGAATGGTCTGTGATGGAGGAACCCTGTCAGGCAGGACCTGCAGGGACATGGACCCTGGAAAACCAGTTGCTCCTGTTTGTAATTTCACATGTGCAAAAACAGGTATGGTATCTCTCAATTGCAATGAATTTTCATGTAATGTGTACCTGTAATCTCAGGATTACATTTCAATTTTATGGGCACATGTATTTGTGGATGATCAGGAGGATGACTTCTTCTCACATTGTGTTATTCTGGTAAGTAAAACAAGCTCTCATAGTTCAGCAAGTGTTTCACATCATGCTGAGAAACTTAGAAGTCTGTTCTCTATCATTAGCTTACTGATAGTGCAATTGGGCCAGACAAAGTGTCTCTGTGGATAAATCACAAGCAGGACTTTCACAGATTAGACTCAAGGATGAAATTACAAAGGGCCTGGCTTTGTTGAATCAAAGTCCCTCAGAGACTTGAATTGCCCTGAGCTTCCCCTACTAGCAGCTGATAACAAGACTCATAGCATTCACCTGTTCTGACCCTTTAGTAATTAATATTTGGCATGAACATTCTAACCTCAGTTTATGATATAAAACTCAAGCTTCAATTAAGTAACTGTTTATTATTTAGGTTCCAAATAACAGCTAATCAATTAATCAAGTTGAAAGAGAAATAGTCCTTATGTCTAGCTAACAGTGGATGCTCCTAGCCGGGAAAGTGCCATGCACCATGTCTTGCCATGGTGAATGGGTTTGCTCCTTATTGTCTCTCAAGGAATGTGCTATTGACCTTGAGAGGACTTTGTAACTTTTCTTATTATTGCAAAGTCTCTGCTGTTAAAAATGTAGATAGAGCAGAGAGGGAGAGAGAGAGAGAGAGAGAGAGAGAGAGAGAGAGAGAGAGAGAGGGAGGAGGGAGTAGTTAGAGGATGAGAGCTGAGAAGAATTAGAACTGAGAAAAATTAGAGCTGAAAAGAAGCTGTAGAATTAGGGCTGAAGAAGAAAAAAAGAAAATTACCCTCAGAAAATATCTGAATTTTTTCCCCCTCAGAGAGATAGAAACTTATTTCTAAAAACTTTCAGACAAAAGTTTGATGTTCTAGAAATATCTCTCAGATAAAAATTCCTAAGTCTTACTTCACTTCACTGTGGATCATTTCTCTGAACCCTGTTTGTATAGCCTTGGAGATGGACTCCATGGCACACTTTAGTTGAGGGAGGAAAAGTCTGGGATAAGCAAACATAGTATTCTGGGGGCTTAAATTGTGACCTGGCCCTACACATAGCCCAGATCACCAGGCTATTAACTATATCCATTCTCAGATTTCTGGGTAACAAACCAGTATACATCTCTCCATTGAAGAAATAATCCTGCCTGTATAATACTCCTGGTTTTTTTAGTGCTTATCTGTGAGCACAAGGACTCCTTCCCTTTACAATAACTGTCTGAATTTGCTCCTGTATTAAAACATTATTATTTTTCTGCCAATTTTAAAAGATAGCTTTGTGGATACATTGATATTAACTGACAGTTGTTTAGATTTCAGGTTTGAAATACACCATTCCACATTTTCTGTCATTTATGGTTGCTAAGGATATTTGATGTAATTTTGACATTTGTCTTTTTGAGTTGGGATTTTTCTCTACAGCTTTAAATATGGCTAATATTTTTACTTTTTTTGTGTATGGCTTTGTTACAATTTTCTCCTTTTGGGTGGACCAAGCAATGTCTACTCTTCCTCATAAGGTAACAATGAAAAACTATTTTTTTCAGAAAAAATGATTCCATCAAAGTTCACCCTCAGAGAAACTTTCAGCAAAGTGCCAGGATATGAGGTTAACACACACACACACACACACACACACACACACACACACACACACACACCAGTCTTTCTATATACCAACTGCAAACAAATTGGAAAAGAAATTGGGGAAATAACCCATTCACAATAGTTTTTTAAAAAAGAAATATAGAAAAAGAAGTGCTATGGAATAAATCTAACCAAGGCCATGAAAAACCTTACAATGAAACCAAAGCATCTAAGAAAGACATTGAAGAGACACTGAGAGGTGGATTAGAAGAAGCAATATTGTGAAAATGGCTGTCTTATTGGAAGCTACCTACAGAGTCAATGGAATCCCAATGAAAATTCTGATGTCTTTCTTCATAGAACTAGAAAAACATCTTAAAATTCATATGGAAGTACAAGAGAAACCCCAACAGCAAAAGCAATCCTGAGTAAGAAGCATATTGTTGGAGGTATTGCCATGCCTGATTTCAAGTTACACTACAGAGCCATAGTAATAAAAACAGCATGGTACTGACATAAAAACAGACTCATACATCTATGCTATAGAGCAGAGACCCCAGCTACAAGGCCATAAACTACCACCATCTGATTTTCCACAAAGACACAAAAGAAAAATCAATCGAAAGAAAAGAGCACCTTCAACAAACAGTGCTGTGAAACTGGATAGCTACATGTAGAAGACCAAATTAGATTCTTATCACTCACTCTGCACAAAAACCTGCTCCAAGTGGGCTAAGGACCTCAACATAAGATGCCTTTGTGCTTAGCACTGTGTTCTCTATGCTGCAGCCTGTTATGTTATGATGTTGACTAGTTCCCATAGGTGTTGTGGTGGTTCTTTTTTGTCAGCAAGACACCAACTAGATTATTCTTGGTAGAGGAAGTCTCAGTTGAGAAATTGCCTTCATCAGGTTGACTACAGACAAATCTATTGGCCATTTTCTTGATTGAGGATTGATGTGGTTGGTCTCAGGCCACTGTGAGTGGTACCATTCCTGGGCAGGTAGTCCTGAGTTGTATAATAAAGCAAATGACCCAACTATGGAGAGCAAGCCATTAAGCAGCATTCTCCATTGTTTGTGCCTCTGCTCCTTTTTGAGTGTTTTTTTCCTAACTTCCCTCCATGATGGGCTGAGATCAGAGTGTATAAGCCCCCCAAACTCTTCTCTACCAAAATCCTTTTGGTCATGCTGTTTATCACAGCAATAGAAAGCAAACCAGGAAAGGTATCTACTAGCTCTCAACTAAACCTTTAATTATGGAAAAATTAAAACTTAAAAAAGGGAATGCAATATAAAAATCTGCGTAAGTCTTTTAGTTAGCATTAGCAATTATCAAAACACAAACAACTGTGTTTCATCTATCCTGACTGGAGTATTCTATATGAAATCCAAGGTGTCTTCTCCATCTGTGCAAACTTCCTTTAGTGTGTGCCTTCAAATGAATGGAAAATTAATCAACATACATCTAGTTCCTCAAACTGCAAATAAGTAAAAATGAAGAACAATTGACATCAGTGATTAATCAATGCCAAAACTCTAATGATCGCATAAATCTTTGACTGTTTTATTTTTGTTGTCAAAAGATGTCAGTAAATCTAGCTATTATATTTGGTTGAAATAATTTCTAATTTGTCCAGTTTTACTTTCCTTTTGTCTTTTTCATGACTTGGAACTCATCTCTATAAGAAATACAAACTGGCAGCCCATCTGGACCAGAGGTGAGTGCCTGGGTTCATACCCAGAGAGGCCTGCCCCTAGGTTCCATCCTTGGGCACCAGCCTTCTGGGGAAGACCTGCCCAACTTGGCCCTAGGTTCTGGCCATTGGGCAGGACCCCTGGGAGGGTTCCCCTTCTCTAAGACCCCCGGTAGACCCTGCAGTCTACACGCCCTGCCCCCACACCCATCCGCCCGAGACCCCCCCCCCCCCAACTTCCTGAATTGGAGACCAGCCCCAGCACCCACCTGGACCAGAGAGGCTTCCTGAAATGCCAAATCTGATTAAGACCAAGAACGAATCCACAAGGAGATGGGCAGATGTCAAGGCAGAAGTACATACAACAAAATAAAGAACAATACAGCAACAACCTAGCCCTTCTCCAACAGCAAGACCTGAACATCACAAAATGGAAGCAGTAGAAGAAAGCAACCTTAAGAATAACATCATGAAGATTCTAGAGGCCTATAAAGAAGAAATCACAAATGAAATTGAGGAACAGACAAACAAAAAAAATGGGAAGAATGCTATAAAAAACTAGAAGAAAAGACAAATAAAGCAGGAGAAAACAATAAATCCCTGAAAGAAAACCATGAAAAAGCAATGAAACAGATGAGGGAAACAGTCCAAGATCTGAAAAGGGAAATAGAAAAAATGAAGAAGACACAAACAGAGGGAAGGCTGGAAATAGAAAATCTGAGTAAATGAACAGGAACTACAGATGCAAGTATAACCAACAGAATGCAAGAGATGGAAGAGCGGATCTCTGCAGTTGAAGATATGGTAGAAGAAATAGATTCATTAGTCAAAGAAAACACTAAAGCCAACAAAGTCATGACCCAAAATGTCCAGGAAATTTGGGATACCATGAAAAGACCAAACCTATGAATAATAGGGATAGAGGAAGGAGAAGAATACCAACTCAAAGGCACAGAAAATATATTCAACAAGATTATAGAAGAAAACTTTCCCAACTTAAAGAAGGAAATGCCTATGAAGATACAAGAAGCCTATAGAACACCAAACAGACTAGACCCCCCCAAAAAAAGTCCCCTCGCCACATAATAATTAAACAACTAAACGTACAGAATAAAGAAAAGATATTAAGAGCAGCAAAGGAAAAAGGTCAAGTGACTTATAAAGGCAAACCTATCAGAATAACACCTGATTTCTCAATGGAGACTTTGAAAGCCAGAAGGACCTGGACAGATGTAATGCAGACACTAAGAGAGCATGGATGCCAGCCTAGACTAATATACCCAGCAAAACATTCAATCACCATAGACAGAGTGAACAAGACATTCCAAGACAAAGCCAGATTTAAACAATACTTATCCACACACCCAGACCTACAGAAAGCACTAGAAGGAAAATTCCAACCTAAGGAAGTCAGATACACCCTCGAAAACATAGGCAACAGATAACACCACAGCAGTAAACCCCAAAGAAGAGAAGTACACACACACTACCACCAAAAAAAAAAAAAAAAAAAAACAGGAATGAACAATCACTGGCCATTAATATCCCTTAATATCAATGGACTTAATTCACCTATAAAAAGACACAGGCTAACAGAATGGATAGGAAAGCAGGACCCATCTTTCTGCTGCATACAAGAAACACACCTCAAATTCAAAGATAGACACTACCTAAGAATAAAAGGCTGGGAAAAGACTTTCCAATCAAATGGTCTTAAGAAGCAAGCGGGTGTAGCCATCCTAATATCCAGCAAAATAGACTTCAAACTAAAATCAATCAAAAGAGACCAAGAAGGGCATACTTACATACTTATCACAGGAAAGATCCACCAAGATGAAGTTTCAATTCTGAACATTTATGCCCCAAACACAAGGGCACCCAAATATGTAAAAGAAACATTACTAAAGCTTAAATAACATATAAAACCCCACACATTGATAGTGGGAGACTTCAACACCCCACTTTCACCACTGGACAGATCTGCCAAATTGAAACTTAACAGAGAAATAAAGAACTTAACTGATGTTATGTCTCAAATGGACTTAATCGATATCTACAGAACATTCCATCCTAACAAAAAAAGAATATACCTTCTTCTCAGCACCCCAAGGAACCTTCTCTAAAACTGACCACATACTTGGCCACAAAGTAAATCTCAACAGATACAAAACAATTGGAATAACCTCCTGTGTTCTATCAGACCACCATGGCTTAAAGTTAGATTTCAACAACAACAAAATCTACAGAAGGCCTACAATCTCATGGAAACTGAATAATGATCAACTGAATCACCAATGGGTTGGAAGAAATAAAGAAATTAAAGACTTCCTAGAAATCAATGAAAATGAATATACCACATACCCAAACTTATGGGACACTTTGAAAGCAGTGCTAAAAGGGAAATTCATAGCACTAAATGCCCACATAAAGAAATTGAAGAAATCTCACACTAGTGACTTAACAGCACACCTGAAAGCTCTAGAATAAGAAGAAGCAAACTCACCCAGGAAGAATAGACACCAGGAAATTATCAAATTGAGGGCTGAAATCAATAAAATAGAAACAAAGAGAACAATACTTAAAATTAATGAAACAAAGAGTTGGTTCTTTGAGAAAATCAACAAGATAGACAAGCCCTTATCCAAACTAACCAAAAGTCAGAGAGAGAGAGAGCATCCAAATGAACAAAATCAGAAATGAAAAGGGAGACATAACAACAGACAATGAGGAAATCCAGAGAATCATCAGGTCATACTTCAATAACCTCTACTCCACAAAACTGGAAAATCTAAAAGAAATGGATAATTTTCTGGATAGGTACCACATACCTAAGTTAAAACAAGGCCAGATAAACTATTTAAATAGTCCAATAACCCCTAAGGAAATAGAATCAGTCATTAAAAGTCTCCCAACCAAAAAAAGCCCAGGACCAGATGGTTTCAGCACAGAATTCTACAAGATCTTCAAATAAGAGTTAATACCAATATCTTTAAATTGTTCCACACAATAGAAACAGAAGGAACATTACCAAACTCCTTCTATGAGGCTACAATTACCCTGATTTCTAAACCAAACAAAGATGCAACAAAGAAAGAGAACTACAGACCGATCTCCCTCATGAACACTGATGCAAAAATACTCAATAAAATACTGGCAACCAAGCTCCAAGAACACATCAAAACAATTATCCACCATGATCAAGTAGGTTTCATCCCAGGGATGCAAGGGTGGTTCAACATACGAAAGTCTGTCAATGTAATACACCATATAAACAAACTCAGAGAAAAAAAACCCACATGATCATCTCACTAGATACAGAAAAGGCATTTGACAAAATCCAACACCCCTTCATGATAAAGGTCTTGGAGCGATCAGGAATACAGGGAACATACCTAAACATAATAAAGGCAATTAACAACAAGCTAACAGCCAACATCAAATTAAATGGGGAGAAACTCAAAGCGATTCCACTAAAATCAGGTACAAGGCAAGGCTGTCCGCTCTCCCCATACTTATTCAATATAGTGCTTGAAGTTCTAGCCAGAGCAATAAGACAACATAAGGAGATTAAGGGGATACAAATTGGAAAGGAAGAAGTCAAACTTTCCTTATTTGCAGATGACATGATAGTATACATGAGTGACCCCAAAAATTTGACCAAGGAACTGATACAGCTTATAAACACCTTCAGCAACATAGCAGGATACAAGATCAACCAAAAAAAAAATCAGTAGCCCTCCTATATACAATTAACAAACAGGCTGAGAAGGAAATCAGAGATACATCACCCTTTACAATAGTCACAAATGATATAAAATACCTTGGGGTAACTTTAACTAAGCAAGTGAAGGACCTGTATGACAAGAACTTTAAGTCCCTGAAAAAAGAAATTGAAGATGTCAGAAAATGGAAAGATCTCCCATGCTCATGGATAGGCAAGATTAACATAGTAAAAATGGCAATCTTACCAAAAGCAATCTACAGATTCAATGCAATCCCCATCAAAATACCAACACAATTCTTCACAGAACTGGAAAGAATAATACTCAACTTCATATGGAAAAACAAAAACCCAGGATAGCCAAAAGAATCTTGTACAATAAAATAACCTCTGGAGGCATCATGATCCCTGACCTCAAGCTCTACTATAGAGCTACAGTAATAAAAACAGCTTGGTACTGGCATAAAAACTGACATGTGGACCAATGGAATAGAACTGAAGAACCTGACATTAATCTGCACACCTATGAACATATAATTTTTGACAAAGAAGCCAAAACTATACAATGGAAAAAGGAAAGCATCTTCAACAAATGGTGCTGGCATAACTGGATATCAACATGTGGAAGGTGCATATCTGTCACCGTGCACAAAACTTAAGTCCAAGTGGATCAAAGACCTCAACATAAATCCAGCTACTCTGAACCTGATAGAAGAGAAAGTAGGAAGTAGTCTTGAACACATTGGCATAGGAGATCACTTCCTAAATATGACACCAGTAGCACAGACACTGAGAGAAACAATCAATCAATGGGACCTTTTGAAACTGAGAAGCTTTTGTAGAGCAAAGGACACGGTCAACAAGACAAAGCGACAGCCTACAGAATGGGAAAAGATCTTCACCAACCCCACATCTGACAGAGGGCTGATATCCAGAATATATAAAGAACTCAAAAAATTAGACATCAAAATGCCCAACAGTCCAATTAAGAAATGGGCTACAGAGCTAAACAGAGAATTCTCAACAGAGGAAGCTAAAATGGCTCAAAGACATTTAAGGAATTACTCAACATCCCTAATCATCAGGGAAATGCCAATCAAAATGACTCTGAGATACCACCTTACACCTGTCAGAATGGCTAAGATCAAAAACACTGAAGACAGCTTACGCTGGAGAGGATGTACAGCAAGGGAACTCTCCTCCACTGTTGGTGGGAATGCAAGCTTGTACAGCCACTTTGGAAATCAATATGGTGCTTTCTTAGAAAATTGGGAATTAATCTCCCCCAGCTATACCACTCTTGGGCATATATCCAAGGAATGCTCAATCATACCACAAGGACACATGCTCAGCTATGTTAGTAGCATTGTTTGTAATAGCCAGAACCTGGAAACAACCTACATGCCCTTCAACTGAAGAATGGATAAATAAAATGTGGTACATATACACAATGGAGTACTACTCAGCAGAGAAAAACAATGACATCATGAGGTTTGCAGGCAAATTGATGGATCTAGAAAAAATCATCCTGAGTGAGGTAACCCAGACTCAGAAAGACAAACATGGTACATACTCATTTATAGGAGGATACTAGATGTAAAACAAAGGATGACTAGATTCCTACTCACAACTCCATGGAGGCTACCTAGAAAACAGAACCCTAAAAAAGACACAGGGATCGCCCAATGACAGAGAAATGGATGAGATCTACATGAGCAAACTGGACATGGGGGAGTAATGAAGGGCAAGGGTCGAAGGAAAGAGAGCTTAGGGAAGCAGGAGACCCCAGCTGGATCAAGAACAGAGAGGGATAACAAGGAAAAAGAGACCATGATAAATGAAGGCCCCATGGGAATAGGAAGAAGCAAAGTGCTAGAGAGGTCCCCAGAAATCCATAAAGATACCTCCACAATAGACTGCTGGCAATGGTTGAGAGAAAGCCCTATCTGGTGATAGGATGGCCAAACATCCTAACTGTTGTGCTAGAAATCTCGACCAATGACTCATGGAAGCAGATGCAGAGATCCACAGCCAGGCCCAGGTGGAGCTCTGGGAGTCCAACTGGCGAGAAAGAGGAGGGATTGTATGAGCGAGAAGTGTTGAGACCAAGATTGGAAAAAGCACATGGACAAATAGCCAAACTAGTGGAAACACATGAACTATGAACCAATAGCTGAGGAGCCCCCAACTGGATCAGGCCTTCTGGATAAGTGAGACAGTTGATCAGCTTGAACTGTTTGGGAGGCACCCAGGCAGTGGGACTGGGACCTGTCCTTAGTGCATGAGCTAGCTGTTTGGAACCTGGGGCCTATGCAGGGACACTTTGCTCAGCTAGGGAGGAAGAGACTGGACCTGCCTGGACTGAATCTACCAGGTTGAGCTGAATCCCCAGGGGAGTCCTTGCCCTGGAAGAGATGGGAATGGGGGATTGGCTGGGAGGAGGGCAGGGGAAGGAAGAAGGGAAGACAGGGCAATCCGTGGCTGATACGTAATATTAAATCAAAGTATAAAAAACCCCCAAAAAACAAAAAACTACTCCCTCCCTATATGTCCCGATTTTTCCTGAAAACTGAAATAAACGATTACATATATATATATATATATATATATATATATATATATATATAAAGAAATACAAAGTGGCAATAATATAAAACTTCTTTACCTTTAAAGACCATGTTAACATCCATTTATTCAATATAATATTTCAGTGTCATGAAGTCATTATTAGATTTAATAGTTTCTTTTAATTTTTTTATATAATGTGCTGTATATAAAATATTTTTTTCTTGTGTGTGTGTATCCATGTGAGGAGGCATTTAGTCAAAGTCAGATATTGTCCTTTATTGCTCTCTACCTTATTCAGGGTCTCTCATGAATCTGGAGCTTAGTGTTTCACCTAGACTGGATATCCAGCAAGCCACCCAGCACTGGGATTACAGGTGCATGCCAGCATGCTTGGCTTTTATGTGGGTGCTGGGATTTGAACTCAGTTCCTTATGCTTGCACACCAAGCTCTTTACCCATTGAACCAATTTTCTAGGCCTATTTTTTTTTAAGAAAAGAAGACAAGAGTAAATCAAGATACTACTAAAATTAAAGCTGAGTGGAAAAGGTGGGAAACAAAATGAAAAAAAAAAGATTTGACAGACTCCGCAAGTTCCAATTGGATCAAGAGATGAGTCTTTGTTCTCCTAGCTGATCATCCCAGCCTCTAGGCTTTAGGCCCAGGGTCAGAACCTGTGCCTCCATACCTGTACCCATTGCAGCCCCACTTGCAGGCCAGAAGGCAGGACTCCTGCAGGGAGGTCGGACTACCACCATCCTCCGTGGGACCCTGTAACCTGCAAGCACCATCCCACCTCCCAAACCCACCCATCCTCCAAGACTGCAACTGCTTCCTGAGACAAAGACTCTACCAGCTCTGATTGGGCCAAAAGCTGAGTCTTTTTTTCTTAGCTCATCACCCTAGCCTCTAGGCTTTAAGCCTAGGGACACAACTGGCATCCCCATATCCCCAGGCAGAACTCCTGAAGGCAGTCCTGTCTACTACTCCCCCAATGAACCCTGTAACCTACAAGCCCCTCCCCATCCCAAAACCTACCCACCCTCCAAGACCACAACTGCTCCCTAAGACACAGTCTCCAAAAGCTCCAATCGGTCTGATTAGACCAAGAGCTCCAATTGGACCAAGAGCTCCAATTGGACAAAGAGTGCTGATTGGACCAAAAGAGGCTCCCTCAGACACAGACACCATTTGCATTCAT